>NC_140368.1:3675000-3780000 GCF_054491055.1 Hypomesus nipponensis | reverse complement strand
ATTAGGATTTGGCATTATGAAAAACATACAATTGCCAAGGTGCCTGGAATAATGAAAAATACATATTTTCATTCTCTGTCTCTGCGTTGTTCTATTCAAGCATTGTTCGCAAAATTAAACAGATGCAGTTTAAATGGGCATGCTTCATAGACACACAGATATCTTTGAGATATCTTGAGGACATTTCTGCTTTACTGGGTCAGATCCAGCGAAGAGAGACAGGACATGCAGGAAGCCCCTGGTTAGACTCAAAACCAGTCCCCTGTGGTAAAGCCTTAGCCTCCATGGTATGCACACTGAACCGGTGAGCCACCAGTGCACCCACAGACATCTGGTTCTGATCTTGTCAGAAGAAAAGTTTTAGATCCAAACCTGGGAAAACCAGTGACTACAAAGCCGCTTCCTTCCTCAGTTCATATTTGACTCAGTTCAAATATGTGTGTGTTCTGGGGGTGACATGCACAAGTGTGAGCGTGGCTGTGTGTGTGTGTGTGTGTGTATGTATGTGTGTATGTGTATGGACAGTGGAATCAGAGCACCATTAGGACGTGTGTCTCAGTGGACTGCAGTGGTCTCTGTGAGAGAGAGATTAAACAGACACTCAGTAGCACAGTAATGCAGAGTGTCTATGCAGTAGCACAGTAATGCAGAGTGTCTATGCAGTAGCACAGTAATGCAGAGTGTCTATGCAGTAGCACAGTAATGCAGAGTGTCTATGCAGTAGCACAGCAATGCAAAGCAAACTGCAGCTGCATGAACAGGACAAGGAGATGCAGATTGTCATCACAAAACCTCCCAGAAGGAACTACAGGTCAAAGAGACAGGAATAAAAAATATATATAAAACAGGGATCTTGAGTACCAGTGTACACAGCGTTATCTAAACACTTGATCTTTCTTCAGGACCAATAAAGGGAATTGAATTGAGAGCAGCATTTTTCATTCAAAAGCGTTGCCACATCTGTAGTCTGCGCTGCACAATTACAAAGCACTAACAATACCAGGAAGTTAAAGTCATAATTGCTGCTTGGTAGCTCCAGTGGGTAATTAAACTAACCTAGCAAGAAGAGGGCTATAAAAGAGGGCTATAATTTGGGGCTGCGTTCAGGAAGCTAAACAAGCAATGTTTTTTTTATGCAAACAGCCCAGGACTCCACTTGGCAGATGGGAAGAGGAAGTGAGATGTCTTTTAATTAATCACTTAGACGAGGGGTTTTGTGGGGGCATTTCCTGAAGAAACCTGCGTACGTAGAGGAGAGAAAGGAACAGTGGTGGCAGCTCTGTTTTGGATATGTGTTTTTTGTGTTTGTATGAACCTATTTGACGTTTTTTGTGTGAGCAAAGCATAGGTGTTTGTATGTGTAGAAGGGGAGGGGGGGGGGGCGATGAGGAGGGGACATGGATGAACAGGAGGAGGGAGAGCAAAATACAGAGAGAGAGCGAGAGAGACAGATAAAAGGTGTGGGGTGTGTGCTTCCATTTCATATTCAAACAGCTAATCCCGTTGCTCAACATTGGCAATGTCCTATGTTTGTAGGACCTTGTGCCTCTTTCCAAGCTACCATAATTGACACTTTCACTTACTATGGTGATAAGGTGCTTTGAATAAAGCGTGTCACATGAACCTACAGAAGACAGATATTCCCCTTGACAGGTACCATAGGCAGACATACAGATAGATTGAGTTCCACATCCTCACTAGAATAGACACTAACTATTTTGTTGGGAGGGATTTGCATCAGCAGGAACCACATTTATGGCATCCATATGCAGGTGTGTAGGCATCTGTACTACCTATCTCCATCTAACTCTCTCTCTCTCCCTCTCTCTCTCTGCAGGTGTGTGTGCGTGTGTATGTGTGTCCCTAATAGACAAGCTGTCAGCCAGCCAAGTGTCACCAGTGTCCTGAGCAAGGACTCCCAGAGGAACACACACTACAGCGATCACACAATGACACGGATGCCTTAGTCTACTGTCTCCGATCCCAGACTCAACGCTTAGAGAGCGAAAGAGGGGAGAGACAGAACAAGACAGAGGGGGATGGTGCATACGAAACATTGTTAAAACTACAAAGCCTCTGGTGTTTTAGCTGGTGCAACAGCACATCTGTGCCAGCAGGCAAACCTGGGAGCTATTTCTGCTCCATCCCATTCAGCCTCTGGACCCCCATGTCTGAGTTATGGAAGTCTGGATGAGAGGAGACAGTGACTGGAGCCGCGGAACGATAAATGACTCTCCTCCAAAACACCAGAGCTTGATCTCTCTGTTTCCAGCCTCACATTCTCTACAACACAGGCACACCTGTCAGCAACTGATTGATAGTTCATGCACAACCACTACGACAGAGGCCTATCGTACTAAAGTAAAAAATGTGCATCGTGTGTGTGTGTGTGTGTGTGTCAATGCGCCATGGGAACGCAGTAATAACAAAGCACAGTTTCTGTTTCCATAATCAGCAGGGCAAACTAATAAATAAACTTATTATTTATTAAACGTCTTCAATGCTATCAGGATGAATAATAACACAACATATTCCTATCACAGCAAGTAGCTGTGGGGGTGAGATACTGTAGGTGCATGATGGAATGAACGAGGGACGAGCCCATTGGAGGGATGAGCCCGCTCATAGGAAGGATGAGTGGAGCGAAGGGAGTGACTGGAACAATTCCAGACCTTGAATCAGCAGGCGGATGCAAGAGAGGAGAGGTTGTGCGTGAGAGAGAGAGAGAGAGAGAGAGAGAGAGAGAGAGAGAGAGAGAGAGAGAGAGAGAGAGAGAGAGAGAGAGGCTGGAGGAGAGGGCACAGTCATTACACTGGTCTGAAGAGGAGTATGCACAGACACAAGGCACACACACACACTTCATACCTTTCTTCTGTGAGTCAAGTTAGAAAGATGATTGATCGTTAGACCTTTAGCTTGATGAACATGAGGTGACTGTCAAGGTTGTTCAACTGAGGGAGCTTATCCCCCAGCATATTACCATCTCCATCACTCTCTTTCTATCACTCTCTCTCTCACACACACACACACACACACACACCATCAGTCACAGCCAGCTCCAGCCAGCAGGGTCCGCGAGTGATAACTTCATTAAGACTCACAATCACATGATCATCTAGGATGTACCGTATCATACAGTTCAGTCAAGACACTCACGTGATTGGTTTCACCATTTATTCAAATACATGAAAAATAGGTTTAACATTGGCGGAATGTCTGTAAATGGGGAAGTGCTACCTGCCTTCACTGCAGCATGCATGACATGAGGCAGGGAGCAACGAGTTCAAAACAGTGAAGACAGACAACATGGGGGAGAAGGGGATGGTGGCAGCAGCGCAGAACACAAAGGTAATCGAGGATACGTGTGTGTGCATGTGACGACTTTATAGCGCCGCCGATCGAGCTAACCCTATGGGCTAAGAACACGGCCATGGGTGATATGACGTGCGCTGCCCGAGTGCCATGCCTGAACTTGCTTCGCTCATATACTGAAGTCTTCCAGCATCACTGCTCTCCCAGTTTGTCTTTCTGTCTTTCCCTGTAGCTCCCCATGCTTTCTTTATCCCTTCCACTGGCTCTTCACTGCCTGTCCACCTCTCTCATCTTCCACTGGCTCTTCACTGCCTGTCCAACTCTCTCATCTTCCACTGGCTCCTCACTGCCTGTCCACCTCTCTCATCTTCAACTGGCTCCTCACTGCCTGTCCAACTCTCTCATCTTCCACTGGCTCCTCACTGCCTGTCCAACTCTCTCATCTTCCACTGGCTCTTCACTGCCTGTCCAACTCTCTCATCTTCCACTGGCTCTTCACTGCCTGTCCACCTCTCTCATCTTCCACTGGCTCCTCACTGCCTGTCCACCTCTCTCATCTTCCACTGGCTCCTCACTGCCTGTCCACCTCTCTCATCTTCCACTGGCTCTTCACTGCCTGTCCACCTCTCTCATCTTCCACTGGCTCCTCACTGCCTGTCCAACTCTCTCATCTTCCACTGGCTCCTCACTGCCTGTCCAACTCTCTCATCTTCCACTGGCTCCTCACTGCCTGTCCAACTCTCTCATCTTCCACTGGCTCCTCACTGCCTGTCCACCTCTCTCATCTTCCACTGGCTCCTCACTGCCTGTCCAACTCTCTCATCTTCCACTGGCTCCTCACTGCCTGTCCAACTCTCTCATTCCATCTTTCTCTTCGTCTCTTGTCATCTATCTTTCGTCTTTCTCTCTTCCTGCTCTCTGCACCCCCCTAAGCTCTAATCTGTCCTCTCCATCACTCTCTCCCTCCTTCTCCTCTCCCTCCATCCTCTAAAGGCACGCAAGGCCCAAGGATGTGTGTTCAGCTATCTCACTGTAATTACTCTAACACTGCCTAGGAGGTTGCTGTTAACCCAGGATTCTTACACACACACACAGACACACACACACACTCGTTAACCATTTAATGTCCTGTATTATGTTTATTTTATTAAAAGCAAGCAATTATGAAAAAAAGACTATAAAAACAGAATGCTTATTACTGTATGTTGATCTGACTGCGCAGATGCCGAGATTTGTACAATCTTCTTCATTTGAGTGTTTAGTTTTGTTGAATGGTGTTATGTTGGTCATATTGAATACCTGACAGATATTCACAACAAATCTTACAGAACATCAACATATGTTTTGTTTACAATTTTTTTTTAATGTTATTGCTCCTCTGAGAATCTGACCAGCAGATAAAAAACAGGAAAACGTTTCATTTCAGTCATGCTGGTGTTATCAATTACTAGAGGGAAATGCAATCATTCTCGCCCAAATTGATGTTATTGACATGTTGTGTGCCTCCACAGTATTCTATTTGTGACTTCGCCGACTACATTAGGATAGAAACCCAGAGAGTTCGCCTCTGCTTCTGTTGTGCGGCCCGGAAACACACTCCTGCTGGGGCCAATGATGAGACGCAACGATGCGCAGATGGAATCGACAATGTTGCGGTTTATTAGCCAATCGTTGTTCAGCCAAATCAAACAAATTGTATTTACATATCCCGTTTTGACATGCAATTTTAGAAAAGGGCCTCGCACAGGAACTTAGTTATTAAAACCACCCTCAATATATGTAATTAACATCCAAATGCCTTCCCTGCCCGGCTGTGCAACTGCAGCCAGATATTCAATCAGTAAAAAAGAATAAAAGTTCATTTGACATCTGGCACGGCCACACAGCTAGCTAGCTTGAATTAGCACTGTAAGCGACCTCTCAAAGTGGCTGTCAATCTCTCAGCCTCATCGCCATGATAATACTATCTCCAAGACTGTTCAAGACCCTGCATTTCTCTCATTCTGATTCCAAAACTCTGGTTCACAAACGGATTCAATGAGAAACTAAATATACCTTCCATTCCTCAATCCTCTTTGGACTTCTGGTCCAGACACATGGGCCTACTGACACACCACAGAATCTGTTCCCCAGGCTGCTGTAAGTCACCCAGTAAGAGAGTGGCTCGATAGGTCAGGTAGAAAACTTGTCGCCTGGGTCACGGTGCAACTGTGCAACACAGGTGTCAATACACTTCACAAACACACCTACACACCTGAAAGAATGAAAAGGTGGAATCCAACAGATTTCACGTTGTGTTCTACTCTGAGTCACCAAATGTTATGAGAGAACTCCTTAAGAAATGAGTCAAAATGACCACTGCTGTGTTTACCAGCAGGCTGTACAACATTCTGGATATACTTTGATTACCACTAGCTCCCTGCTGAAGCAGCAAAAAATCTCTAGCTGAAAGAAATCTATGAAAGAAAGTATGACATTGCAATTTGCAACACACCAGTTTTACATGTTTCTTAGAAAAAAGATGATCTTGCTTGTACCTTCCACAGACCAAAGCGATATCTGATGTCGGTTCTACCTCTGCATCCTTCCATCTCTTCAGCAAAAATAACTGACCTAATTGGAGAGGTTTGATTGACAGCTTTCTGAAGCGGAGTGCTGTAATTCAAAGTATTCCTGTTCCTTCTTGAACAGTTCCATTAGTCTGGATTAGCCTCACCCTTAGTCAGGAGGCACAATCCTACATCAATGCACCTAGCGAAGATCAATCAAAACAGCATTTGACCAGATACAGCATCAGTCATCCTGCTGTAAATACTGCAGACGGTGGCAGGCTACAGTAGAAGCTGTACAGTAGCTAACAGCCAATGTATGATTATCATGGCAGTACAGTACATTTGTTTTTGTTTAGCAAACACTTTACATTTACATGTAGTCATTTAGCAGACGCTCTTACCCAGAGCGACTTACAGTAAGTACAGGGACATTCTCCCCGAGGCAAATAAGGTAAAGTGCCTTGCCCAAGGACACAACGTCAATTGGCATGGCCAGTAATCGAACCAACAACCCTCTGATTGATAGCGTGACTCCTTAACCGCTCAGCCATCTGACCCCCCCATGGTCCAAGTTGATGTGCATCAGTACATGTGGTAAAGGCAGCAGATGATGAAGGATTAGTACACAGTTCTAACATTATAACAGTGGTCAAAGCCAAGGAGGAGTCTGTGTAACAGGACACAAACACAACATCACATCTCAAATACTAGACTGTGTCTTTCTTAAAGACATCAGCAGGACTGAAGCTTCTATGTACATCACAAAAGGGGGGAAAATTAACCCAACATCATCCGTTCAGAAAAGACAGGTGTAATGTGTGCTTTCCTTGTAGAAAACTCAAACCCAGAAATAACTGAGACCATTTCATTGGCTTGCTGGTTCATTAATAATGCAGCGTTCTCAGTGTGAGTGAATTGAAAAAAGAAACTGAACACATTGTTGAGCACTTGGTTTGACAAGTGTTTTGATCCATCTCACAATGGTCAGCTGCAGATCCTCGTTTGCGAGCCATCCATTAGAAATAGTCCCTTGATGTTATTAAAAGAAAGAAACAACTTGATTATTTTAGAGGGAAAGAAAGACCAACAGAGAAAATAATTATTTTCACCTTAAGGTGAAGAGACAGACAGCGAGAGATAGAGAATGAGTGAGATCAAGAGAGTAGAGGCAGAGAAGGAGAGAGAGGCGGATGGCAAAGCAGTCTAGGACAAACGCAAGTGCAGCGAGAAGAAGGGAAGGTAGACTGAAGGGAGGACAAGAGTGTGTGAGAGTGAGTGAGATAGAGATGGAGAGAAAGCAAACAGTAGCTGTCCATGGTACTGAACCAGCGTTCCTTCAGGTTAAGCATGCGGTGTACACTTGTCGTTGTTACACACGCCCTTGAATTTCTGTGAAATTTAATTTAGATTTACATACACAAACATACACACACGCACAAACACTCATCTGAGAAAACATAAATCCATGTTTCTGTTAGGTAAGCAGCACCTGTATGGAACAGGCTGTAAGGGGCCCTGGGAACAGTTGGTCCCTGTGAGATAATCTTCCTTATATCCATAATTCAAATATGATTCTACACAAACAGGCCGAGTGGTCTCATTATGATACTAAGCTGCATGTACTGTAGTCAATAACCGTGAAATACATATGAACACTCAGTTTATGGAAGAGCCTTAACACAAATAGAAGTGTATTAGGTTTCCTATTGTACTGCATTAACTCAGCGATATTTCAAACAGGATTGATCGTCTGCAGGTTGCTACAGCGTCCACCAACAACGTCATTTCCTGAACTTATTGATAGGCAGATACATTGAAGAAGGCTAAATTACAGAATCTTGCGCTCTTGAGAACCAGCAATACTCGTAATTGAAGGCAAATCTGACATGATAAAGAAACACTTTGGGTAAAAAGATATATCCGAGCAGACTGAGCAAGTCCCCTCACCACTCTCACACACACAATCTATCCCTCGCTCTCTTTCTCTTTGGGTGTAAGGTTCGGTTAACTACAATGTTACCTCACTTTACCTCAGCTTTACTCCGGACACCGTAGCCTACCTAAAACAATACAAAGATGTGTGCCATCAGCTTAGAGCATTACATGGGACTTTCACAGAGAGAATCCCTCTTTTGCTCGATTCTTTCTATATAACAGCTCTGAGCATGGCAAATATAGGTCAAATTTACACGAGCTACCAGCCAGTATATGTAAATTACCTTACAACATGGGAGGGTGTTTGCAATCATACAGATCATGAGGAATGTGATTGCTATCGGATGGAAAAGGCGGAAGGCAATATGAACTCAACTGAATTTCTGTAGTCTGAATACAACTTGACATGATGTAGTTTGGATGAATATATTAACTGAATGAAATAAAAGAAATGCAAAGCAGCCGGTGTGTAAAATAAAATGGCATATTCAATTTGATTGCATGACAGCCGAAAGGTGAGACACGCCGAGGTTGATTGGTTAAGTTGAATAGTATGCATACCTACCTCAAATAAGGGTCCAATTTTATTTTTCTCCAAATACGACTGAATTCTTGATTGCTGTTGAGACGCCATGAAGAACCTGTAAGTCTTGCATTTAACGCTACTGGGCTACAATTAAACGGTGGGACCACGTTATGCATTCATCGACACGATACTATTCGTACATCTACGAACTATCAAACTGTCGCCAACTTAAAAAACGCTTTAAACGAGGGCGTTAAGCGCGGTGAGTTCGCTTCACCGCCTAGAACATAGTGAAAAGTGGCAGTATAGGCACTCTGCGCTTTGCTGTTCACTACTGCACGGGACCGTCCCCGCTGCCGCCGTGTCGCTAGAGTGGTTTCCTAGCGAAGGCTTCCCTCTTAAAGCCAATAGCAAAGATTGTTACTTAATAGTGACACGACATCTTCTGCTTATTGGCTGTGTGCTATCAGCACAACGGACACTCCTCCACCCAATTTGGTTGCCTGTGTCCCTTTTAAAGGTCTTGGCTAATGTGACGGTGCTCCTTTTTGCGCAGCTGTACTGCATACAGCACACAGACTGGCAGTGGAGCGCTTTGGCAGGAATGGCAGCAGAATATGCCCAGTCAGGGTTGGTGAGCAGGCGTGTGCTCGTGAAAGTTGCTTTGAATTGTCCGTTAAAATCAACCAACAAGATGAAGTACCGTTGCCTACAATCTCACATACAAAGCTATGATTGTAACACATGGATTGCTCAGTTGATTAGGCTTTTAACTTAAGAGTAGTCCTCTGTACATTTCTGTAATATAAAACATGACATTGGGGGGTTTCAACAGATAGAAGATCAAATGTGAGGAAAATGTTAAGGAACTGGAAACCAAGAGGTATTACCGTCCATTCAGGTGTTTTTTAAATATATTTATACTTTCACCTCTATTCTTAATGCATGATTGCATCGTATTCGTCTGCACCTCTCTTTATCACCGACCATCTCTGGAAGAGAGGAACCTCCCAAGGTTTCTTCCATTTCTCTAAGGGTCAGTTTTCCTAGGAGTTTTTCCATGTCTTCTTTGATGGTTTAGGTTGGTTTGGGTGCAGTTCTGTGGGCATCATGTCAAGTCCTCTGTGACGTTCTCTAATGTATACAAATTACATTTCTTTTCATTTGAAAGCCCTAGTCATGTAATAAGCCAGACCCCCCCCCCCCCCCAACAAAACAATGTAATTCTTCATTCTTTAGATTGGTTTAATTGAAATTAATGACTGTAGTATGATATTATACAATTCATAATAGAAGGCTCTTCATAAACATTGGTTAATTAAGAACCGAGAAAACGACACAAGGTGTATAAGGCATTCTCTATAATGGGTCAGTTTTGTCAGACAATAAATTACAGTTGTTTTACGTCAAACAAACATTGCCACTAGTTGAGTACTGTATGGTCACCATCTCCTTTAGGTTGTGTTTGCATCAAAGCACCAATCGTAGGATTATTTAGCTGAAAAAAGCACATCTTCATTTAAGAGCATTAAAAGAGGCAGTCCTTTTAATTGAATGGATGGAATGAGCTATTTGGTGATGACTGTGAAGCACCATCAATGCAATTTCCTACTGTATGACCTGATGGCTTGCATAGTTACAATCTACAATGTAATGATGTTATCTATATAGTAATGATTAATAACTAAACACTGAGTATTACTTGACTCTGGAGTACAGGTCTGATACGGTACATGTACAGTATTGCGTAGGTCTACTTACAAAAGCTTAGAGTATTATGGGACATATTAGGCTAATACTGATGAATTATACAAAATCTCTTCATGTTAGGAGTCACGGATAAGGCACAGTGGGACACAGGTAACAGCCACTACCGTAATTACTGGTATTGATCTGCAGAATATTACATGGAACACAAATTACCATAATTCCTGGAATAGATCTGACAGTTTTGGGAGTCATGACATGGACATGAAACACTAAATATTTAGTGTTTGTTCAAGTTTGAACTTTTTCAACGTCTGCATATCTACATGCCAGTGTACAACATCTGTTGGGACTCATGTTGAGATATAAACAGCACTTGCTATCACCAGACTCCCCCAGTCTTGCTCAGAAGTCTAGATTCACAAGAACACATTACAGAGGGCTTCATTAGACTCATAGATCAGGTGACTGAGAAAATTGAGTATCGGTACTCATCATTACCCAACATCTCCACGGGTTCCTCTCTCATCATCTCACTCACATTACATTTGAATATCAGAAGGAATCGTGAACCAGCCAGCAGAAATTCATTGGCATCGTGAAAACAAACAGCTAATTTTGAGGGGCACACCCTCATGGCACCAACTTCACATTATTTGTTCCGTTCCAAAACATATTAAATGAGATGTGACGTAGCTTGGATGCCAGACAAATAACTGAAACCATTAAAAAAATCAAAACAGCTATAAAGTACAATGGCTTAAAAATAAAGTATATAATAACAAAAAAAAAAACTATTTACGGTTTGTCAAAACTATTTACACATGAGCGAACCCCATGAAATGTTGTGAGAATGAGCTACCTGAAAATGCGAGTTGGCAGGAAATGTGTACTATTTTATCCCTCAGATTGGTCCATTGTGAACAGAGAGAGAGATTTAGGGAGGCAATGACAGATCAGCATCTCTTCAGCTGTGTACAGGCCACAATGCATTATGGGTCACCATCAGGAGGAGGGGGCTGGCACAGCTTGTAGAGTCTGTTCACAGAAACACATCGATGTAGACAGATAAACACACAAACACCAAGTATGTTTCATACAAACAATAACAAAACAACATCAATTGTGGGCTTGGTTCACAAGTCAACCTTCGGACCTACAACTCCACATTCAGTCGTCTGGCTCCCTCTTAGATAACCCCAGCTCTGACAAACCACAACGATAGCTCACGACCACCACTTCAGTCCCGTGTCCCACTCAGTAACCGCCTGGTCTTCTGGCTCGCTCGCAGTGCTACAGGACTGACTTTCACATCCAGAGGAGTGGTCACTCACAGTGCACCAATTACAACGGAAACCCACTGAGACTGCAGCTATTCCCCCACGCCCCCCCCCCCCCTCCCGACCACTGCATCTTAACACCGCTACCTAATTGTATTTGTCAATTTCCCTAAAAGGTTCAAAAGGGCTGACTGTCACACAATGGTGCTTATGTCAAAGCCAAGTGGACGTGGCAGCCCTCGTCCTTATCTACAAGGAGAGGGGTGGGCTCCCAGATAGGATCTCTACTTGCTGTCTGAGGCACGATGCAGGGCAGATGCACACACACACACACACACACACACACTCATCACACAAATGCAAACAGACACACACTCTTTTTTTATCTCTGTTTCTCTTATTTTCTCTCCTGTCTTTTCCTCTGTTATTCACGGACACAAGGATTAGATGATACAAGCATAAAACAAGCATGCAGCAGTGCACAGCTCAATAGCGGTTAAGCTCCATGTTCACAGTCAGAAGATGAATGGTCCAGGCTTACCTCGGCACTGAAGAAGGGGTCCGGTCTCTCACTCCCAAGTTCTTAGCAGAATTCTGAACTCTTGCCCCCTAAAAGACAAACAGAAACCAATAATTGGACCAGACTCTGTGCCCAGTCTACAGGTGTGCTTGCGTGTTCTCTAATCCTGCCAAAAAGTGAGTGGTGTTGTGTGAACTGTTCTGGGGACTGGTTACTGGTTAGTCAAGCAGAACAGATACAAACAAAAAAAGAGTCTAAAGGCAGAAATGTGTATAAATAAATAACCTGTACTTAATGAAAACACAAAGATCCAGCTGTTCACTCTCACCACAACAAGCTAGGGATGTCAGGCTTGTTTATTCCACACATGTAACACCCAGTGTACTGTACAGGAACTCTAACAGCTTTGATGTACCAAGAGCATAGTACATCTAGAACATGTCCTCGGAAGCCAAACTTATGAGGGATGAGCTCCCAGCAGTACCTCCCTGTTGCCTGAGGTCTGGCCTTGTCATGGTGAGGGGGTGAGGGGGTGAGGGGGTGAAGGGGTGAGGGGGTGAAGGGGTGAAGGGGTGAGGGGGTGAAGGGGTGGGTTAGGGTTAGTAGGTAAGTTTGGGGGCAGAGCCACATATTTGACTTTGCATGACCCCCCCCCTTCAGGGAGATTGTGCTTTGACACAATCTCCCTGAATTGATCACATGACACAGAGTGTTTAATGGCTGAAGCTTGAGGTCCTGTGTGGGATGCGGCTGGACCGTAAAATCAAGGACCTTTTTGGATGAGCATGTACAGCATCTGGAAATAATGTGGGCCGTTAAGAAAATGGAGTATGGCTCAGCCTCGGGCCTACTAAACAAGTGTGTGTGTGTACATGCACACTGTGCGTTTGGCTGGGTATAAGAAGGTATATCATTCAGAGAGATAAACTTGAGGCAATTTCAAGGTGATTTGAGGTCTGGTGAGAAACTAGGGATGTGTCCACTCTGACCTGTGTGTTCTGTACTGCTGCCACACTCACACACACACACACACACACACACACACACACACACACACTCACACTCACACTCACACACACACAGACATATCCAACCCAAGAGGTCATAAACGATGGTCTACTATAAGCAGGGAGACTGACCCCGAGTCTATTATCTGTTCCAGCTCTCTGTACAAAACACCAGCCAGAACCAGTTAGACAGCCAGCCAGTCTGCCATCAGTGCTGTGAAGGGATAGCATCAGCAATTACCCGATGCCTATCACTACCATCCATCTACCTGCCCCCAGACAGAGATGGCCCCTCTGCCCCTCTGAAGGACACTGATGCTGGCTGTTGCATCAGCTCTACAGGGTGACAGAGAGCCTGAGGTAAAGAAGCAAAGTTCAGGAAGCTTCCGGTCATCTCTCAGAGTAATCAAACCAGAATAGTGCAATTGGGAACCTCAGGCATTATTGTAACTTTCTCTCAGAGACTTCCTTTCACAAAGCAGTCTTGGGAGTTTAGGTGATCTGAATACTGTCTGATGCGTGGTAATCAAGGCCCAAATAACACCTGTGCATTACACTTGAAAACGACTGTTATTCATACAAAGCTGGGATTGGATCCGTTTAGCCCTCGTTTGGCCACGCCTTTCCAAACCCAGCGTTTCAGAACGTCACTCAGAGCCAGGGCCGTGATGGATGACTCCTATCAGAGTGCGAGCGGCGCTACGTAACCTTTGGTGACGGAATGAATATGCAGCCTGGCGGAGCAGTAGACGACACCGTTCATTCATATTCATCTGATTCGTCGGATGGCATCTGTTGCCAAGGACTCGGAAGTGACTGCTGCCTGAGACGGTGGCTGTGAACTGAATATCTTATCCCCCTCTCTCCCTCCCTCCCTCCCTCCCTCCCTCCCTCCCTCCCTCCCTCCCTCCCTCCCTCCCTCCCTCCCTCCCTCCCTCCCTCCCTCCCTCCCTCCCTCCCTCCCTCCCTCCCTCCCTCCCTCCCTCCCTCCCTCCCTCCCTCCCCCTCTCCCTCTCCCTCCCTCCCTCTCCCTCCCTCCCTCCCTCCCTCTCCCTCCCCCTCCCTCCCTCCCTCCCTCCCCCTCCCTCCCTCCCCCCCTCCCCTCCCCCCTCCCTCTCTCCCTCTCTCCCTCCCTCCCTCCCTCCCCCCCCTCCCCCCTCCCTCCCTCCCTCTCCCTCTCCCTCTCCTTCCCCGCCTCTCCCCTCTCAAGCTACTCAAAAGTGTAGGGTCGACCACATCTAAAACTTTTGGGCCCAGGGCGTTAAATCCTGGATTTTTAAATACTCTGGAGGTATGGAGAACATTGCTTATATTGCCTAAGCTCTAAGTGTACGCCAGAGTTTCCCTCTTCACAGAACCCATTCAATCAGCAGCAAACTGCACCTACGGTTTTCGACAGAACCAAGCCTGCTCTGCCCTCTCTGGAACAGCCATTGAAGAAGCAAAAATACTTCTTTCTGGCTCACTGCCCCCAAAACTGAACCTTACCCTCCCTCCATCCTTTCTCTGTACCACCTTACCCACCCTCCCTCCTCTCTTTGTACGACCGTACCCAACCTCCATCCTCTCTCTGTACCACCTTACCCACCCTCCATCCTCTCTCTGTACCACCTTACCCACCCTCCCTCCTCTCTCTGTACCACCTTACCCACCCTCCCTCCTCTCTCTGTACCACCTTACCCAACCTCCCTCCCTCTTCTCTCTGTACCACCTTACCCACCCTCCCTCTTCTCTCTGTACCACCTTACCCACCCTCCCTCCTCTCTCTGTACCACCTTACCCTCCCTCCCTCTTCTCTCTGTACCACCTTACCCACCCTCCATCCTCTCTCTGTACCACCTTACCTTCCATCCCTCCTCTCTCTGTACCACCTTACCCTCCCTCCCTCCTCTCTCTGTACCACCTTACCCACCCTCCCTCCTCTCTCTGTACCACCTTACCCACCCTCCCTCCTCTCTCTGTACCACCTTACCCAACCTCCCTCCCTCTTCTCTCTGTACCACCTTACCCACCCTCCCTCTTCTCTCTGTACCACCTTACCCACCCTCCCTCCTCTCTCTGTACCACCTTACCCTCCCTCCCTCTTCTCTCTGTACCACCTTACCCACCCTCCATCCTCTCTCTGTACCACCTTACCCTCCATCCCTCCTCTCTCTGTACCACCTTACCCTCCCTCCCTCCTCTCTCTGTACCACCTTACCCTCCCTCCCTCCCCTCTCTGTACCACCTTACCCACCCTCCCTCCTCTCTCTGTACCACCTTACCCACCCTCCCTCCTCTCTCTGTACCACCTTACCCTCCCTCCCTCTTCTCTCTGTACCACCTTACCCACCCTCCCTCCTCTCTCTGTACCACCTTACCCACCCTCCCTCCTCTCTCTGTACCACCTTACCCTCCCTCCCTCCTCTCTCTGTACCACCTTACCCACCCTCCCTCCTCTGTCTCCCTCAGCTCTGTACCTTGTAGTGGCAGCAGAAACAGCCCTCAGGCAGCTCTGAAGGAGAGGTGGAGGGCTTGGCTGGGCCAGGCAGAAAGGAGCTCCAGTCTAACAGCCTTGAACATGCTTGTATGTGTGAGAGTGCCAATATGTGCACGTTGTATATATACGTGTGTGTGTGGCTCTATACCTGTTTTCTCATGACGTCAGTGGCCTGCATGATGCAACGAGGGGGCAAGCCGTGACTGCGAGCCAATAGGATGGCCTGTTCCAGGGTCACGCTCAGAGTGCACCTGGAGGGACAGATAAAGACAAGGGTCAGGGGTCACATGGTGCCCGTTAGACCATGCACAGCGGTGGCACATTCCATTTGCAGAGGGAGAGCTAACCGTCCAGCTGTCCCATCACGGCTCATTGCTGCCCCACCGCTACACACACACACAAGCACACACACCTCCCCACTACAACCCCTCCCCCTGGTGCATCTCCCCCGTCATCCCCCCGTCATCCCCCCGTCATCCCCCTTCATCCCACGTCATTCCCCGTCATCCCCTGATATCTCCATCAACCCCTGTCATCCCCCCTAATCCCCCCTCATCCCCTGATATCCCCATCAACCCCTGTCATCCCCCCTAATCCCCCGTCATCCTGTCATCCTGTCATCCCCCGTCATCCCCTGCAGGATGCTGATATCTTCATCTCGTCTTCCATCATCCAGCTGGCCAAGGGTTCGACTTGACTGTGTTGGTTGGCTGGGCTGCAACCCAGAGCTCCCCCTCGGATTACTCCCAATCCCTGTCCTGATCAGCAACTATCACAGAGAGGAGATTCTACGAAATACTTCACTGAGTTCACTGTGTGTACAGTTGAAACAGACATAGGAGACGGTAAAATAAATCTTGTCTTGTCAATTCCAGTGCCTCACCAAGTGGCAACAGGATGAGATTGCCTGCAGATCGATACGGCATTCTCCATCTTGCTCACCTGACAACCTGGTGTTGTCATATTTCTCCGCCTCTTAACCCCCTTTCCTCTGATTAGTCAGTCCTGCCACCTCAGAGCTGTCAATCACAGCTCGTTCGTGCCTGCCATTAGCACGCTAATGAATCCTGCCGTCTGGTTCAGGGCACAACCAAGTCTCTCTTTTCTTCCCGGCCAAAAACCATGGAAACGTTTAAATCCTGCCGAGGAAACGACTTCAAGGACATGCGGGTGTGCATCCTCAGGCACGTGAGGTCTCCGCGGTGGGGGAGGAGATGTGCGTGAACGCATGAGGGTGATTGATGAGTTACAGTAACCCTGTCATCGCACACTCGCTTACCCACGCACACAAACATGAGAAAATCCTTAAGGAGTCACTGACATATGTCAAGGCTACCGGTTGACCTCTCTATGATAACAGGCTGCTCCACTATCGATCCACAGCCCTTTTACTGCAAATTGAACTGTCAATGTGTTGGTGCTATGGTATAAATGCTACTGTACTATATATCAGCACGCTTTGATGAACGTCTTGGTGGATTTTTGCTGATTTCTAAGGAGAGAAGAAGGAAACATAGAAGAGGAGGGCAGAGGGGAGGAGAGGGTAGGGGAGGGGAGGAGTAAGAGAAAGAGAGAGAAAAAGAGAAAGACAAAGAGCAAGAGAAAGAAGCGGTGAGATATGCCTGTTTTCTGTCTAGAGCTTCTACCCACAAACAGCACAGCAGCACTTTCCAGAAACAGTGCAGAGACATCAGACGAGCCTGAGAGCATGCTAGGAGGGAGAGGAGGCTTCACACGCGCTGCACACACCAGGGGGACTGAGGCAGTGTGCAGAGGCTGAGCTGAGCTGAGGAAAGCCTTAACATAGGATCTTATGGCAGTGATTAGACTGAAAAAGAACCACATCATGTAGATGCGTTTCGTAAACAACTTCAGTTGTAATTCCATTAAGAGTCCCTCAGGATCTGAAAAAGCCTGTGTCGCTGCTTTTCACACACACACACACACACACACACACACACACACACACACACACACACACACACACACACACACACACACACACACACACACACACACACACACACACACACTCCTCAACTGTTTTCTAGTCCATCTGAACTCTTATTTTGTGAGTCTAATCGATTTTTTTTCGTCATGGCTCCACTTGGATGAAAAACAAGGGGAAAGGAAGAAATGCAGCAGACTGAAACTGCTGATGCCTCAGATATCATGCTTTCACCGTTATTAAAAGTCACTCATCAGGCAAACGATCAAATCAATAGTGTGAGAGGAAGACAGAGAGAAAGACAGAGTGAGAGAAAGAGAGACAGAGAGAAAGAGAGAGATAAAGACAGAGAGAAAGAGAGAGAGCGAGAGAGCGAGAATGCGAGAAAGAGAGAGAAAGCGAGAGAGAGAGACAGAGAGAGAGAGAGAGAGAGAGAGACGCCACTGCTTTCCATATGACTAATCTACCGACTGGGAGTGTTTTAATTAATATCCTGCAATCACCTCCCTCTGGGATCCATTACTTTTCCTGATGCTTTGTTTCTCTTCTTTGCGTTCCTCTAATGAAACTGAGATTTTGTTTGGCAGTGGAACTGGTTCATTTAGCCTCCTCATCTGTCTGGTGTTTCTGTTTGATGAGGTTAGAGCTACTCTGCACCCTGACCAACGCAGGGGACTACGACTTCCTGGAGAATATTACAATTTCCAGAAGCTTCTAGAATTTAGAATCTCCGATCCATCATGTCCTTGGAAGTGAAACAGTGTTGTAACTGAAACGTTGGAAGGGTAAACAGCATTCACAATGAATCCTAGAATCAGAGGAGGGCCTTGTCACTGAGCGTGTCACGCTGCACTTAACCTGCCCTTCTGAGTGACTTGTGGCTGATGTCACACACACGCGCGCACCTTTTCCTCCCCCCCCCCCCCCCCCCGTCTCTCTCTCTCATACGCACGACACATGACGGCAGGTTAATAAAGGAGCAGCAGTGGCAACACTGGCGGGTGCTTTCTATTAGAGCTCAGAGTATCAGGCAGCGCCGTCCACAACACTTTATCAAACCATCCGTCACACCTGAGCCTGCGTTTGAGTGTCTGTGTGTGTGTGTATGTGTGTGTGTGTGAGACTGACAGAGAGAGACGGAGAGGGAAGTGTCAGAGATGAAGAAGACACAACAGGAAGCAGGGATCAAGGGTGACAAACGACCAGGATATTTTCGTCCTCTCGTACGCTGACAAATGGTGCGTTGGGCAGCCGGGTGAAATATGGATCCTCATATAGCGAGCCATGAGTGAATGGTAGAAAATGACCTGTCTGCTTCTCTTGCAAAGAGCTTCATGCATTTAATAGGTCGTCTCTGGCTCTTAGGTACAAGAAGAGTTATTAGGTAGCAAAGCACAATTGTGCGTAATGCAGAGAGAACAGTATTAATAGTAAGTCCTATTACCGGATTGTATGTAGTCATAGAGACGTCAGAAAGAAGGGAGGTGGATCTCAGGGAGGAGAGCTAGACGGAGAATATGCACACATGGAGGAAGAGAGAGAGTGAGAGCGAGAGAGAGAGAGAGAGAGAGAGAGGGACAGAAGGAGGGAGAGAGAAAAAGAGAAAGAAAGAAAGAAAGAAAGAGAGAGAGAGAGAGGGAAAGGAAGAGAGAAAGAGAAAGAGAGGGAGGGAGAGAGAGAGAGGGAGAGGAAGAGAGAAAGAGAGAGAGATCTACAATAAAGGAGTGAGGAGTGCGACAGAGAAAGAGCGGGAGAACAGAGGCTGACAAGAATGCTGTCGGAGATCAATGCTGTCTGGATAACAAGACTGAATCAGATTGACACCAAGGTGTGGGTCTGGGACATTCACACACATCTCTCTCTCTCTATTAATTCCCCCTCCCTCTCGCCTTCCCAGTCTCTCTTTCTCACACACACACACACAGGCTCACCGATGCACGCCGCTGTTGCACATGACGATGTGCGTGGCGCCCAGCAGAGAGCAGAGCTCCGAGGCCACGGCCAGGAGCCCCACCCCCGAGGCACCGCACGCCGTGTACTGGCACGCCGCCGTGCGCCGACAGCTGATGAAGCTCTCCATCAGACGGTACAGCTCCTCCAGGGAGGTCAGGGGACGCATGAGCTGGGGAGGACAGGGACAGAGAGAGGAGAGACAGAGAGGAGAGGAGAGACAGACAGAGAGAGAGGAGAGACAGAGAGGAGAGACAGAGAGGAGAGGAGAGAGACAGAGAGAGAGGAGAGACAGAGAGACAGAAAGGAGAGAGAGAGAGAGAGAGAGAGAGAGAGAGAGAGAGAGAGAGAGAGAGAGAGAGAGAGAGAGAGAGGAGAGGAGAGACAGACAGAGAGAGAGGAGAGACAGAGAGGAGAGACAGAGAGGAGAGGAGAGAGACAGAGAGAGAGGAGAGACAGAGAGACAGAAAGGAGAGAGAGAGAGAGAGAGAGAGAGAGAGAGAGAGAGAGAGAGAGAGGAGAGACAGAGAGGAGAGACAGACAGAGAGAGGAGAGACAGAGAGGAGAGACAGACAGAGAGAGGAGAGACAGAGAGATAGACAGAGGAAAGACAGAGAGGAGAGACAGGGACAGAGAGAGGAGAGACAGAGAGGAGAGAGCAAGGAAGGGAAAGAGAGGTCGATATCATGGCCATATCATGTCAAGGCTTGTCAGGTCAGTGTGTCATCAAGGAGACGTGACATCCTTTCACACCTACCCATGTATGAATCACTGACAGCAGTCAGGGAGGGAGGGAGGGAGGGAGAGAGAGGGAAGGGAGAGAGGCAGGGGCTACTGACCTCTCTCCTCCCCTCTGACCAGGCAGGATTCTCCCAGAGAGCTCTGCTCATGCCGGCACCTGCTTTCTTACCTTGTCAATGAGGGCAGCTTTGGGGGCGGAGCTGGGCGGGAGGTTGGACTGGTCCAGATAGAAGGCCCTGGGAAGGAGAACACACACGTCAGGGTCCAGCCCTCTGTTTGGACCTTCGTCACAGAGCCACCACAGCCCAGCCAACTGAGGCGAGGCAGGTCATGCTTTCTCGGTGTTCACCCAGAGAGAGAAAGGAATTGTTGTTTTAGGGTAGTGATACGCATATGAATGCAAAACTATGTGACACATTGCCATCTGTAGTAGTGGGTCAGGACGTAGTCAGCAGAAGCTACTGGGAAAACTAGGGCAGCAGTGCATCCTGGGGGCAGCAAATCAATCACAAACGTAAACCAGGCTCAGACCAGGCTCAGACCAGCCCAGCTCAGCACAGCTCAGCACAGCACAAACAGCAACTAAGCAGGATTCATCTGGGCATCTCTCCAAATGGCTATGCCTCATTCATCCTTTCAATGGAAGAGGTGTTCGGGAGACGCACTTCCATCCTCGGCCACAGGGGGCAGCACCTGCCTGGCGGCACGGTGGAAAGGGAGCGGAGGGATCGTGGGATGGGGAGGAGGGGGGAGTTACAACTGCAAACTCAGCAGTCTGTGAGTCCACAGCCGCTCTCTATTCCAGGGCTGTGCCAAAGATACTACATCTCTACCAATATAACCAACACTGCCTCAAGCTGGAGAGAGGTCTACACACGGCACACATTTAGGAATCAACATAAATACAGAATCAGGCAGGCAGGCAGGCAGGCAGGCAGGCAGGCAGGCAGGCAGGCAGGCAGGCAGGCAGGCAGGCAGAAACAGGCCTGCTCTCCACTTTAATAGCAAGTGTTTATTCATCTGAATTTGGTCTGCCAGACAGTGATTAGAACCAGGCTGGGGTGACATTTATAAGGAGTATAATAACTCTGGCTGGCATCATATTAATGAATGAATTAATCAATGCAGCAGTTTAACAGTTACCGCTCAGGACGGTGACATAAATCAAAAGTCAGTTTGGCTGAAGTGCATTAGGTTGACCATAGTGTGAAAACGTACACAGACAGACAGACAGACTCTGGCCTGTGTGGTACTGCTGGCGCGCGTGCGCACACACACACACACACACACACACACACACCCGCACCCGCACGCACACACTCGCGCGCGCGCGCAGGCTGTGTTGCAGGAGCCTTAGATGTTCTCCTCTCCAGTGATGGGCTCCTAATGGGTACTCCACCACAATAACCAGCCAACCTCAGTGAGTCATCAACTGATGACCGGCTGCAGGTGATGAGTCCTCATTAACACCTAATAAGTCGTTTTGTAACACAGAACTCAGCGTCCAAACATCCAGTAGGCAGACCTGCTGCAGGCTCACCTCCAGTTACAGGCATCTACCAGGCACATCCTTCATTTTGGTTTCTTCCACCATCAACAGTTTCTTAAGTGTTCCTCAGTGATTCCATCGTGTCATTATCCTTCATGGCCAGCAAACACATGGCTGGCTAAACGGCTCCAGGAGAATTACTGTGGTTCAGTCTTAGCTAACGGCCCATGTAATTGGTTCAAGACAGTCTTTATCGTTCACGAGATGCTCAGGATAGCGCGGCCCTAACGTACGGCCCCAGCACGGACGCTACCCACTCCAACTTCTGCTATAAACTGTTTTGCGAGCACATAAAGTTACATGGGGTTCGCAGCACAGGTTAAGGAATGATGTACTGTAGCAAGAGAGCGGGGGGAGGAAGAGGTGGCAGAGAGGAGGGGTGGAGAGGAGTAAATGTGGAAAGGAGGAGGAGAGGTGGAGGAGGGGAGAGCTTTGTCTGTCGTTGCTTGAAACATGTTTTGCTGTCTGCACCCGGCAGCTTTGCTGTAGCAGCGTCTGTGTGCACAGAGAGGCGTGAGCGCTGAGGAGAACTAAAGCTGCCTCTAGTCAATGAAGGCCAGCATCCAGCTCTTTCCAAACAAAACAACATTCCTTTTGTACTACTGAAAGGAGCTTGGGTTCATTCAAAGCTATAAAACACAATTTCCACACTGCACACACTCAATGAAAAGCTATTACTTATCAAAACTCCAAAGTTATTTATTTAAAAAAAAAACATCTGGGTTTGGATTACAGTCTGTAGCGTCCAATACTAGCGAGTGTCCACTCGTGTCTCTACAGTAGCTCTTCAAACCCACTCGCCTCTGCCTGTTGTCTCTCATCTACCTGCTTAGAAGGCTTTTATTATCCAGTTGGTGGAGTCACCTTCAGGATGAACAGACAGCTCTGGTTCCAGCTCCAGCTTCTGTTTCAACCACAAACACGTTTATCTCTTCAGGCACAAAATAAAGCCAGGGAACATCCCATAACTTCCCAACGTGTACTTGGAGGGGCATTTAGCAAAGTCAAGGCCGTATCTACCCCCTGATTATATCAAAGATGTCTAAAAATACAGATGACGCAAACCCAGCCACCCAGGAGGTCCTGAAGACTGAAAAATCCCAAGATCACCCAGGTGTGGTTTCTGATGCCGCTGCAGTATTTACAGAGCGTCTCTTTACGACTGACAGTGATTAGTTAGACAGTTTGAAAACGGGTCATTTGGGGAGTCAGGTTCTAAACAGGCCACACGCACAGTGGGTAATGTACCCGGATGGGCCAAGCGCCCATCACACACAGCCAGCTCATACTGCAGTACTGTATAACATGTAACCTGAAGTGGTCGGTGTAAACCTACTGCACTGCAGTCCATGTGGAGAGGTTCTGCAGTATCAGGAGTTAAGCTCCTCCCCCGCCCCCCGTCTGACTACCCAGGCTCCTCCCCGCCCCCCGTCAGTGACTACCCAGGCTCCTCCCCCACCCCCCGTCAGTGACTACCCAGGCTCCTCCCCCACTCTTCCACACCCACATCTGACCTCCTGTTGCCCCCTTTTATGGGGGATCACAGCAGCCTTCCTGGAAGGGTGGTGGGGGGGGGTTAGAGAAGGTCCTCTCTCTCCTGAGCCCCCCCCCCCCCCCCCCCAAAAAAAAAGACATTATAGAACGTTCCATTAACCCACTCCCTTCATTCTCATCTCTGTTACTTCCCGCGTGGAATCGACCGTACCCGCTCACCTCTGGATCCGAAACACGAAAGGTCTGACAAGAGAGAGAACAGCAGGGACCATGTGACCATGTGTGCACTGGTCTGTGCTCTGTTTCATCCATCTGGCTAATAGATTTCCCCCCGATTTTTTTCTGAAACGGCATAGAGGGCTGGGGGTCCTGGAGGGGGGTGTATGAGGGGCGGTGTGTGGGGTGGGGGGGGCAGCAAGCTTGCTCTCAAAGCCCCTTCTATAATAACGAAAGCCCCCCCCCCCCCCCCCCCCCCCGCCCATCAATTTTTACAGGGCGCCGTAATGGAGGATTTGGCTCCGGGCCAGAGACGGCCTGCTCTCTCTCCCAGCCCGACTCATTCGGGGAGGACACTTAATTCATTTTGTTTCATCTCCTCATAACAACAGGATCCTTTCTCACAAGGGGCTCTTGCCGGTGGGCACCGTGGTGCTCAGGGTGGTGAGCAGCAGCAGGGTGGGGGTGGGCCGGCGGGGGTGAGAGGGGCGGGGGGAGAGGGGCGGGGAGAGAGGGGCGGGGGGAGAGGGGCGGGGGGAGAGGGGCGGGGGGAGAGGGGCGGGGGGAGAGGGGCGGGGGGAGAGGGGCGGGGGGAGAGGGGCGGGGGGGAGAGGGGCGGGGGGGAGAGGGGCGGGGGTGAGAGGGGCGGGGGGGAGAGGGGTGGGGGGGAGAGGGGTGGGGGTCCCCCAGGCACAGATGTCTCCTAACGTCCAGCAAAGCAGCGTGGGAATGCAGACAGTAGCACTAAGCCCACACTGAAGCAGAACACCAGAACAACACGACCGTGATCTCTGTGACTGTCGGTCAACGCTAGCTTTAAAAAACGCTAGCTACAGCGCTCTCTCCCTACTGCACAAGCCATAACGCTCTCTTATATTATTTATTCATGGATTCATAGGTGCATTGTAATAAACACAGGCTCTGAGGTAGTCGACAAAGCGTCCCAGATTTATGGAATTCACCGGGTGACCCGAGTGAGGTGCACACTGGTCCATGTAAATCACTGGCGTCGCAATGATGAATGACTCTTATTAAATCCCCCACAAGCCTCAGCGGCTTGGGGCTCAGTGGGCCAGTGGTTGACGGGTCCTGGGTGCAACTTGCGTGCAGCGCGGTGATATTTCTGCTGAGTCGCTGACGTGGTGGCGTGCGCTGCACACCGGGTCGTTTCCTGATCCCACACCATCTCCAAATTTACACTTCCTGCTCGCCGTTCATCATCAGTCATGTGACCATCCCAGCTGAATGTGGAAAAAACCTGAAAGCAGGAAAGTAAAACCCATTCCCCCCCCCACCTTCCAACCCCAAGGACCACCCCAGCCAACACGCGCAGGACGAGCCACACTGTAGACTGCTGTGTAAAGCCAGTTAAAGGGGCTATAAACTGAACCATAACAGGCTCTCATCTTGCACGACACCCCAGCCCTCCCTCGCTGTCCTCCTGTCCAAACGATCACTCAGCCATGGGTGTCGGCAGTCAGGAAGTGGCCCGTCCTTGACTCTGACGGATGTCCCAGTATTTCGACGTGATGTGTGCCCCGTCCTAGGCCTCTGGGTGTCAGGGACGGCCAACCCAACGCTGACCTCCGTCACCACCACCAAGGGTGCAGTGGCCGTTACACAGAGCAGAGCGACAGGACGAAGACGAGAGAACTACAATACCCATGTTCATTACATTACAGGGACTGGGCTAGCGACGCGGCCGTGTGCACAGTGTAGGTTCCATCTACTCGCGTTGCTGCATGACACCGTGACAAATCAAATCACCTACAAAAGACAAGAAGGCTGGTAGAATCGGCACCTCGGCACCAACACCTCCACACAAGCTGCCCCACCTCCTCTTATTAAGACGGGGGAGGGGAGGGGGAGGGGAGGGGGAGGGGAGGGGGAAGGAAGGAAAGGGTCCCACAGCTCTCATCACCTCCTGAGGTGTGTGGAAACACTCGTTTCCAGGAACAGTCTGGCTCTGTGTGCCAGACTCCTCTGTGTGGGAGCCCAGGTGTGGAGCTCAGACCTGGGGTAAGAAACACACGAGGCCTGCCTGTCCTCACCTCCCAGACCCGACGCAGCCTGGAGGATACCTGGAACAGGCACCCTGGGCTGCCACGCACCGGCCACGCCGAGGTTTGGAAATGGGAAAAGTGTATTGTTGATAAAGTACCGCACATCAATCCTGTGCAAACCGTCTGCTTTGCTGTGTAGGCACAACCATGCAAAAAGAGGGATGGTGTGTGTGTGTGTGTGTGCGCTTCTTGGCTCTTTCAACGGTTGCCAGTGACAGCCTCCGTGGGGAATAGAAAACACAGATTGCCACGGCTGGTCCGGCTGTTCAGGCAAGCCGTGCATACGTTTGTGTGTGTGGGAAAGAAAGCGTGAGAGAGAGAGAGAAAGAGAGAGAGAGAGAGAGAGCACACGCGTGTATGTGTGTTGTGTATGTGTGTTGTGTATGTGTGGTGTGTATGTGTGGTGTGTATGTGTGGTGTGTATGTGTGGTGTGAATGTGTGGTGTGTATGTGTGGTGTGTATGTGTGGTGTGTATGTGTGGTGTGTATGTGTGGTGTGTATGTGTGGTGTGAATGTGTGGTGTGTACACAGCACAACCTGAGTTAGTAATTACCAGCTCACAGGCTTAGCCTCTAAAGCCCAGCCTCTATGGCCCAGCCTCTACGGCCCAGCCTCTACGGCCCAGCCTCTACCATTAATCAGTCAGGACACGTTGCTGGCTCCCAGCTGACAACATTAGCCACTAAACAGCAGGGCAGGACTCCTGGGGAGAGCGAGGCATCCGTCTCCACCCGCGGCCAAAGACAGAGCAGGGGCAGGGAGGGGTGCGGACAGTGGTCTTCCAAGGAACCGATGTTGACTCTGTGCCCTGCCCTCGATATGCTCCGATTAAATGGAGCTGCTATATAAAAACCGTGGAGGATCAGTGTAAAGCCTCCGTTGTTTTATGTACTGTCGCTTCTGTGTGAAGATTAGAATTCACCTGGTGAATCGTGCCCTGCGGATGAAGGAGGCTGGAGCCCGTGTGCGTTTCCAAGGCGGGCGGTATGATTCACCCCCACCTGGAGCTCTTCCACCACAGGTAGCGTGCTGGTGAACAGACTGAGACGTGAGGGTGAGGTGGTTGTGGTGAGCTGTCCTGTTACCATGGGCCTCTAAATGTGCTGCTGATCGCCACACAGCAGGAGCTGCAGGTTGGAGGGCCGAGAAGGTGCGGGGGTGGGGGGGGGGAGGGGGTGAACTGGCACGGGAGAACCGCTGCCTCGTGCAGCGCTGCCTTGTGAACCGCTGCCAACCCTTCCTCAACCGTTGTCGTTTTCAACTTCGATTAAAGAGAAGCCGTGGACGCCTCCGCCTCCCTGTGTGTGCCAGGGGCTCGAGCCGTGTCTGAACTCCCAGCATGCATTACTGCACAACCTCATTTCCTCTCTCTTTCTACACACACATACACACTTTGAATTTCAATAGATGTTCATGAATTTGAAATTGCTTTCAAAGCACCAAGAACAACTTACGACTTTTTCATGAAAAATCTAGTGAATAAACGTGATTATGAACATAGTCAAGGAGTCGAGAAGCATAATATATTTCCATCTGTTCGTCGCTGCCACTCCAAACATTAAGCCCCAAATCATTCTCCCTCCACTGACTCTCTCTCCCTCTCCCTCCCTCACTCCCGCTCACCCTAAAAGGCACTCTACCTCTAAGATGTTCTATGCTTCTTTTTATTCTATTCATGTGTCCTCTCCTGTCCTCTGTTTACTCCCCTCTCTCCCTCTCTCCCTCTCTCCCTCTCTCGCTCTCTCCCTCGCTCCCTCTCTCCCTCTCTCGCTCTCTCCCTCGCTCCCTCTCTCGCTCTCTCCCTCGCTCCCTCTCTCCCTCGCTCGCTCTCTCCCTCTCTCCCTCTCTCCCTCTCTCGCTCCTGGAGGCCAAGCTGTTCCCTACACAGGTCCTGTTTCTACCTCTTTGTTCTGCTGTCTCACACAGCTCTCTGACAGCAGGGGGTTTGCCTGGAGAGAGGATTCTCTCGCTCTCGCTCTCCTTATGACAGATAAATGACAGGCATATTCTTTGTGCTACCCATGGGGCATTGTGTTGCATATGGCTGAACAATAACGTAACGCATTAGCGAAAAATGAACTTGGAACATATTCCCGAAAAAGCTCATGCAACATCAATGTTACAATGTTTGGAGTATGGGGGATTAGACGCATGCGGACTGGGATTGACATATCATATGAAAGCACGGTCATATGTTTATGATTTTGCCTGTGCACTCTTGTTTGTGGATGACTTCAACTTGATCATCAGGCGCCGTCGTCTCAGCGGAGGGCCTGTGCTGCATGTCCGGTCGTGGGCGATGTGTGTGAGAGGGAAGGCACTACTGGGAAATCTCAGAACCGCCCCCGCAGCCCACAGCAGTGTCAAGACCTCCGCCGCCGACTCCTCCGCAGGAACACGCCGGCTTCGTTCCACCATGCTTTCTGGTCAAGTTCCAACTTTCGAGAATCGACATACAAGTTGAAGTGCGTCTGTGTGGAGATTCTGTAGAGCCCCTTCTTTCTCTTCAGCACCCACATTTAGAGAAAAAAATGTATATATATTTGGAAAATTTGTAACATTGTTTTTGCTAATTGGAGTAGTAATCCAAAACAGTCGTCCTGTCAGTGTGTCGCTTTGTGTGCATGTGAAGTATGGACTGTGTTGTGTTGTTGTTCAGGGTCTGGATCCAGCCCAACACTGGCTGAGCGAGTCCAGTCCAGAGAGGCTGGAGGCTGAGCGGGTCCAGTCCAGAGAGGCTGGGGGCTGGCTGGGCTCCAAGGTTAAGAAGGTGCCTGAGGTTGACTGAGTACTGGAGAAAAGACAGACACGACCACACCGCCTGTGGTCCGTACGCACCCCACCCCTCGCTCCCCCCACCCCCTCGCTCCCCTCTCTCCCCCCACCCCCCCGTTCCCCTCGCTCCCCTCGCTCCCCCCACCCCCTCGCTCCCCTCTCTCCCCCCACCCCCCCACCCCCTCGCTCCCCGCACCCCCTCTCTCCCCTGCTGTGCTGGTCACTGCCCACAGTCTTTTAGGCTCTTCTTCTAAGAGTCCGGTAGACTGTTTTTGTTGTTTTGTTTTAAATTCAAAGTTTCAAGACAGATAATGTTGGGATTATAGGGTGAGCTGTTAACCAGCAGGATTCAGCACCAAACCTAGCGACATGCCTGGCTTGTGTTGGCCTTCACTGGGGAGATTAGATTACATTCATCTTTGTCATTGTTCAGAGTCCTAAATTAGAGAGCCACTGGAATGCAGTGTTATGCCGTTTACAGTGGGAGAGGCTATTTAATGATTGTCTTTCCTTCTCACATGTCAGAAGTAGGAACAGTCTGTTCTGAAGTTCTGAGGTGCATGAGCAGTCCACCCACCCAGTGCCCACCACCCCACTCCTCCCCATCCTCTCTCCGCCTCCGGCCTCACCCGCCTGGGCCGTCAGCGCACATCTGCTCCCTCTTACTTCTGGAGACTCTGCTGTCAATCCAATTATAGACCTCTTCTGTTCAGGTCATATACACCCAACTACACACACGCGTGTGTATTGACAAACACACACCCCAAGCCAAGTTCCCTTCTTTAAATGACTCAGCTAAATCCTTTCAATTGCACCATATGGATATCCTATGCCTTTTAAGAAACCACAAAAGTCAATTAAAATGTAAATTTCCCATGGAGAGCTGGGGAGCAGGGACTGGGCCAGAATAGGGGGAACGTGATATCTGTGCTGGAAAGACGGAAAGAGGAAAAAAAGAAAAAAAATGTTGCAGCTTCATGCTGATTTCAGCTGAACACACGCACTCATACACACACACACACTCATACACACACACACACACAAGGCACATGCACACACACTGAAATCCTACCACCCTGTAGTATCTTAATTAGAGGGGTGACATTTCCAAGACTGCACATGATGAAGCGCTCTGGCCCTCAGAGGGCTCCTAATGAAAAGTCAATAAGAGGAAGGCGACACTAAAAAGGTGCCGTTCACTCCTGTGGTATGGAAAAGAACGGGACACACACACACACACACATTTCAATATTCCAGGTTCACAGAGAGGGATGGAAAATGACTCAGCACTATTGAGTTGCTGTTGCTCTTTTTGGCAGAACATGAGACGACAGCTCACACAGGATGGATGCGGAGGCCTACTCCGCACTCCATCACCATGGACGCCACGGCCAAATGAAAAAACCCTCCCGCCCCCCCCCCCCCTCCCCAACCCCCCCACCCTCGGACACAGACCTGATTACGGAGTGATCCGCATATGGTAACAGATGCCTTGTTATAAATCACGCCCCCCCCCCCCCCTCCCAGGTCCTCTCTGTAAACAGTAAGGGCTGGGGCTGGGCCTCGGAGCCTGCAAGCCGTTCTGCAACTAATTATCTCCTGATCAACAGCAGATGTTCCTCTCACCCCTGATCTCCACACGCTGCCATCCACCAAGCCCCCTCCCAGGTACGGAACCAGGAGGGAGCGTGTGTGTGTGTGTGTGTGTATGGGGGGGGGGGGGTCATTCTTTTTTTGGGGACACGCATCAAAACGCATCGCAGAGCATGACTGATTCTTTCCACTGACAGTGACGGGATCAGAGTACTGAATGTGAATTCCTCCTCACTGGAAGAATCTCCAACTTCTTAGACCTCAGAAAAACTGAATCTGAAGTCTTTGTTATTGGCATAAGCATGCATTGAAAAAGTGAATCTCCACTATAGTTAGTTAGCATAGTTAGTATTCTCCTGGGCTCAGTGACAGCGACAGATAAACGAATCCAAGTGAATCGTGACTGATGGAGATACAGTGGGAGACATTTTATGGCAAAGCTGCTTCTTTGACTTCTGGACAAGGATGTTCATCTGATCTCAGAGCGTCTCTGGATTCCCAGCGCGCCTCTCACTGGCTCTGCCTGGGGGCTTGTCTCTTCATCTCCCAATCACCAAAGCCGATAAAAAGAGAGGGCGGGGCCGACACAGTCACTTCCTCTAGCACACAGACTTTGAAGCCATGAAGGGCAATTTGGGGTTCTTTCAAAAGACGCGTCTGTTCCAAACAGCTCCCTAACCAACTGATATCCCAGTCTGTCAATTACAGAGAGTGGGAGATGCAACAAGAGCTTCCAACATTTCAGGACACAATCACTTGGTACTCGTGACAGCCCTGCCCACTCATTGGCCCAGGGGCCAGGCGACCCAATCGCAGAGGACCGCAGGTGCGCGCCACTCCAACGAGAGACCGGGGAAGCGAGGATGGAGGCACTGCAGAGGCACTCCGTCACCTGGGCCGCGTGCTGAGTGCTGTCAGCCAATCAGCCCGCTGCCCCGCTGAGCGTCCTCAACCAATCGTGGGCCAGTCCTGCTGCGCCCTGTCGGCCGTTCCGCCAGCAGCGCCTGCTGTGTGTCTGTCTGTGTGTGTGAGCAGAGTGAGGACTAACAGGGAGAGGTAGGTAATGTGTCTGTCTGTGTGTGTGACCCATACCTCAGTCTCTTGTAGTACTGTTTGACCTTGTCCAGCGAAGCAGTGTTGATCTGGGCCTGATATTCCTCCACAGACACGTTGTCCCTGTAGTAGTATCCCTCCATACTCTCCAGAGCTGGGGAGAGAGAGAGAGAGAGAGAGAGAGAGAGAGAGAGAGAGAGAGAGAGAGAGAGAGAGAGAGAGAGAGAGAGAGACAGAGCGAGAGAGAGAGACAGAGCGAGAGAGAGACAGAGAGAGAGAGAGACAGAGCGAGAGAGAGACAGAGCGAGAGAGAGAGACAGAGCGAGAGAGACAGAGCGAGAGAGAGACAGAGCGAGAGAGAGACAGAGCGAGAGAGAGACAGACAGAGCGAGAGAGACAGAGCGAGAGAGACAGATCATGACAGGAATACCGCTGCTGCAGCTGTAAAATACCAGTCAGAAGTTTGGACACATTTTCCCATTCAATGGGACACCACTCACCTCACACACAGACCCCCACATCACCTCACACACACACACACACACACAGACCCCCAGATCAGCCCGTGTCCGGTGGGTGTCCTACCCTGGGTAAAGAGGATGGGGTAGATCTTGAAGCCCCCTCCGTTCCTGAGGCGTTGGGGAAGCTGGGAGAAGTAGCAGCCCTCCAGATGGAAGCAGACCTTCAGGGCCTGCCGCGTGCCCTCCACCTGGTAGGAGATGGGCATGTCTGCAGGAGAGACGCACAGGCTCAGATCCTCTCAGAGGCAGGACGGAACACAAGACCCTCAACACGATTGGTTGGTTGTTTTTTGTTTTGTTTTTTGTTGATTTTCAACTCAGAGAGGATCTGTGCGTGATGCGTGTTGGGGTTGTGCTGAGTACTGTACAGTACTGCTCTGAGATACACAGAGCTGACATGTTCTGGACGTACTTGCCACAAGCGGCTCCCCTTCAAACTGTCGGAAGTAGAAGGTGACCTTCTCCAGGTCGATGAGAGCAACCTGGGTGTCCTCCAGCATGGCCTGCTCATCCGTCTACACACACACACACACACACAGACACACAGACTGTCAGAGTGTGCCGTGTGTGAGATGGAAAGAGAGAAATAATTTGAAATGAAGAAAAAGGGAGAGAGACAGCAAGAGAGACAGCAAGAGAGAGAGAGAGAGAGACAGCAAGAGAGACAGCAAGAGAGAGAGAGAGACAGCAAGAGAGACAGCAAGAGAGACAGCAAGAGAGAGAGAGAGAGAGACAGCAAGAGAGAGAGAGAGAGAGAGAGAGAGAGAGAGAGAGAGAGAGAGAGAGAGAGAGAAACAGCAAGAGAGAGAGAGAGAGAGAGAGAGACAGCAAGAGAGACAGCAAGAGAGAGAGAGAGAGAGACAGCAAGAGAGAGAGAGAGAGAGAGAGAGAGAGAGAGAGACAGCAAGAGAGACAGCAAGAGAGAGAGAGAGAGAGACAGCAAGAGAGACAGCAAGAGAGAGAGAGAGAGACAGCAAGAGAGACAGCAAGAGAGACAGCAAGAGAGAGAGAGAGGTTGTGTGTGTTTTTCCTCAGTAAACACTGACTCACACGTTCCTTTCCTATGTACGTGCAGATCAAAGATAGAGCATGCACCTGTACTGTGTGTGTGTGTGTGTGTGTGTGTGTGTGTGTGTGTGTGAGAGCACGTGATCACTCACCTGCTGCAGTACTGTACGAATCTGAACAAGCATGTGACAGTTTTACGAGTGTGTGCTTGAGAGTACACAGCATGTTGGTGTGTGTGCTTGTGCCATTTTGTTTGTGCAGTACACGTTTGTGTGTGTGTGTGTGTACGCCTGCTTCCTTTTCAAACATCCGCTTCTACATCCTCACACACAAACAAGCACATCTGCTCCAAGATGCATTGGAGGGATGGAGGTGGGTGGGGGAGGGGGAGGGGGGAGTTTTGGTGTCTGCCTCCTCCTCATTTCTGTCACACTACCCCCCCCCCCTACACCCCGCCCCCCCACCTACCCGGGCGGAAGCCGAGGAGAGAGGGAGAGCGTACAGTGTGAGGAGAGCAGAAGCAGGAGGGGGGGCTTGTGAATACCCATTAGTGACGGCCCCTCTTGACAGATCAGAGCTCCTGCCCAAGTGGCAAGTGACACCCCGGGGCGGCTGTGTGTGGGCAGGTTTACCAGGAGCAGGTCGCTCTCTCTCCCACACACACACACACACACACACACACACACACACACACACACACACACACACACACACACACACACACACACACACACACACACACACACACACACACACACACACACACACACACACACACACACACACACAGCCTGCTTCTCACTGCCTTTCATCTTGTGTGCCCTGAGAGAAGCACACTGGTGGAATCATCGTCAGGCATTTGTGACCCAGCTTAGCTTCAATCGGAGGAGTTCAGAGGGAGAGAGAGAGTGAGAGAAGGAGGGAGAGAAAGTTGGAGTGTAAGAGATGGAAATGGCAAAGGAGAAAAGAGAAAGAAAGAGAGAGAGGAAGAATGATAAGCACAGACCTGTCTAACCCAGACACTGAGTGTTGTCAAAACCCCCGGTTAAATAATCCCACTGCCAACCAGCCTCTCTATTAGAGGAACTGGAGATCAATCATCAAGCAGCAGTCACATCCAAAATTAAATGTACGCTATCTCCATATTTCATTTCAAACTGTGTACAAAATTAGCTAAATAAGACTCAAGAAATAATTGTTTTTCAAATGATATGAACTGAGCCCTCCAGCGAGCCTGTTTTTTCCTTCTGTCTATGTTCTAAATTTGAAGTGGTTAAAATTGTGCTGCTACAAACTTTGTGATTGGAATGAATTCCATTGTGCACTCAAAGACAACTCCTGGCCAAAACAACCAGCTTTTCAGTTTGTTCAAAAAGAGACACACACTAGCTTCATCTCACTGTGGAGAGAAGGCCTCACCAGGTTGGGGGAGAGGAGGGACTGGAAGTGCAGCAGGAGCCCAGCGGATGCGATCTGCTCCAGCCAGCGTTTGCTGGCTTCCTGGGTCTCCTGGGGGTCTGGGCCCTCCAGGTCGGCCTCTGTGGCCCCGCTGTGGGTCTAGGAGAGGAGGAGGGGAGGAATAAGAGGAAAAAGGAAAACGTCAAGCATTGGAGATGAGATGCTCTGTTAGGTGAGGAGTGTTCCAGAAGGTGAGGTGTGTTCTAGGTGAGGAGTGTTCCAGAAGGTGAGGAGTATTCTAGGAGGTGAGGAGTATTCTAGGAGGTGAGGAGTGTTCTAGGAGGTGAGGAGTGTTCCAGAAGGTGAGGAGTGTTCCAGAAGGTGAGGAGTGTTCCAGAAGGTGAGGAGTGTTCTAGGAGGTGAAGAGTGTTCCAGAAGGTGAGGAGTGTTCCAGAAGGTGAGGAGTGTTTTAGAAGGTGAGGAGTGTTCCAGAAGGTGAGGAGTGTTCCAGAAGGTGAGGAGTGTTCCAGAAGGTGAGGAGTGTTTTAGAAGGTGAGGAGTGTTTTAGAAGGTGAGGAGTGTTCCAGAAGGTGAGGAGTGTTCTAGAAGGTGAGGAGTGTTCCAGAAGGTGAGGAGTGTTCCAGAAGGTGAGGAGTGTTCCAGAAGGTGAGGAGTGTTCCAGAAGGTGAGGAGTGTTTTAGAAGGTGAGGAGTGTTCCAGAAGGTGAGGAGTGTTCTAGAAGGTGAGGAGTGTTCCAGAAGGTGAGGAGTGTTCCAGAAGGTGAGGAGTGTTTTAGAAGGTGAGGAGTGTTCCAGAAGGTGAGGAGTGTTCCAGAAGGTGAGGAGTGTTCTAGAAGGTGAAGAGTGTTCCAGAAAGTGAGGTGTGTTACCTGGGTAAGAACTGCAAGGAGATGCTGGGAGAAGGCACACACAGCCGCCACCAGAGACTGGCAGAACACCATGTCCCTCCGCAACTGAATCTCAGAGTCTAAGAAGGAAGGAGGGAGGAAAGGACAGAAGAGAGGAAGGAAGGAGCGAGGAAAGGACAGAAGAGAGGAAAGAAAGATGGAGGAAACAGGAAGAAGAAAAGACAATGTTATTTTTAGCACTGTAGTTTGCTATTTTGTTCACTGTATATATATAGATGAAGACAAAGAGCAGAAAAGGGGAGGTGGTATATGAACTTGTATCAGTGGTAATTAAAAAACAGCTTCTTGTAAAGGTGAAGGCATGATATTATTTTTTCTAAATCTTAATACCAAGTCCACTGACTATTAAATATACAGTCATAAATTAATCAAATTAGAGGTGTATGAGTGGATGATAATTGGCTTCTATAATTTTCCTGAAAAATGGCCCGTTAAGAATCTCATTCATTTCAGAAATAGAGTTCAGGAACCACTCGAGGACTGATTAAGTGCCATATTGAACCACCGGATATTCCTCCATGCGTCTGTTATCAGCTATTCCACTCCATAACCTTGAGAAATATTGTCACTTGTCACTATTTTGGATTGTCACTATTTTGATTGGACTGTGCTTTTCTTCCGTTTTTTTTTTTGAATGGGCTCAGGGCTGGTTCAGGATGACTGTGCTCCCCTCATCATGGCCTAGTGTAGAGAGATGAATGGATGCAGCCCCAGGGTGGGCGAGGGGTGGACCAACCTGTGTACTGAAGCAAGACCAACAGCAGCCGTGTCTTCACCTCTGAAAGAGGGAAAACAGAAGAGAATCAGGACACCCTAAACCACAAACGCAACACATTCTCTCAGTGACCATGTGCTCTCCACCCAGCATGCCTGACCCCATCTATCAGATACGATCCTTCACCCAACCCCCCTCCACCTCACCCTAACTCCCCCCCAACTCCCTTAATAGTTTACTTTCACGTGTGCCCTAACACCATAACACCACCACAGAGAAATATAACAACATACAGTAAATCTCTATTTGTTTATTGTCCTAGCAGAACCCCAGGGCTTTCTGCAGAGCAGTTAAATAACAATAAGAAGAATAATAATAAGCTTGGCAGTGCTAGGGGCCCCAATAGTAGGGGCCCCATAAAAAAGCCATCGTCAGGAGAGGCACTGCCAAAAAGTCAAGCAGCACTCTAATATTACTCTGCATTTCTCCCCTCACGGCAGCCCCTGCACCTCTCTCAGGGGTGTCATGTGACCAGCGATTTTGGGCGTTTGTGTGCGTGTGTGCTTACAGCCAAAAACACCCTCCAAGGGACACAAACCCACTCTTAAAGGAAGCAAATGCTGCCAGGGATGCTTGGATTAGCATGTTGGCGTGTTAACCACTAGCTGGGGGTGCTAAAGCTAGCAGTGCACCATGGTCTCAACACCATTACTCACTTTGAGTGTGTTTTAGGTCCCACTGCTAGGACTTCTCAGTTTATGCATATCCTTGAGGATTTGTGGTACAGTGTTCTGTGAGTTATGTGAGAAGTAAATAAGCACACACACACACACACACACAACGGTTTGGTCCATTACTTGTCTCCAAGGTACAGTCTTCTTACCGGTGGTTGATTCAACAAGAACGTGTAGGTCTGTGTGTGCGTATGAGTGTTTGGGCATGCGTGTGTATGTGTGTGTGTGTACTGTGTGTGAGCGCATTATACTTTAGTGATTGAGGGTGCGACCAACCTTCAACAAACTTGGCGATGGTGTGTGTGAGGCTCTGGACGCTGCTGGGCAGGTTCCAGGGGTCGTGCTTGACGTGGAGACGCAGCTTCTTGGTGCAGTTCACCCTGGGGTCCATCTCCTGCTGGAACTCTGCCCGGCAACAAACCAACAGCAACTTAGCGGTTAGAGACACACTCAAAACATACCTCATTTCCACATGGTTTTACATAAAACGGCCCTATCCATCTCGACTGAATTATTTATTACTAAGGAGAGAGGGGAAGGGAGAGAAGAGAGGAGAGAGAGGGAAGAGAGAGGAGAGAGGGACGGGCTTCTGCTTTCAGACGGACCTCATTATTTCTATCCATCTTTCTCCTTTTTTCTCTCCCTCTCTCTCGCTCGCTCTTCCTAACGAAGGAGCAGTGTGAATCACTCACTCATGCAAGGCACCAAACAAAGCACTACTGTTAACGAGACCTTCATTACCACCCGTCCCGTCCCATTACGTTACATTTGTCTTGTGTACACCCACACCCCGACACACACACACACACACACACACAGTAGCATTCATGAGCCACATCCGGAGAGGGCTGTCTTGGCTGTTAGTGTCGGTCTCCCTGACGAAGTGTGTCAACAAAGAAACAACCGAGACTCTTGTTGTGTCGTTTACTTTGGAGGCCGAAGGGACACTTGGATGTGAGATAACAAGTCGGCCGTTTAGCGGGAGCTTGAGGGAGGTTTGGTCAGTGTGAGTGTGGGTGTGTGTGTGGGTCTGTCTGTATGTGTGTGTCTGTCTGTTTCTGCAAGATAGAGCTATCAGATGGAGGAATCCTCTGCTTACACTCAATGAGCCTCCATCGAGATGTCCCATCGAGTGCATGTGCTCTCTGACAGGGGAGACACAGGGAGAGGTGAGGAGAGCTGGTCTCAATGTGTGAACCGGACAGGGTGTGTGAGGGCTTCAGTTGTCTAAACACAAACGATAATGAACTCAGTCTCATCTGATCTGAAGCCCGTCTGTCTAACAAAGCTTTTCTCAAGACACCGACAAACCTTTTTTTTTTATATAAAAAAAAGAGTTTATTCGGGGAACAACATTCCATTAAGCCCACCAGGCTACATTCAAAAGAGTTCTAGCTTCCAGTTCACTGAAACCTCTAAAGGCCTTCGAAACCTCATTTTGGCAATCGTGCACAACACAGCTCTAATCTTCAGAATGTGCCGAATCAACAGAAAGAGATTCACACAAAGGGCAGCGTTTGAACAACGTAAGATGGTTTATTTTTACATCCGAAAGTAACAGATCCATCAATTCCAACAAAGATACGTCAACTCCAACAACATTTCCTGACCAGATTAAAAGCATCTGAGAGCATTTCTTCAGGCCAGCAGCCTCAGACACCCTCACACGGCAGGATATGACATCAAACAATGGAGGAAAGCTGGGTTCCAACCCAGGCCAAAGGTCAGGTACGACAGCTGCAGGACACAGGCCAGTGCTATGAAACTACAGGTAGGAGATATGGGAATGTGCAGCTGGGAGCTTCATGTGCAGCTGGAGCATTTACCACCCCAGCATCCCTACGCTAACACCCAAACACCCCCAAACACACAGAAACAGGAAGTTGCAGCCCTTGTGAGGGAGGCTGCAGTGTATTCTCTCTCTGTCTCTCTCTGTCTCTCTCTGTCTCTCTCTGTCTCTCTCTGTCTCTCTCTGTCTCTCTCTGTCTCTCTCTGTCTCTCTCGGGATGCAGAGGCTGGAGTCTCTCCAATCTTATCTCCCAGTCCCACTGTTCCACCCAGCACCCCCCTTCTCCTCCTCATTTCTCCCCCTCCTTCCATACACCCCAGCAACAGCACCCTTCACAGGCAGGGGGGAGACACGTTCGAGAAGCTACCCTGGCAGAGAAAAGATATACAGTGAAGGAGAAGTGAAGGATAGAAGAGTTGGATGATAGTGAGAAAAGGAATTGGCCTGTGCTGAAAAGCGTGTGTGTTTACCTTGTAATCCTCGACCAGGAGTGAAGCACTTGGTCTGTTCAAAGGCCCTGGCCACCACAGCTCCCTTTAGCATGCTGGAGATGGAGTCCACCTGGAGCAGACAGACACACAGACAGAGAGACAGAGAGAGACAGAGAGAGACATGATTACACACGGGCCCTGGACCCGCTGCTAGAACCAGGGATCACAGATCATGGACCAACCTGAATCCCACAATAGAGCTTGAGGTTTCAGATGGACCTACTGGACCACTGGGGTAGCATTCAAATGATCCAGTGATAAGATCCAGAGTATGCAGCAGTATCATCCACACCAAATAGATCTGAGCGTCTCACACACCACCTTGTTAATCAGGCTAAGTTTCTCTGTCATAAACACACATCCCCAGACTCTAGTAAACACAAATAATATGCAGAGTACACAAAGCTAGGGAAGCTGGTCAACAGTAAAACAAACGACAGGAAGCAGCCTAAACTGCAGAGGCAGCAAAGCAGGATTAGCTTTTTCCAGTTTACTGGCGATGGAGACATCCTTGTTAAATCTATTTTTCAACGCAGTGCATAAACCCAGGAGAGGTGTGTGTGTGTGTGTGTGTGTGTGTGTGGCATAAGCCCATTTAACAGGGTGTCAGAAAATTCAGGAGTCAAGTTTAGACTCCTCAAACATTTGCAGTTCTGAACATGAGCGGTCCTCTGGTCAGGTTTCAGTTAATGTTCAAGTCAGGGGAAAAAGACGTTCACCTTTCTATGTAAACCCAAATATGATTTTCGGTTTTTAATGAAAGCAGCAATAGCTGTATTCTTGCTGTAAATTCTAATGACAAACAGCTCCCCAATTCTTGTTGGACCTTTTTTTGTGTAAAATGTTTTCATAAACAAAATGATGTACATGTAAGGTTACATTTTCTATGCATGAACAAATAGACTATATCCTGGTACGGAGGGAGCCTGGGTGTTTTGGAGCCTGCGTCTTGTTACTCGTGACAGATGGAATGACGAGGACTCACCTGGCTGAAGAGATGCTCCAGGAAGCCATGCAGCTTCTTCTGCTTGTCGTGGGAGAGCCACACACTGGCTGGCATCTCATCTCCTGAGGAGCAGCATCCCACGTCAGTCACAATCACCAGCCGCTGGGCCACACACACACACACACACACACACACGCACACACACACACACACACGCACACGCACACCAGGCCTGGCAACTCCAGGCCTCATCACTCTAATGGTGTGGAACGGGACATCAAAACACACTGACAGGCGCTAATTACTCGACACAGCCTCGCACAGCTCACATCAGTGAGTCTGGACACCTCCACACACATACGTACCGACACACACAAACACACTCACACTCTCTCACTATGGATTGCTGGGACCCGACAGCCAATTAGCATATAAAAGCGATCCACTAAGCAACTACTGCTCTCTGGCAGGTTAGAGAAGAGACCCTGCACAGCTGTGTGTGTGTGTGTGTGTTTGTGTTTGTGTGTGGGTGGGGGGCTGACATTGACAGACTGAACTACAGAACATCTGACATGACACACAGCTGGACACATGACAGCATGCACTACGGAGCATCTGTATGTGTACAGTGAAGTTGCCTGTATGTGTGTGTGTGTACAGTTAAGGTATGCACTCACATGATCATGTGTGGTTGTGTCCACAACCATACAGTACATGTGTGTGCGTGATTGCTGTTTTGCACACATTCAGAGCGAGGGGAATATTTGACCAGACACACAGCTGTGGAAAACGTTAACTAAAACCCATGTGAAGCTGGAGCCAAAGACTTGCCATGTCGAATTATGCTCATCCAGAATTTTTTTTGTTCTTGGAGTTGAAAAGGTATAATCATAGAGTCAGATCCTAATCGGGTCCTGTCAGTAATGAGTGTCTCAGCCTGTGGTGTGGAAGGGTGTGTGTGTGTGTGTGTGTGGGGGGGGGGGGGGGGGTGCAATAAAAAGCTATTCTGGATAGTGGCACATAGGGGTGATTCCTAGTTCATGTGATTCTGAGCCCATTTCTTTACTGAATCTTAGAATCTGTTGTCTGCTCGCTGTGTGTGTGTATGTGGTGTGTGAGAATGCGCTGCAGTGTGTGTACCTGAGTCCATCTCGTCACTGTGGACGTAGGAGCTGCAGTGACTGCTGCAGATGCTGGTGAAGGAGGCTATGGAGTTCCTGTTGCTGTTGCAGTCACTGAGACAGGGAGGGGGGAAGAGGGAGCAGAAACACTCATCAAGACAGCTTCTCAGTGCTTCTCTGACTCGTACTCCAGCCCTTTACATCATGTCATCCGGATCTCTCATTTCATTTTCATGTTTTCCTTTTCATCCCTTAAGGGAGCTATCCCTCCCTTTCTGCACACACCTTTCTATCCATGTCTATACTTGACCCCTTTTCACTCTTCTCTCCTTCCCCCTCTCTCTCCCTCCCTCGCACAGACAAGCACCAGCTCAAGCCCGAGCCTGTGCTGTACCGCTTTCGCTATGACGACGGCACCTACCATCCCAGAAGCGACATGCAGGACGTCATCTCCGAGGTAACGCTACTAAATGACCTTCATGGAAACCTGAGGGAGCTGTTTTAGAACTGATGTCCTTTTATCACTGAAACATCGCACATCTTTTCTTCTCTTTGTTATCACCCCCCCCTCCCTCCCCCCTCCCGCCCTCTCTCCCTCTTCCCTCTCTCCCCCTTCCTCCCTCTCTCTCCCTCCCTCCCTCCCTCACCTGTAGGAGTCTCTGTTGCTGATGGTGTCGTGGCCGGAGTCCTCCTGCTCGTCCCCTGCCACGTTGAAGCACACCTTCTTCCCGTTCCTCTCCCCTCTCTCTCCCTCGCTCTCGGCTGAGATGTAGCTCTCCGGGCTCTTCACCTCGGACGAGGCGGGGGGGTGGGTGATGGAGGACAGGAGGCTGAGAGAGAGAGAGAGAGAGACAGAGAGAGAGAGAGACAGAGAGAGAGAGAGAGACAGAGAGACAGAGACAGAGAGAGAGAGAGAGAGAGAGAGAGAGAGAGAGAGAGAGAGAGAGAGACAGAGAGACAGAGAGAGAGAGAGAGAGAGAGAGAGAGAGAGAGAGAGAGAGAGAGAGAGAGAGAGAGAGAGAGAGAGAGAGAGAGAGAGAGAGAGAGAGAGAGACAGAGAGAAAGAGAGAAAGAGAGAAAGCGAGGGAGGGCGAAAAAGGGATCGACAGAAAGGGAGGCAGAGTGAGGAGGGATGGATTATTTCCAACAGTTCCAGCACGTACGCTGCAGACCTGCTGTCCCATCAGCAGCCGTCATCCCCCCCGTCTTCAAACAGGCTGCCCAGCGTGACAAACACAGCCTCTCTTCTCCAACATGAACATCCTCTCAAGTCTGCAGCTCCCACTTCAAACTCCACACAAACCGTACTCAGTGCTTATAGGCTTCGACGCTGTAATGTCATCAAGATGTATGTATGTGTGTGTGTGTGCGCGCACGTGTGTGTGTACTGCACATCAGCGAGCTTGAGTGAGAAACGTCTGACAGAGAGGGCCAAACTAAACCTAACGCTGTTTGTGTTTGGCTTCCGCACAACAACTCCAGCAGGGCAGAGGTCCTCCAAATATTAATAACTTCAAACGTGCGCAGGCAGCTGTATCAACACACCCCGCACACACCCCGCACACTGCGGAGATCTGGTTCCCTCCGCCGGGCCGGTGAGGCAGGACCTGTCCTCTCTCCCAGCGCTCCGAGGAGAAGGCCTCTCCAGATATTTTCACAGTTGCAGCAACACATGGTGACATTTAGAGGGTGGATTTTGGAGTGAATGCGAGGCTGGGATGTTGCGGGGGGTGGGGGGGTATTAACCTGCACGGACAGATGGCGGGCCCTCTGTGCCCACACACCAGGTCGGAGGCCTCTCAGCCTTGTTTGGTTCTTTGTCAGCTGGCGTCTTTGCGTCGAGTTACCAGGTCGACGGTTTTGGACAGGGGGAGTTTAGTTTGCAAGAGAACCTGTCCCCTCTTGGTTCACAAACACATCTCTGAAGGCCAATTAATTATCCTCTTTCACTGTTTTCAACATTTAGCGGTCTTCCTCTCCATCACAACCGTCCATCCAGCAATTTGCCATTCCATTCAGATACTGATCTGGCCCATAGATCTCTTCATTAAGGCCCGCTCAATGGGACACAACAATGCTGCTCTAGAACATTCTGGCATTCCATTGCCATGGGGAAGGGTTCCGTGCCATATGATTGGCTGGTGGTTAATAAGGAAGTGTGCGCAGCTTGAGGCCTCCAGGACACAGGGCATCAGAGGGAGCAGAGAGAACAAGAATGATCAGAGCTGGGGGAGGGAGGGGAGGGGGGAGAGGGAGAGAGGGGGGAGGGAGAGGGGGAGAGAGAGAGGGGGAGGAGAGAGAGAGGGGGAGGGAGAGGGGGGGGAGAGAGAGAGGGGGGAGGGAGAGGGGGGAGAGAGAGAGAAGGCGGGAGAGAGAGAGAAACATAAATAATTATTTAGGGAGAGCAGGGGATGGAAAGGGATTGGAAGAACAGAGGAGGGAAAGAGAGAGCGAGAGAGCGAGAGAGCGAGAGAGAGAGAGAGAGAGAGAGAGAGAGAGAGAGAGAGAAGAGACCAAGGCTCTGGACTACCCAGAACACTCCAGAGTTCTCTCTGCCCATGGCTAGCTTTACTTAACTCTTTAATCTTAAACATCAAGCTCCTACTTCACATCCTTCTATTAAAGATCAATGACTCCACACAATCAAGAGCATCTGCATTACAAAGATCTTTCATCAGTTTGTGGATAGAGCATTTACATACGCTTTAATCCCACATGAGAAGGCTTGTGAGTTCTAATCTCTCCGATCACAAATAGATGTCCATACTTTTCTTGAGCTGGCCTGATGTATGGAGAGTGGAGAGAAAGAGGGTAGAAGAGAGGAAACAGGAGGAAAGAGTTGGAGAGCAAATATAGAAAGGGCTAGAATGTTCTGACACAGGAAGTGGAGATGTGTCCTTGTCCCCAGACAGTTTTGATCTCCCGTCTGAGGTCCAGAGACAAAAGGTCAAAGGTCACTTTTCTAAACGTGGTCCAGCCAAGACGCTTATGTAACTTCTATTTCCACCCACCCAACGTACTTTCCTGTCCCAATAATGCAACAAGGAGTCAGGGGGGCGGGGGGCGGGGGGAAAGGTGAGACGTGCCAAAATTCCTTTCATCCCAAATATGTCAACATGTACATCAGTACATCGTTAGTGAACATCTGGAGACATAATGAAGCACTTTGGCTCAAAACATGACTCTCGCAAATAAGCATGAGGGTTGAAAAGAGGGAGGGGGGTGGCGGATGAAGGAGGAGACGGAGAGAGAGAGGGAACGTGGGTCTCTATCTCAGGGAGGCTTTACCCGGGCCCTTGCACGGTGGTGCCTGGAGGAGGAACAGGAGATCAGTGAAGAGGCCTTCGGGGAAGACAAGGTCACAACTCATTAGCCATGCCGTGGCTCGCTAACCCCCTCAGTATGGCAACACCAAGGCCCTTTACATGGCAGTCTGCACACGCTCATGAACTACACTGCAGGGAGCATAGGTGAGCAGGTGTGTGTGGGGGTGTCACACTGTGAAGGTTATTATTCTTTAGGACCCTGTGAATCTATGTGCAGGAGGATGAGAGCGTCCTAATTGGAGAAGACAGGACCGAGGCGAAAATCGTCTAGACGTGCTCAATAAAACCCCTTTACAGGGGACCAAACGTATAATTAGCACCAACCACCAAGCGTGTGAGTGGAGCTCCTGCAGCTTCATTCAACTGGAATGTCATTTCCCAAAACCCACTGTTTATGGCTAAGAATACTACTGACAGCTAAGGGGGCTGGTCTAGCAGACACACACACAAAAAGACATCCTCTAACGTGTTGATTTATCCTCCAATAATAAGGAAGTGTTTTTACTGGTGTGTGTTCTGTCCAGGGTGGTGGTCAAGTTTGTCTCCTGGTCTTTGTGAGGCAGATTGTGGCGCTTCCAGGTGCACCTGGCGTCCTGAGCTGCCTCCACTTCCCTCAGCGTGGACTTCCTGTCTGCCAGACAGGCCTCGCTGCTTTCCATTTCCTCCTGGCTCATGTGCCTCCAAACAATGAAGCCATGAAGCCATCAGCGGGACTGAGAACTGCATGGGCTGGCCAGGAAGCATGTGAATCTCTCTCACACACCACACACATACACACACACACACACACCACACACACAGACCAACATCTTGTTGACAAACACGTGCTTCCACACACACACACACACACACACACACACACTGACGTAAAGACAGTCGAAATTCGACTTTCACACATGCACATACAGTGTGCACACACATGCACATACAGTGTGCACACACATGCATGCATATGAACACACACACACACACACACACAGGTGCTGGAGTAATAACAACAGAGAGCGTCAGGATCTAATAGCCAGATGTAAGCTCTTTCACCAGACATCTCTGTAGCCCAGACTTGGCCGCTAAAACGTCGCCGCTCGTTTTACGAGCCTCTGGTGTTTCTGAGGACAGTTCTGTGGGAACAGTCTCCACAGGACGCCGTCCTCTCATCTAAAACTAAATCCGCAGCCATTACAACCGCTTGTTCGACTCTCACTTTCTCCACGTGTGGTCTGCATCACACAGGGTAACTCAATCAAATTGTTGTCAGGGAAGAAATGGACAGTTTTTCCAAAATGATAACCCCAACAGAGAGAGAGAGAGTGGAAAAGATAAGGAGAGAGAGAGAGAGAGAGTGAGAGAGAGAGAGAGAGAGAGAGATAAAGAGAAAAAGAGATAAAGAGATAAAGAGACAAAGGGGAAAAGAAGATGACGACATCCAGGTCCACTCTTACTCGTGGATCTGCGCGGCGTGGATCTCCATCTCCTTGACGACGGTGGTGAGCTTGGTGAGAAGCTTCTGGTAGGCGTCCAGGATGAGCAGGTCTTCCTCCCGGAGCAGGAAGCGCAGGCCGTGGGCCTCCGTCCTGCCCAGACTGTGGCCCGAGGGAGCCGCCATGCTGGTGATGGTGTGCTGGACATACACCATGGGGTTTAGCTTGCCTGGGAAAGAAGCCATACATACAATACACACACACAAGCACACACACAACACACAAATAACACACATGATTTAAACATACCTAACTTGGTTGGGAAAACATTTGGTCCAGAATCTGGGGACTTTAATATTCATGTGTCACAGGGGTCAACGAGTTGCTCGCGTAAGTAGAGCTTTGCCCTGTTCATGCCCATACCAGGGATCAAACTAGTGTCCTCTGACCAAAAAGATATCTCTTCGATGGCAGGGGTCTGCAGTATTCATACTGAGTCCAACCATTTCAACTGGGTTCCACATGTTCTGCTCTCTCACCCTGCTCCTTGCTGCCCCCTCCCTTCTCCAGGGTGGAGTTCTTCCTGTTGTCCAGCTGCACTCCAAGGGCACTGCCGAGGGAGGTGGTGGTCTTGGGGTAGGAGACCTCCATCACGTTCACGTGGCAGTTGGTGGGGCAGAAGTCGCTGCTGTGTAAGGGCGACACCTTGGACTTAGCCTGCTTAAAGGTGGGCCAGGCCCGGTTCTTCAACACCCGGGAGAACTGAGAGAGAGAGAGAGAGAGAGAGAGAGAGAGCAGAGAGAGAGAGCAGCGAGAGAGAGAGCAGCGAGAGAGAGAGAAACAGAGAGCAGCGAGAGAGAGCAGCGAGAGAGAGAGAGAGAGAGAGAGAGAGAGAGAGAGAGAGCAGCGAGAGAGAGAGCAGCGAGAGAGGGAGAAACAGAGAGCAGCGAGAGAGAGCAGCGAGAGAGAGAGAGAGAGAGAGAGAGAGAGAGAGAGAGAGAGAGAGAGAGAGAGAGAGAGAGAGAGAGAAGGACGGGTTATTACCTTAGCATGTAGTTAGCATGTAGATTCACATGATCTTGGTTTGGAGTTAGCAGCACACTCATAGTGTTGTCATGGACGCCCACATGCCATGCACAGCACTAGACAAGACTTTTTCAGTCAGTATCGCTCTGCAGTGCCTCACCAACAGACCAGACGAGCGGTGATGTAAACACCACTCAACATTCCCCCCTCCCTCCTCTCTTTGAGTAGCGTCTCTAATATTTAATCTGGATCAAACACACACGACTACACATGGTGACCAGAACACACCAATAACAAACAAATCGCCAAGTGTTTATGGAAAGTATTTAAGAGTCGCAAAAAAATAAACACGTAAACATGTCCGTTCATCAACAACGTTATAGACTAGGCCCCACTTTATAGATAAACATGCACATAGCACTCCTGACTCAGTGGGCAGGGCCGGCACCTCCATGGCTCACTGAACCGGGCCGGCACCACATGGGACCTGACCACCAGGGACCAGCTTGATGCTGGGGCCAACCCTTTACTACATGTCAACTCCTCTCTCTCTCCCTGCCTTTCATATCCCTGTCTAACTGTCACTGCCCAAAAAACAATTATAAAACGGAAAATGCTAAATATATATGTACTGGGGGGGGGGGGGGGGGAACAATTCCTAACTATGAAAAAGGCATGTGAAAAGATCTGTTTGTTGTATCAAGTATATATATGATATGTGTAGCAGGTCATTAAATCAGCTTTCAAAATTATTTTGAGTACTTTCAAATCTTTTGAAACCTTTTGTAGGAAATATTTTTTGCAAAGAATTGGGCTTGAAGGTTTGAAAAATGTTTTTCAAAAATATCTTTCAAGGTGTAAATATCTTTCAAACCTTTTGATTTTTTAAATACATTTTTTAAAACGTTTTTTCAACCTTTCTTCCCCACATACAGTGAAATAGGAGAGAGCATTTTTGCTCAAAATGCAAAAACACAAGAATTTACGTTTTGGGACAGGTCAAGTTCAGTTTGGGACAGTTAATCGGTTGTTCTCCACAGGCCTGTTCTCCCTGATAGCATCTCTTCATCTGAAAGCCCTAGGCCCCTGCAGGACTCTAGGTGGAGTGCAAGAGGTCAGATCCTGACGGAACTGCTACAGAAAGCAACACAGTCCATGTATCGCCAGAACATTTGGTTACACTTTAGATGGAAGGATCTGTCACGAGGTCTGTGAACGATCAGGGTGTCACAAAGCCAGATGCAGGGGTCTGCCTTGACAGTTGGTGTCAGCTTGTTTCATCTGGTGACAAATAAGCTTCGTCAGAATGCGCGCCAATGTTTGTGTCACCCTAATAAGCCTGACATTAAACAGTACAGTTTTGTTCCGTGAAGTTATCTAAGATCGCTGCACGGCCAGGGCCGAGACCAGGGCCAGCATCAAGGCAAGAGAAAGTTTTTCTAATCCAGGGGGGTAGAGACCTTGACTAGGCTTAAACCTCTTTAGCCTCTGGGCCATCTCCCTCTCCCCTTCTCTCCACCTCTGCCTCTCTCCCTCTCCCCCTCTGCCTCTCTCCCTCTCCCCTTCTCTCTGCCTCTGCCCCTCTCCCTCTCCCCGCCTCTCCGCCTCTGCCCCTCTTCTCGCCTCTCCCTCTCCCCTTCTCTCCACCTCTGCCCCCCTCTCCCTCTTTCCCTCTCTCTCTCTCCCTCTTTCCCTCTCTCCCCACCTCTCCCTCTTTCCCTCTTTCCCTCTCTCCCCACCTCTCCCTCTTTCCCTCTCTCCCTCTTTCCCCCTCTCTCTCTCTCTCTCTCTCTCTCGCTCTTCTCCCTCAGGAATGCTGGAGTGCAGGAGGGATATTACACAACAAGCCTGGATGCTGTGAAGGTTTGGGGCTATTTATAACCAGTCATGCAACTGGTAATTAATCCAAGGCCAAGTCAAATGTTGTGCTTCTCTCACACATGTTTGCTTGCATGCAACACACAGACATGCACACATGAACAAAGAGACAATGAGAGAGAGACAGAGAGAGAGAGAGTAAGGTTCAAGGAATAATTCGAGAGAAAAAAGGAGATAGACGCGAGCGAGCGAGAGGCAGAAGCTGCGTTCTTACACCTCTTCAATCTAGTGGGTGAAAAAAACAAGATGTGATTACATTTTTGCAGAACTGCGTATCCCTGGTTGTTGATTCAAGCATGCATGCTTGTTTATAATGTTTCAGCAGTTGGATGCATTCTGACAGATTGTTGTCAACAATGTAAGTAAACACGGTGGGTGTTGTGTCACTACGCCCAGCGATGCACTATGACTCGTCTGTAGTCGATCAGCACCCACACTGACTTACACTGTCCCACACTGACAAACCCCTGGAGGTTAGAGTGCCAATATTATCTACTCCCTCATCCCACAATGCAGTGCAGTACCTTCCTGTAGTTGGTGATGCGCCTGTTGATGTGTTCCACCCTCTCTCCACACATGGCGCTGAAGCGCACCTGCAGGTCCTCAGGGATGACATCACAGCTGGAGCTCAGCCTATTGCACATCTGCACCAGCGTGTCATCATTCCGAGCCAACGCTTCCAGGATCTGTGAGGGGGCGAGAGAGAGAGAGAGAGAGGTACTGACCTTTACATCCATACAGGACATCAACACTGCAATATGAGCCTTTTGTGAGCCACGTCCTCTAAATGAACAAGGGTAAACGTACACAATCATGAAATGACACTTTTGGGAGGTTACTTCAGTCATAACCTCCAGTAGTAAAGTCCTGTACCCACAGTAAAGAAAGCCAAGTGCAGGCCTTATAAACTAGAAGGAAGACAAACTGCAACTTTATGCACATTCTTTGACAAGATGGCCACCAGAGAAGAAGGAGGAAATGTAACAGCAGGGATGAGACGGAGATGGAAGGCAAATAACGCTCCCGACAGCGTTTGTGATATTAGAATTCAACATCACACAGCTCTCAGAGGAAGGCATGGGCTACTTGGACAGATGTTTGTAATAAGGATATGGATTACAAAAGGATGTAAAACCAGTTTCAGTTTTGGGGGACGTAACACAAAAGAATTTTTAACAGCCATAGCATGTCGCAGAAGTGTAGGCGCATGTAGAAAGTCTGTTTAAAAGACACACTGCTCATAAATCCTCACTACTCCAAAGCATGAACAGAGCTTGTAATCCTCTCTAATTTCTCATGACTTGACGCTTCAGGGCACAAATGGATTACTATCATATTTTACGATGCCTGTACGGTAATTGATAAGTTATGATCTGCTTTGCCGCTTCAAGCGTTTCTTTTGTTAATAGGATACAGTACATAAATAAATCAATGCATTTGGCAATGAGATGTGTTAGCGTGAAAGATTGTGTGTGTGTGTGTGTGTGCGCACGTGTATGTGTGTGCACGTATGTGTGTGTGTGCTCACGTGCGCGCGTGTGTGTGTGCGTACGTATGTGTGTGTGAGTGCACATGAACATGCGTCTCTATGAGACAGAAATGAGGGACAAAAACAGCAGATCAATGAAACACCACGCATGGCTGGTTGAAAACTAACACCCCTCCCTCACCCCCCACCCCCACCATAACTACTGCTCAACCGAGACCAGCTAAACCAGCTAATGGACCACCAATCAATACCAGGCAACATCTGAGCCTTCCAACCCCATGGCAGCTCAGTCGTGTCAGCCTTGTGTGCTCTGGCTGGGCACCTCCCCATCCACAGCAGACATGCAAGAAGAGCTCAGAGATGGGAGCCAGGGGAGACTCTGAGATCCACCTTATTGGCAATGTGCCCTGTTGACGGATGTGCGGACTGATCCGTAACTGGACCTGTGGAGTCGGGCAGGTCTACTGCGGACTTGTTATCCTTGTCTTACCGCGGGAGAAAGAGACAGCTCTTCTAACAAGTGAGAAGAAATGAAAACAGGTTTTTATTTCCACTAACACATGAGAGAGAGAGAGAGAGAGAGACAGAGAGAGAGAGAGAGAGAGAGAGAGAGAGAGAGAGAGAGAGAGAGACAGAGAGAGAGACAGAGAGAGAGAGAGAGAGACAGAGAGAGAGAGAGAGAGAGAGAGAGAGAACAAAAGAAAGCAAGAAAGCAAGAGAGAGAGGGAGAGAGAGAGAGAGAGAGAGAGAGAGAGAGAGAGAGAGAGAGAGAACAAAAGAAAGCAAGAAAGCAAGAGAGAGAGGGAGAGAGAGAGAGAGAGAGAGAGAGAGAGAGAGAGAGAGAGAGAGAGAAAGAGAGGGAGAGAGAGAGAGCAGACTGCAGGATCTAGTCTTCATTATGGTTTTACTCATAAACACAAACAACTCTCATGGGGTGTTAAAACACTGCCTCATCATCCATCAGCTGAGGTGTATTTAATTTCTCTCCCCATCTCTCCTCCTCCCTCCCACCCCTGCACTGTTCTCCCCATCTCTCCTCCTCCCTCCCACCCCTGCACTCCAGTCCACAGCTTCCTGTGAGAACGCAAAGGGGGCTTTTTAAGAGAAGAATTAACCTCACCATTAAAGGGATAGACCAAAAGTTTGGAAGGACATTTTTTTGCCTTGACGCTCCAACCCAGCATAAAAACTCCACACAAACCTTCTGCACATTACAATCCTTAACTGACTGCTTGGCTGGGCAGGTGGACAAAACAACAGGGTTAGAGATCGACATACCAAGAATTCCTGGTGCGCACTTGTTATTTGTACATCATCTGTATATTTTATACATCTGTACATTTAGGACATTTAGATTGTGTATTGGATTCGGTTACTTTTGTATATTTTGCCTTCTGGCCTGGCTATAGCAGAGACATTACCCCCAGAGTGCAACTCTTCTGTTGAGTACCATACTGTACTGTGCTCTGTGGTTCCACCCCCCTCTACCCTACTCCCAGTCCTCTAGAGCAGGGGTTCCCAACCCTGGTCCTCGGGCCTCCCTGCCCTGCATGTTTTAGATGTTTCTCTGCTCCAACACACCTGATTCCAATGAATGAGTCGTTATCTAGTAATGCAGAAACCTGCTAACGACCATTCATTTGAATTAGGTGTGTTGGAACAAGGAAACATCTAAAACATGCAGGACCAGGATTGGGAACCCCTGCTCTAAACAGCCCGGTCTGGCCACTCCTCCTGTACCTTGGCCGTGAGGCTGAAGAATCCTTTGGGCTCCACCATCTTCTCCAGGACGTGGCACTTGATGCCGGCCGTGCTGTCGTAGTCGTACACCACGCCGTACTCCAGGTGGACGTTGTCCACCGTCAGGCTCACGTGGTCCTTCCTGCCGTCCATGATGGCTATGGTGTTGAACTTGTCCATCACCTCTGAGGAGCGGGGGAACAGGAGAGACACAGGAAGACCCATTTAAGAAAACTGGCAGACAGGCAGACAGACAGACAGACAGACAGACAGACAGACAGGCACGCACACACACACACACACGTGCGTTCACACACACACATCATTACAGCTAGTAAACAGAGTTGGGTGCTCCTTATCTTCTCCACACACAATCTGACTGCAATGGGAATCATTATTTTCAAGTCGTTACACAATGAGCACAGGCTGGAGGGTGGAGGGGGGAGGGGGGAGGGAGGGGAGGGAGGGATGGAAGGGCTCCAAATCCTATCTGCAGCCGTTTCAGATGAAGTCACACACCCTCTTCCAGCCCAGACACATCATGATGAGGCCTTCCCACAACATAAAGGTTTACCACCCCTTATGTGATAACTTAATACGACCATAAATCCAGCAGAGGAACCGCTTTCTGTGGAGGGATAACTACTTCTGCCTCATTCCCTCTCTCTGGTACTCTCTCCCCATCTCTCTGTCTCTCTGTCTTGACTCTATAAACGACACATCTGAATTAACCCTTGATGAGCTGGACAGGGTGTGAAGAGGTTCTGAAGTTAACTCACTCCAGATGACCGTGTTGGAGTCTGATCAATCTTACATCATTTCTGCTCCGAGGAGAAATGTTCCACTGGCCAGATAGGAATCTGGGTAGCTGCACGTTCACAAACACCAACTGCAGATATTGTACTTGATTTCAGAAGCAGCTGTGTGTGTGTGTGCATGTGTGTGTGTAAGGATTGTATGTGTGTGGTTGTGTGTATCGGTGTGTCTGTGTGTCTGTGTGTGTGTGTCTGTGTGTCTGTGTGTGTGTGTACACACTAACCTTCTACTTTACAGTCAAAGCCATCTCCGTTCTCCTCTGCACTGGGCTTCTGGTTGCTCTTCTGATGGTCCTCCTGGCCACTCTCACTGCTGTTGTACACCCACTTTATAGAGTCTTGCTGCAAAGAGAGAGAGACCCAGAGAGAGAGAGAGAGAGAGAGAGAGAGAGAGAGAGAGAGAGAGAGAGAGAGAGAGAGAGAGAGACCCAGAGAGAGAGAGAGAGACCCAGAGAGAGAGACCCAGAGAGAGAGAGACCCAGAGAGAGAGAGACCCAGAGAGAGAGAGAGATAGAGAGAGAGAGAGAGAGAGAGAGACCCAGAGAGAGAGAGAGAGAGAGAGAGAGAGAGAGAGAGAGAGAGAGAGAGAGAGAGAGAGAGAGAGAGAGAGAGAGAGAGAGAGAAATTGTTGGGTTCTGGTATTTTGCAGCAGAGTGGCAGGCTTTCACAAACACACAGCTACATGGTAGTTGGTAAAACCACAAGCACAAGCCATGCCAACCTCGGCTGCCCACCCAGCCATGCCCGTGTGTGTGTGTGTGTGACCATTCACTGTCCTCCACACCCTAACCCACAGCAGCCTCTCTGCCAGAACAACACACTGTGCTTGCCTTCTCTGTGGTACTGGTTTGTTAGGGTACAACCACACACACACACACACACACACGCCTCCACTTGGGCGTTTCCTGGTCCCTATGTCTGATGTAGAGCAGAGCTCAGTAGTGTTGGAACTGTGCAGCGCTTCATTAAACCTCCAGCCCACTAGGAGCTTACAGCTCAATTTAGGGTTGGCTGGCTACTTTGTAACTCTCTCACACACACACACACACACACACACACACACACACACACACTCTCCTGTCCTTCTCCACCCCCTCCACACCCACTTTCTCACCTCCTCCCCAGCACACATTCCACCGTCTTGCCCCACTTTCACTCCCTTTAACTCACCTACTCTCACACACACACGGCTCCCTCGCAACTCACCCCCTTCGTCCAACCAGATCTCTCTCTCTCTAAGGGTGTTCAGCAGGTTGCCAGAGGATTCTCTCTCATCCACACCCACTGAGCTGTTCTCTCCAGACTCTCTCTCCCTCCCCCAGCCCTACTCTACTGCCTCCTCACCAGGCCTCAGCCCCCCCCCCCAGCCAGCCAGCCCTGTGTCCTATTCCCCTCCCCCCCAGCCAGTCTCCTTCACCCCCCACCCTCCCCCCCAGCCAGTCTCCTTCACCCCCCACCCTCCCCCCCAGCCAGTCTCCTTCACCCCCCTCCCTCCCCCCCAGCCAGCCTCCTTCACCCCCCTCCCTCCCCCCAGCCAGCCTCCTTCACCCCCTCCCTCCACCCCAGCCATTCTCCCACAGCCCCACCAGCGGCAGGGCAGCAGCCCACCACAGTGAGCCAGCCAGGGGTCAGCTCTGCAGGAGCCAACACCAGTATTATTCCTGCGTAATGACCCTCTCCCTCTCCCTTTCCACACACAGCAGAGCAGAGAGGGAGCTGGAGGCCCCACAGTTAGGGTTCTCACGCCTCACATGGCTCCTCTCCTTCCCTCCCTCCCTCCCCTCCCTCCCAGCCCCAGCTCAAGGCCTTAACCACCCCCCCCCCCCTGCCTACCTGGGTGGGCCGCCGGTACTTCCTGCAGGCGGTGACGTGTGCTATGACGCTGGCGTGGCTCTCCTTGCTCACGTTGATGCCGTTCACCTTGATGATGCACTGGCCTGGGTGGAGCCCAGCGATGGCTGCCACCGTACCTGCAGGGAGGGAGGAGAGGGGAGGAGAGGAGAGGAGAGGAGAGGAGAGGAGAGGAGAGGAGAGGAGAGGAGAGGAGAGGAGAGGAGAGGAGAGGAGAGGAGAGGAGAGGAGAGGAGAGGAGAGGAGAGGAGAGGAGAGGAGAGGAGAGGAGAGGAGAGGAGAGGAGAGGAGAGGAGGAGTGTTTATCTGGGGCAGACAGTGGGCCTCACTCCTAGGGATGCGAGGCAAACCCTGTGAACACTTCAAGGTTTACAGCTATCAGGAGGAAGTGCGTTGCAGACTAAATATTCCTCGCTTGTTTTCATAATCTCTTAAACACACACAACATACCAGGTTTCTCTCTCACACACTCTTTCCGTCCCTCGGAACTGACGATTCTGAAGCATTCCTTATGCAGAATGATGAGGGGAAATGCTTAGACTGCCGTGTTGTAATTATTCAGTCACCATGTCATCGCAATAAATATAAATGAGCAGTAAGGTAAATGAATAGTGACAGTTACAAGGACTAGTGGGATGTGGAAGTTGTTCTATTTACATCCTGAGGGAAGAAGCGGTACCTCAAGGAATGTGTCACCTGCCGTCTCTTTTGTATTCTCATCTATAAGGCAGAATGCAGTAAAACATGAACATGTCTCTCAAGACCAAAGCCATGTCTTCACAATTGTGTGTGCTCGTGTGCGTGTGTGTGATGCTCGTGTGTGTGTGTAGCACCCCTGTGGGTCTCAGTGGCAGAGCGAGGATTAGAAGGCTTATCTTCTGTGAGCCTCAGAGGGGGAGAGAGGTTGAGCTGGTGTCACAATAACACCCCCCCCACACAGTCTCTACAGGACCCCCACAGCCTCTAATACTCCCCATGGCCTCTACAGGACCCCTACAGCCTCTACAGGACCCCTACAGCCTCTACAGGACCCCCACAGCCTCTAATACTCCCCAGGGCCTCTACAGGACACCTACAGCCTCTACAGGACCCCCACAGCCTTTAATACTCCCCATGGCCTCTACAGGACCCCTACAGCCTCTACAGGACCCCTACAGCCTCTAATACTCCCCAGGGCCTCTACAGGACCCCTACAGCCTCTACAGGACCCCTACAGCCTCTACAGGACCCCCACAGCCTCTAATACTCCCCAGGGCCTCTACAGGACCCCTACAGCCTCTACAGGACCCCCACAGCCTCTAATACTCCCCATGGCCTCTACAGGACCCCTACAGCCTCTACAGGACCCCCACAGCCTCTAATACTCCCCAGGCCCTCTACAGGACCCCTACAGCCTCTACAGGACCCCCACAGCCTCTAATACTCCCCAGGCCCTCTACAGGACCCCTACAGCCTCTACAGGACCCCTACAGCCTTTACAGAACCCCCACAGCCTCTAATACCCCCCAGGGCCTCTACAGGACACCTACAGCCTCTACAGCACCCCTACAGCCTCTACAGCTTCCTACACCACATAAGGTTTACATCTTTCCAGGATGATAAAAGAACACACTTCAAAAACACCCAACATGTTCCCAGGCCCCTAATACCCCCCCCACACACACACACACACACACACAAAGCAGCTAGTTTAATAGGCCTTCTGTCTTCAGTCCAGATTGGACAATATATTTTAGCTTTGGAAGGAAAACAAGAATCAATTCCCCCTGAGAACAGCGAGACAAGACAGGATTGTTTTTCAATTGGCCCCTATCTTTTCCCGGGCGCTGATTACAGTAGAATGCTGAGACACCCAAAACCCCTCAGACTGGCCATGAAGATGGGACTAGCATAGACCCTCAAACACTCACAACCAAGACAGAGACAGAAGACAGACAGTCCTCTTCTCTCACACACAGCATGTCCATGGTGTTATCTGTCCCAGCTCTCAAGACGCCTGGCAGACACCATCAGAAAGCTGCCTCTCCCCCCGTGAGCCCAGACTACAACACCCACGGCCAGCCATGCAAGAGGCATGCCTGCTGTGCCCCACTGTGCCAGGGGAAACAGAGACGCCAACAGGGAGTTTCCTGATTGGCCCAGATGGGTAAGAGGGGGGTGACAGGGCGAGGTGCTCCTACCTCTGCCCACAGCGTGGACCACAGACGGGCCGAACCCTCGGATCTGGAAGCCCAGGCCGTCTGCCGAGTCGGGGATTTTCACAGTTCTGGAGAGAAGAAGGGTCAGTTAAAACAAAACTACTGTAAATACCAACCCCACCCACACACACACGCGTGCATGCGTGTTTGGCAGTATGACTCACTCTCTGGGCTTGGTGCTGACCAGGACCCGCAGGGGGCCCCTGGTGCTGAAACACAGCCTCAGAAGGCTCTCCACCTCGGGGAAGGGCCTCAGGAACACCAGGTCCCCGTTGATGGCAAACAGCTTCCGCCCCACTTCCAGCCCTGCCATCTGAGACAGCAGAGAGAGACAGAGAGAGAGAGAGACAAAGAGAGAGAGAGACAGAGAGAGAGAGAGACAGAGAGAGAGACAGAGAGAGAAAGAGAAAGACAGAGAGAGAAAGAGAAAGAGAGACAGAGAGAGAAAGAGAGAGAGACAGAGAGAGAAAGAGAGAGAGACAGAGAGAGAAAGAGAGAGAGAGAGAGAGAGAGAGAGAGAGAGAGAGAGAGAGAGAGAGAGAGAGAGAGAGAGAGAGAGAGAGAGAGAGAGAGACAGAGACACACCGTTTGACCTGAGGGATTTAGTGTGCTTGTGACATTAAGAATGCAGGCAGTGCAACCTGCAGCAGTATAAAATATTTGTCGAAGCTCATTCAAATATGGATGACAGGTATGCTTTATTATTCTTCCGGCCATTAGTTGCCCCTCAAATTATATTCAACAGAGTTTAACCATTTGCTCCTGACTACAACTTAAAAATTACTTTACTTTTAGGTTTTGTAAGCCTAGGCAGAAAGACTATGAATGACTATGTATGTCTCTCTCTATCTCTTCTTGGGGAGATAGCAAGGGGGAAGTTCTATTTATGTCAACACTCTGCTGGATCTTACTGAACTGTAGCGGCAATGGAAGACAAACACACACAGGAAATCAGCACGCCATCTAGTCACGTATGGCACGGGTTCTCAAACTTTTGGGGAGGGACCCCTTACAGGGAATTTTCTAAGGACCCCCCCCCATAATCGTAACACCCATTCAGCATCCCCTTTGTGCTCTTAACTGGACACAATGTGCTTGTTTTATTGGTGCAAGTGGTCCCCATCTGTAGATTATAATATATGTTTCACTTTTTAATGATGCAGCACAATTTTCCAATGTTATAATTTATGGCAAATTATTTCGCGGACCCCCTGGCTATAGTTTGCGGACCCCACTTTGAGAACCACTGACGTGTAGGACTATTAAAGGGCTGTGGAGAATTAAGGGTCGGGCTCTCAGATTGATCGAGTTTCCCGTGAAACTCCTGCACTGCATTTCATCAAGCAGATCAAAGATGCTAAACACAAAAAGAGACCTCAACTATGCTGGGCTCTTTCTATGTGCCCTATTTCAGCTCTAAACCGCCAACGTTAACATATATGTCCATTACGAGGAAGGGAGTTCAATCTCCGAACACTTTACTTTATATTCTGAGGTTTCTCTTCTGACTGAGGATCAAGCCCCACTTTGGCAGTCAAGGTTTCAGCTAACAAGAAGTGATCTGGTGATGACGCTTCTCATCTCTGATGTACAAGTGAAAAACAAAGAACTGAAAAGCTGATATTATGGCCTGTTTAGAAAAAGACAGAGGAGAGAGACTCCTGTGTGTGTGTGCGTGTGTGTGTGTGTGTCTGTGTGATTGGAGATGCTCCTAATGTGTGTGTGAGTTATTACCGTAAACAAAAAATGAAAAATAAGACAAAAACTGAATGTGAATATAAAAATCTAGATACTGAAATAATGAAAATATAAGTGAACACACTGTGTGTGTGTGTGTGTGTGGGTGTTGGAGAGTGAGGAAGGGCCCTCACCTCAGCATGTGAGCCCTTCTCCACAGACTTGATGATGGGCAGGCGGTTCCTCTCCTCCAGGGTGAAAGCGTAGCCTCCGTCACTGGGCCTTATCTGGAACACAGCAGCAGCACATTCCTCCTCGTCAGAGAGAGCACAGCCAGCACTGCCAGCCTCTATCTGGGCCCACACAGACAGTCACACACACACACACACACGCATCACACACACACTGAGAGAAGTGACACACACCACAAGCACTCATGCACGAACACACACAGCACAAACACAGAAACTGACTGAGACACACACACACACACACACACACCCTGTGGTGTTTTTTTCACTCAAAAAAAAAAAAAAAAAGAGTGCTTACTGGGGTTAAAGAGGGATTTTTGCTGCATCCTGCTTTTATGTGTGCACAGCTGTGTCTTGGTCATGGTTTAGTTTACAAACTTTATGTACAAGTTTCTGAACAGCCATGTACCCAAAAGCACGAAAAACATCATGAATAGAACACCGCAGTAAATCACAAATTGCTAAACATTCTCACATCAAGCATGTGTGGACCTTACTGATATATGGGTGGGTGTGGCCAAAACATCGGGTGAAGGGGGGGGGGGCACACCGATAGCACACTGCAGTTTTGAATTAACATCCCCCCATTAGAGGGAAGGAGTGTGGGGGAGGTGGAGGGGTGAGGTTGGGGGGGAGGGGAGGAGGGCATGGGTGTCTCAGCTGGAGGTCATTAGCCTGCACCATCTCTCACCAGCAGGGATTTGGCGATGACGTTCTCGGCTATTTTCAGATCGTGCTTCATGGGCTTGTGCTTAGTGTTGGAGCCCTCCATCTCCTCGTCAGCGAAGAAACGAAACAATAAGGGCTCGTCCTTGAACTCGCTCTTTTCCAACACTGGGGGAAAGAAAGAAAGAAAGAAAGAAATGGGAAAAAGAAAGTGTGGACACATTCCCTGACTCCCAGGAAAGTGCTGGGTGGATGAGATGAACCTTGATTGCAAACTTGAGCTGTCTTTCCTCAGGTTCACTGAACGGCTTTGCGGGAAGGTGTCTCTCAATTCAAATGAAGTCTATTTCTGACTCAGTCAAGTCGCCATAAGCCAAGAGTACCAGAACAGACCTCCAGTTCTAACGCAGGAATATTCAGAGTGGAGATTCTGCTACAACTTCAGAGAATAAGAGGCTTAAACATGTTAACAAGACTAAGAGCGCCTCTCTCTCTCTCTCACAAACACACACACACACGCACACACACACACACACACACACACACACACAGCGTTGTGCATTGAACAAATGGGAGACCCTAACTTGCACTGTAAGAGGGGGCACAGAAAGGACTCCATTAAGATGGTCTCTGTGGCAACGGAAAGCTAAGCCTAAGACCTTCAACTATGAAACTATAAAATCCCCTTAACTTGTCTCCCCAGAAAGATCAGATATAATGGCAGTAGTTTTAATGGTCATTCAACAGTTCAAATAGCCTACTGGCACGAACGATGAGAATACGCTGGAAGGTCTGGAAATGAATTATTCTCCATACATTTGAAGGTAATTGTGGGCAGTTTGGAGCAGTTACATCACATGGGTAATGAGAAATGTGTGTGTGTGTGTGTGTGTGATGTGGACTTTGGCAGGAGGCAACTTCATCTCTTTAGGCAGTCTGACTCCCCATAAACAACCGGTAACCAAGACGACTGGTCATTCGCACTTGGATCGACAAACATCTTATGTGCTCGAGAAGTTCTCTACCATGGGCCAAAGCAAACCATGCACACACACTCAGAAGAAAAGTGAAATTGTGAGTGAAAGTTGTGGGTCTGTAAGATGTCCATATCCATCAGGAGTATTGAGAGCAGAAACTGGTGAACTGGAGGTCAGAAAACCAGACATTGCCAGGTAGCTACTTTGTCATCATGAAACATCATGAAACATCAACGGATGGTTTGTGTGTTCAGGGGCTGCCCCATGTGTGGGGAGATGAGTCAGAGGCCTGGCCTGGGATGGCTGGATGGACGGATGTGTGGACAGGGAGCTGGGTCGTACCGTGGTGCATGAAGCCATTGTCACACAACTCCACACCCAAGATCAACGCTTCCTCCCTCGTCCTGCAGTCTCCCTGCACAGGAGAGAGAGAGAGAGAGAGAGAGAGAGAGAGAGAGACAGAGAGAGAGAGAGAGACAGAGAGAGAGAGAGAGAGAAGAGAGAGAGAGAGAGAAAGAGAAAGAGAAAGAGAAAGAGAAAGAGAAAGAGAAAGAGAAAGAGAAAGAGAAAGAGAAAGAGAGAGAGAGAGAGAGAGAGAGAGAGAGAGAGAGAGAGAGAGAGAGAGAGAGAGAGAGAGAGAGAGAGAGAGAGAGAGAGAGAGACAGACAGACAGACAGACAGACAGACAGACAGACAGACAGACAGACAGACAGACAGACAGACAGACAGACAGACAGACAGACAGACAGAGAGAGAGAGAGTTAGTGTATGTATTGTATTCAGATGGGGGGAAAGAGAACAAAGCACATTGTGTGTTTAGAGGCTGCTCTGGTCACTCTCTGTGTTCCCCGGTCCAGCAGGCCTGCTGACAAGCTGCAGTGGCTCACTCACTAAACAAGCACACCCTTCTGATGTCTAGACAGCTCACAGGGACAACGCTTCAAGTCACACTGAAGGGGTGTAATACTTTTCTCTAACCTGGGTCACACACACCCGTGCACACACACACACACACAATGAGTCTGCGATCTAGATTTGGCGGTGGTGTTGAACGTTTTGTTATTTCATATTAAGTATTCTGGAGAGGGGTATTCATCTGTTTAATTCACAGCAATCAGAATGAATAAAGTACTTCATCAACATATCCTTCATGCTGTGGTATCCTTCTCTTATCTTGCTCACCTGTTCACCTCTCCTCTTCCCCCCCCCTCATTCCCTCCCCTCCTCTCCTCTCCTACCCCCCTCATCCCTTCCTCTCCTACCCCCCTCATCCCCTCCTCTCCTACCCCCCTCATCCCCTCCTCTCCTACCCCCCTCATCCCCTCCTCTCCTACCCCCCTCATCCCCTCCTCTCCTACCCCCCTCATCCCCTCCTCTCCTACCCCCCTCATCCCCTCCTCTCCTACCCCCCTCATCCCCTCCTGTCTTGTCACCCCCTCCTCTGAACATCTGGGATCTTCTGCAGGACTTGGTTTGCTATTTTCTTTTCTTTTCCTCTGAGGTCTGTTTGAAGTGACCCTTCTGTTATGACAACACAGTCACTTCCCTGCTCCTCTCTTTCCTTCCCCACCTCCAGTCTTCCGGAGGGAGAAATGTGTTTCCAATAAGCAGGCATGCCAACAGGGGATCAGGAGAAGTGCACAGAGCGAGAGCTTACCTGAGCTATGAGCCAGTCGATCAACTTGTTGGCCATTACCACAGATTTGTAGGTACGGAGATGGTAGTCCTTATCCCTGGGCGGACAAGCACAGCGGAGACACACCATTAAGTGTGTTTCCACACACACACACACACACACACACACACACACACACACACACACTGAAGCTGAAAACGTTTAACCGGTCATTTTACAGTGCTCCAAAGTGTAACGGGAGTTTAGCACAAGACTGCGTCAAGTACAGTATGAATATTCATCACAGCAATTTTCTTGGATGTGAGCCACACTCAACCAGAGCCACGCTGGTAGGGAGGGGAGGGGAGGGGAAGGAGGGGAAGGAGGGGAGGGGAAGGAGGGGAGGGGATCTTAGTCAGAACTGTCAGTGTGTGTTGGTCACATTTCAAGCATTAGCGAATACATCATTAACCAAAGTGAGTTTCGGCCCATCTCTGTCAGCTAAGAGGGTTCCAGAGCTGGGAGAAGCTCTCTGACACACACACACACGCACGCGCACACTTGCACGCACGCACACACCCCCCCACACGCGCGCACACACACAGCCTTGACCCTGCGACCTCTGCTGCAGCAGGGGTGCTGCTCTGAGTGTTGCTCCCCTTACTGAGAGCGACGGCGTGCCTGAGCCAGATCCGGGGAATGCTCTCTGAAACGGGGCAGTGACTTTCCCATGAACACAGGGGTCTCCCTGGGGACGACGCAGGGGCCGGCCGCAGGGCTGGAAAGTCCAGGAATACTTGAACACACCCACACACACACCACACTATACATGGAATATACACACATCTCCTATTGCATATACAGATGTATACACAGACACACACACGCCACCCTAACAAGTCAAGAACGACATGCAGGCCTAAGTTCAATCTCAGCTGACTGCAGCTTCCCAGAACGAGAAGCGTGAGAGGGCAAATGTTCCCCCCACTTTCCTCAGAGTGGGACGTTCCATAGCATAACTGCATCTGACAAGCTGGTTCGGACCATGATGGGGGCAGGGGGGTATTGACGAGTTAAGCACGCCGCTCTGCCGTGCCGTGCCCAAATCAGACGGCCTGAGGGGCGGGAGGGTGGGGGTGTAGCAGGAGCCAGACAGATTTTCCCCTGAATGAAAGAGAGGCCTGGTCAAAGACAAGGGGGAACTGGCGGTGAGGGCGGTGAGGGGGGGGGGAGGGGCTGTCAGAGTGAAAAATGAGGGGTAAACAACAGTCCAGCGGGCAGCCATATGCCCGGCATACAAGCAGCACCAAACTGGAAGTGGCTGGAGGAGGTGGGAGGAGGTCAGGTAGGAGAGCGAGTGGGCCCTTCTGCTGCCTGGGTAACCAGCGCTGGAACCAAACACAGAGCCAGAGCGGCAGACAGCAGGAGCTCAGGGGCAGGACCCCCAGCGTGTGTTCCCCTAACCAGAGCGAGACAAGAGAGAGAAACCCCAGTTATCTGCTTGCTCGCTCGCTCGCTCGCTCTGCAGAGCAGATGTAGGGGTAATGACTCGGTACGAGCTGGGCCGCCTTGCCGGCTTTAGGTACGTGGGTCTATCTGGCTGTGGCCAGAGACGGTACAGGAGCACTGTGCTCTGGTGTGTGACCCTCTCCAGGCTCTCTGTCTGGGGGAACATCTGTTCAAAGTTCTTCTTCTTTGTTCCACCGCCCCACCGTAGGGTATGTATGGTAGCTAACAGCGCCAGATCAATATCACAGCCTCTCAGTTCAGCACATAATAGCCAGCAGGCCTCCTCTGTCATGTTACAGTTACACAACTTTCTGGTGGGGAAAGCGGGGTCGTCCACTTCCCTCAGAACCCCTCCTTCGAAGCCCCCCGACCCCCACCCACCCACCCACCTCCACCCCCCGACCCCCACCCACCCACCCCAACCCCCCACAACCCCCTCCGCTCTTCTGCCAGGAAATTCCACCTAATTAGGCAGGGGCGGGCTGCACCAATTACAAGCTGGCATTCCCATGGCCAGGGATGCATTGTAGGGAAAATACTACACACACACTGTGACACAGAAAAACAAATTCCTTTCCTCAATGACTTGGTTTGCTAAGCACACACGGGCTCAACAAAAACACAGACACACACACACATGCAGTGATTCAACACGGTTAGTGGCTCTCTGGGTCTCTTGTCTCAGAGCTTTTGTCGTTGGACCGTGTTGGGTGAGGAGACGGTCAGCCGCACTGCACACATGAGCTGTATGGAGGTCTCACCGGGGTTTAACCAAAGCATGGCCTCATGCCATTGCTGCGTTTGACACACACGCCCAATACACTGCGCCAAAGCACATTGGCAGAACATACCTCGAAACCAAAATAGTGCGCCTTTAACACAGAGACCTCTCACTCATGCAGTGACTGTTTGCCAATGCGTTCTATTGACTGTGACCTGAAACAAGCATGTGATGACAGTACTAAGTGACGTGAAAAAAGGGACGGTCATCCCAGTGGTTCCAGGAGAGGACAGACTGGCCTCCACCTACCTGACGACAGGAGTGAAGAGACTGTGGAGACGACAGAAGAGCCTGACACCCTGAGAGAGAGAGAGAGAGAGAGAGAGAGGGGGAGAGAGACAGAGAGAGAGAGGGAGAGACAGAGAGAGAGAGAGAGAGAGAGAGAGAGAGAGAGAGAGAGAGAGAGAGAGAGAAAGGGGGAGTGAAGTAGAGAGAGAGACAGAGAGAGAGAGAGAGAGAGAGAGAGAGAGAGAGAGAGAGAGAGAGAGAGAGAGAGAGAGAGAGAGAGAGAGAAAGGGGGAGTGAAGTAGAGAGAGAGACAGAGAGAGAGAGAGAGAGTGAAGTAGAGAGAGAGACAGAGAGAGAGAGAGAGAGAGAGAGAGAGAGAGAGAGAGAGAGAGAGAGAGAGAGAGAGAGAGAGAGAGAGAGAGAGAGAGAGAGAGAGAGAGAGAGAGAGAGAGACAGACAGACAGACAGACAGACAGACAGACAGACAGACAGACAGAGAGAGAGAGAGAGAGAGAGAGAAAGGGGGAGTGAAGAAGGGAGAAAGAGGGGGGCGATGTTTCAGTGATAAAAGGACATCAGTTTTAAAACAGTTTTAAATCAGGTTTCCATGAAGGTCATTTAGTTGCGTTACCTTGGAGATGACATCCTGCATGTCGCTTCTGGGATGGTAGGTGCCGTCGTCATAGCGAAAGCGGTACAGCACAGGCTCGGGCTTGAACTGGTGCTTGTCTGTGACTGAGGACAGAATTCACAACCAGCAGCAATGTCAATTCATACATTCATGCTTTCTTCACAGTCTCAACGGAAAGCAGTAGCAGCCTCAGCATAGCAGCTGTGCTCTCTTTCCCTCTTTCCTCTCCATCTCTCTCTCTTCCTCTCTTTCCGATCTCGCTTTCTATCACTTTCTCTCCCTCCGTCTCTCCTTCCCTCTCTTCATATTAAGGGCATATGTTGAGGACCCCCCTAACAGGGACCAGTTGGTACATCCTGTGCACACGCCATCAGAGGGAGCTTCAAAGCCGCTTCTCATTCCTCGTCTCTAGGAAGCAGGCCACAGCGATTTCAAGTCCTGCTTGGCCCACCGCCTCAAGCCTTTGAGGAGAACTAAAAGCTATACCGAGGAGAGCAGTGTGTTCCATGTGAACGCGTTAGCCAGGGGAAAGGCTTTCTCCCCTCACACGCTACCAAACTGCCCACAGGGCAGCCGTCACGAGGATATTAAACAAACACCACGGTGAGAAGAGATTAATATTTATAACCCCTAACCTAAACACTGGGCCAGAGCGAGGGGCTTAAATGAGCCGTCTGCTCTCGGCTGTTGTGATGTAAGTGACATCATTGTTGTAATAGCTTGTTGTAGAACAAGGCAGAAACATTTGTAATACACTGCGATAGTGGAGAGCCAGGGATAGACAGACCGGCTGGTCCAGGCTGGACCTGCGTCACGCACAACACTCCATGGTGAAACAAGGACCTCTGTGGATGATGTTTTAGTGTCAGGGTTGAGGATGAGGTGAAGGATGAGACTGAGGATGTAGATCCAGAGAGGTGAAGAGCTTCGTGTGTGAAGGGATGATGCTGGGGATGAGGCTGGCAGGGGGGAGGGGGGGGGGGGTACTGACCGTGGTGGATGATGCCGTTCTCCAGCAGGGCCTGGCCCAGGTGGACGCCCTCTTCTGGGTTGTCTGTCTCCCTGATGTCCATCAGCCAGGACACAAACTCACTGAGAGACACAGGACAGAAGGCTTCATCAGACACAGGACAGAAGGCTTCATCAGACACAGGACAGAAGGCTTCATCAGAGACAGGACAGAAGGCTTCATCAGAGACAGGACAGCAGCCTCCTTGAAGGTGTTGCTCCTTAGCTGGACACACAGTCAAAACTGTGTCGTCAGCCAATGCCCTCCGACGAGAGCAGGAGAGAAATAAAAGGGATGGAGACTTCAGAGCTAATGCATGTCCCAGGTAACACAGGCAATTAAAACAAGAAAACGTAGACCCAGTAACAAAGACCTTCACAGAACATAAACCTTCCCCAGACTCGACTACGTCAACAAATACGACGGGATCTTCTTGGAGGGCCTTGCTTATTTATCATTGGAGGCCATTTCTGTTGGCTAAACCAGCTGATGGGAGGATTAGCTCATCAGTTTTTCTTCTGCAACTGGAGCAGTATTTGTTTTGGACGCAGGCGGCATGCCCGTCAGATCTCCCTGTGTTAGTCTGCTTTCAGGGACGCTCTGGGGAGAAGCTCCATGTTGGCTGTGTTGGGCTGGGTATGAGAAATTAACAGCACACTGACAAAACAAACAAATGTATCTCTTCTGACCAAAACTCGCTAAATTAGATGATTCGGTATAATGTTATGCTGCTATCCTGTGGGAGGAGAGGAAGAGAAGAAAAGAGAGAGAGAGGTTAGAGAGACAGACAGGCTAAGCAGCAGTAACCCATGTCTCCTCTTTCCACAGAAGCAAAACAGACATGGGCAGCCCCACCATAGGAATCCTGTGGTCTGCCCAAACCTAAGCCCCAGAAGAGGGGAAGAAGAGCATCACTGTGGAGCGATCGGATGTCAAACACATACGAGACAGAAGAAAATCGACCAAAACCCCTATGACACCTTCTCTCTGTTTGTCTCTCTCTCTGTTTCTGTCTCTCTCTCTCTGTTTCTGTCTCTCTCTCTCTGTTTCTGTCTCTGTCTGTTTCTGTCTCTCTCTCCCCCCCTCTCTCCCTCTCCCTACCTCTCCCTCCCTCTCCCTCTCCCTCTCCCTCTCTCTCCCCCCATCCCCAATTACCCCCGGCTCATCCCTCTCTTCACCCTGCTAGAGCAGCCCAGCCCAGAACAACATTGATTTGTCAACCTCTGTACCTCTACTATGGAGAGAAAACACACCCAATGTTTGGACTACAAAGCTCACATGGCCTTTGACAAATCCAGGCCACTTATGCAACGGCTGGTAACGTGAAACAGTTTCAAGCTGTTCCCCTTAACAGCTCCACACACAGTCCCACTCTCAGTGTTCTCAACTACAGGACTGTTCCTACACAGGAAGGGTTAACCATGCTACCTGGGTTGGCTACACACTTAGACCTGGGTGTTTTACGTGGATGGCAATGTGACCAGCAAACGGCTTCTCTCCTGTATTAAACGCTCCCAGCCTCGAGGACCAAACCACAAATAAGACGGAGCAGTTAAAAAGGAGGTGTTCCAAAATAGCCCTCTGTTTCACAAAATCACATGCAGAGAAAGAGAGAGACAGAGAGAGAGAGAGAGAGAGAGAGAGAGAGAGAGAGAGAGAAAGAGAGACAGAGAAAGAGAGAGACAGAGAAAGAGAGAGACAGAGAAAGAGAGAGACAGAGACAAAGACAGAGACAGAGACAGACAGAGACATAGATAGAGAGAGACAGACAGAGACAGAATAACAGACAAGGTCTGTCTCACAATGGGGGGAGTGGGAGAGTCTCAGCCAGAGGCAATGTGGTTTTCATCAAAGAAATACCACAGTGGTTCATCCCAGTCACCAATTAGGCCTTATTAAGAGAAAGGTGATACCAAGACCACTATCCTGTACTCTACCTTCCAGGCGGTCCGGCGCTACACTTTCACAGGACAGCACCGAGGTGTCGGGGCAGTGTGGATGCAAACAGAAGGATAGGATTTCACGGGGCTTTCTAACAGCCCGAAGCTGCTAGCTAGCAGTCCACCATATGGCTGGTTCAAAGTCAGACGAGCACCCACGCATGACCACTTATATGATCCCTCTAATCTTTCAGCTGACAGATCCATTCTTGATTCAGACCGCACTGGTTTTGACATTGTCTGCACAGACCGAGGGTGGCAGCACGCCCCATTCCAAAAGCCGTGTACCATGTCACCTAGCCACAACTATGCCCTGCTGGGTTTTCAGACGGCTTGTTTTCTCCCTCCCTACACTTAAAAATAACTGTCAATTTGAAATGGCAATATAAACTGCAGTAATACGAGTTAGATTATTATTACCAGTCAAAACAGACGTCAGGTCTTAAAAAAACTCCCCGTATAGTCAAACAATAAAGTTAAAATGTCTGACACGTTTAGTGGCTTCAAAAATAGCTCCCTGACAGGACATTCAGTACACAAGAAAGTTCTGGCAAAAGTTAGGAGACAGAGCTTAGCTTTTAGACTGGTTCTCTGATGGTCTGCTATGAATCTCCGTGGAGATTCGTCACACCAACGTGCACACTGAATAGGAGTGCCGTTCGCTTGTGTTGCTGCCAGCACACGATTGGCTGTCACACACTGTGAAATGTCCTTCTGTTTCAAACATCCACCAGCTACTTCCCAGCTACGACCATATGCTGGGCCTTCATAATCCCCAGGTCCAGCCGCGCTCCGCGCCCCGGTGTCAGTTTCACACCCTCCCTGCCAGACACGAGCCTGTGATGCAGAGAACAGACAGAGCAGGCCGCACCTCCAGTCCCAGTTACAGGTGACAAACGTTACTGGATGACGAGAGGAAGTGAAGTTTATAGGGCCGTTTTTTCCCCCGCTTTGAATCGGTAGACGAGAAGGTGTGATCCCCCGTTCAAACAGAGCAAAGCCCTTTCTAAAGGAAACCCCTGTGCAGTCCTGTACTGCAGACAGAGCAGCTGGGACAGGCTGTTCCCGAGAGCAGGGCTGCAGGGCTGCAGGGCTGTAGGGCAGCAGGGCAGCAGGCCTGCAGGATAATACGGGGAAAAAAGCATAACTCACGTACATTGATGATTGGAGTGAGGAGAACTCAACCTCCCATTATCAGAGTTCCAAAGCAGATTGTTTTAACCCTATTGTTAAACATCTGGTTTTGAAATCTGATAGTAGGAGATTGAACTCTTCTCACTCCAATCATCCATGAGCGTGTCAAAGTAAATAATTTTAAAAATAAAATAAAATAAAAAGATTTTTTATTTTTCCTTTTTAAATCCTTCTTGGCTCTAACCCTGTAATGGAAAACGGTGGTTGGATTTAACATCCCCAAATCCAACCACCGCTTTACATTATTTACTTTGGTAAAGTTTTGAAATGAATTGCTGTCAAAATGAGATTTGAAATGCAGTCAGACCAGCGATGCTTTTAACATCCGTGCTTCATGCCATGAAAGCTTGAAAACTGTCAACAGTCCAACCGACACTCTTACTTATTCAATATTACTGAAATATGTGTTTGGGAAAATAATCTCTAGAACATTTGTACCTTTTTGTCACACACATGTAAGCACATACGCTTAAACACACACACACATTCTGTCTTGCACCATCTCTCTCTCTCCCCCCCTCCCCCCTCTCTCCCCCCTTTCCCTCCCTCTTTCCCCTCTATCTCTATCTCTCACACACACACACACCTGCCTAGTATAAAGGCCTTTTCCAGGACAGTGTAAAGGCCTTTTCTGCGGTAGTTACCTCATGGATTTCTCTGTGGAGACTTAAGCCTAATCCCACACAGGGAAAACGCAAGTAAGCAGCCTTGGCTGAAACCTCAGAGGTATATCTCCAAGATTTACGACAGGCCTTCAATAGTCTATCCGCTCCCTAGATTGCCCACCAATAATCCTTAAAACAAGATGAATGGATGTGACTGGGTGCCAGATGGAGCCATCTATGTCATACAACAAGGATACAAAAATATTACCAAAATGTTTGAAAAATGCTGATGTGCTTTTTCACCTTATTTGGTTTTAAGCCTATACAGATTCTGAAATAAAAGGGGGGTTTGCAGGGTGATCCTGATTAATGCATGCGCTGTGAGTAATTAGCTCTATGAAAAGACAGCTCAGGTAACATTTTTCATATTGCTGGAGATTATTAGCAGACATGACATCTTCTACTGTTTGTTCTGCAGGAACAATAATAATTCCCCAAAAGACACAGATCTGTACTTAATCTATATTTGAAGCGCAAGACATCGTATGTTGCCTACAGTAAACTAGTAATCCAGGATTGTCTCTATAGAGCCATCTCATTTGGATAGTTCCACTATGTTAGCGACAGGAAATGCAGGATGATCGTAACACTCCCATCCTGCTAGGATGAGAAGAGCAGTTCAAGGGTCAGAGGTCAGAGGTCAGGGGTCAGGGGTCAGGTTCAGCAGGGCTTACCTTCCCAGGAAGCACTTGGGGAAGGTGGTGAGTTTGCGTTTCCTGTCTTTAACGAGGTGTCCCTGCTTGGTCATCAGATGGTAGAGCTTCTCTCCCTTCTCCGACACCATCACCCAAGTCTCCTGTTCCATCCCCAGCCTCAGAGCTGGAGGGAGGGAGGGAGGGAGGGAGGGAGGGAGGGAGGGAGGGAGGGAGGGAGGGAGGGAGGGAGGGAGGGAGGGAGGGAGGGAGGGAGGGAGGGAGGGAGGGAGGGAGGGAGGGAGGGAGGGAGGGAGGGAGGGAGGGAGGGAGGGAGGGAGGGAGGGAGGGAGGGAGGGAGGGAGGGAGGGAGGGAGGGAGGGAGGGAGGGAGGGAGGGAGGGAGGGAGGGAGGGAGGGAGGGAGGGAGGGAGGGAGGGAGGGAGGGAGGGAGGGAGGGAGGGAGGGAGGGAGGGAGGGAGGGAGGGAGGGAGGGAGGGAGGGAGGGACATGGAAAGAAAGGGAGAGAAGAAATCAAAACGAGCAATGATCACAGAAGGAGCAAAGAGGAAAACAGGAGAGGGTGAAACAATCTCAAGCACTCCTATGCCTGCTGTTTGATGTGTTTCTGTGTGTACAGCACGTTGATAACTGGCAGCCGTGCTGATCCTGACAGCCCATCCTCTCCCAGCGTCAGGCCAGGAGGACACACACAGCCCAGGGCAGGGCAGGGACCGTGCTGCTGGCATCATTTCATGTCCTCAGAAAACATTCGGCTGTCAACAGCCGCTACAGCAGGGGATCTTTGGAGACTGAACATCTGCTCCGTCTGACATAGACTCGTTCCTCCCAAATGTGACCTTCCCCATGAGTGTCTGCTGAACTCAAACATTGTTATTATAATCAGGGCATTTCAACAGTGCCTTGTGCTTGTTGCTTGCTGTCTCAACGTTAACCCAATTAAACTGCAAGGGGGGCTAATGTCTTCACAGTGACTAGGCAATTATCAGCTACAGCTCACCTCCACGCAAATTATTTATTTGTGTGTGTTTTCTAATGACTGTCGGAGGGAAGGTTTTCACCTGTGTCTAAGCTTTAAATGTGGGGGACTGAGCATTGAGGAGGGGAACAATGTTTCTTTCAATCCACTCAATTCCCTTAAACACCGTTTCTATCTTGTGAGGTAATAGAGGGACTGTGTCAGTTCTATCTTTTCAATCTGTTTGCAGTTTAATCCGAAGAGCTTTGTAACAACTGAACTACACATTCTCAAGTGTGTCTCTCACACACACACACGCACCTGAGAATTCCACCCAATCAATTTGAACTCGTTACTCACTTTTCCTCCTCTCTCTCTCTTTCAAGATGGCCTCCAGCCACGCCTGCTTGTCTTCAGGGCTCTTGGCCATGCAAACGAACCACTTGTTCTTGGCCGTGTTGTGAATCTTCCAGCCGTTGTTCACGATGTTCCCGCTGCTGTGGTAGTCGGCTAGGAGACAAAAGACAAAAACAGACTCAGTGTCCCAACCGTGACAGAATACCACTTCCTGAGGGGGAGAAGAAAAATCAATGTCTTTTTAGTTTAGTTTCACTGCTCCATCTTATGAATTTTGAGTTGTTGACCAGAGAGTGTATTTGACGGTAAGGGATGTCTATTGTTGATTCCGCATGTGTTTGAACAGCAACATGGGAAAACATAGCTGGAGCTAATGGAACATGTTTCTGTCCTTCCCATGAAACATCAACATCCACCAAACACATCCACTTTCGGATGAAGCGTTAGTCAGATGTAAACTCTTTTCCCTCTCTTTCACCTTGACTCTGTCACTTCCTTTGTCTGTCTCTCTTTTAGTCTCTCACCCTCTTCTCTCTCGATGGATCCAACCCCCTTATTATCCTCCCTCCCTGCCTCCTGCTCCCCAGTCTAAAAGAGCTGTATAATAGGCCCTGGGCTGCAATCCTCCTCCATCAAGTGCTTCATTGATTATCGCTCCCCTGTTATCATGAGATAAACGAGGGTACACAGATGGAGAGAGAGGACCATCCATCCACATTATTTACCACTCCGCTCATGCACCACCCATAGGCCTGTGTGCATTATTGATAACTACTACAGACTGATTGGAAAACAGCAGATGCATGTCAAGTTTGGACACTCAAAATCTCAAAAGCCCTGAACTGTTAGGTATATATTCCTTATAGGTAAGGAAGCTATTTAGTTCAGAGGAGGAATGGATGAGTGTGCACTCTGCAGATAAGTATAACAATTTCTCAGCTATTCTGCATTACAATTTGAATTATTTTTCCCTTGACCTCCGTGTTTTCATTGAAAGTAACAAACTCAAACATCATAAATCATCGGCTGTAATCAGATCAGCTTTAGACCCGGTCATGTGACTGCAGGACAGTATCCAGGGTGCTGAAGACCCGGTCATGTGACCAGGGTGCTGTAGTCCTGGTCATGTGACTGCAGGACAGTATCCCAGGGTGCTATAGCCCCAGGGTTCCCTCACCTGTGCCGTCGTCCATGTTCTCCACCTCCATCACCTCTGTGTTGATGCGTCCCCTGAACAGGAAGCGAGGACCCTCAGTGGACGCCTTGCTGTTCTTCAAACGCCTGAGGACCCAAAACACACCGTCACTCAGAGAGAGAGAGAGAGAGAGAGAGAGAGAGAGAGAGAGAGAGAGAGAGAGAGAGAGAGAGAGAGAGACATAGAGAGAGAGAGACAGAGAGACAGAGAGACAGAGAGAGACAAAGACATAGAGAGAGAGAGAGAGAGAGAGAGAGAGAGAGAGAGAGAGAGACAAAGACAGAGAGAGAGAGAGAGAGAGAGAGAGAGAGAGAGAGAGAGAGAGAGAGAGAGCCTGGAGTTTCAGCAGGGGTCTCTGGAAAGGAGAGGAGAGGTCACCTGTTCTTCTTCTTGCAGTAGACCAGGAGGTTGTCGAACAGGAAGAAGATCCTCTCCTGGATGTTCCCTGCTGAGATCTTCAGCAGCACGCCCTGCATCAGCATCTCCGTGCACGTGTCTGTGATGTTGGAGCCCTGCGGGCGGGCACACACACACAGCTCCAGTGAGCACCACCAGCATGAGCTCAGATGGAGAGCAGTCTTTACATGGCCTGTGCCTTTCTGTGTACGCTAGGTCTCTCTTTTGGGGAGGGGAAGGGGGGGTGAGACCAGCATTTCCCTGGTCTCTCTCACAGTCCTGTAAAAACACTGTCCACTTCCTCGCCCCAGATTGCTTGGGGGACATGAGCGTTACATGACCATGTGGAATAACATCCCGTCTCGCTGTGTTAGGCAGAGCTCTGCTAGGCCCTGCTTGGTCATACCCTGGGTATTGTGCTGAGGGTCTGGCCACCAGATTGGCCTATAGGCCGCTGCTGCAAGCGATAAACGCTCCAGTATTTTCCCGTCCCTCGTCTGCCAGCCAGGGGGATTTATGTGGCGTGTTAGATCGACCCTGTCAGGGCTAAATATACCCCCCCCCTTCCCCTCCCCCCAAAGCACAGAGACAGAAAATGTGCTAAGCATTTCCTCCTGCTGAGAAACCCACAAGCCAAGACTCGATATCCCCTCTCTCTCAACCTCTCTCCATTGGATTCCTCCTCTCAGATTATTCCTCTCCTCCCTTTATTTTCCTATCTCTCTAGCATTTTTCCTCTCCTCCCTCTTTCCTCCACTCCCTCCCTCCTCCGTGTCCCTCTCTCCTGGGTATCCTCTCACCCCAGTCTGGGTCCGGATGTTCATTACATCCAGTGAGTTCTGTGTAGGTGTGTGCGTTGGTGTGAGTGTGGGTGTGCGTGCCTGCATCCGTGTCAGTGAATACTATTGGTCACCCAGACCGTGGCATCTCATTGGTCCCAACTCAAGACTAACATCCCACTTCCTGTTTTAAGGAAAAATACATTGCAGACACTTCCTGTTGCGAGGAACACTCGTATAGATCTGCTGCCCGCTGGCATCTGGTCAAACAGGCTTTTAATGAAACAACCATTTACCCTTCTCTCTCTCAGAATTTCTATTGTTCCTGTCTTCCATTGTACGTCTTTTACTTTTTCACGTTCACGCTCTCTCCCTGCCCCTCTCCCCAGCCCACAGCTGTTCTACCGAAACCCACCGAGACACTCAGTCCTGGAGCCCAGACACCAGGCTGGAGTAAGATGTCTGTTTCATCTACATCTCATCCCTTTCTTTCGTGTGTTGGGACTGCCAGACATAATAAAAGATAGGAAAAGAGAGAGAGCATATCTTGGTCATTACGTTGAACAACATAAATGCAGACAAGCATATCCTGTACTGAGCAGTCACAGCCATATGTCAAATGAGCTGGCAAGAAAAGAAGAGAATCTTGAAATGTTGAAGATGTTGGAACGATATTGAACACTGGAACGAACTCGAACGTTGGAAGGATCTTGAACGTTGGAACTTTCTTGAGTGTGTCCCAATAGACAGTGAGGCAACCAGGCCCTCACGTTAACGCAACACCGTCTACAACAGTCATCAGGGGGGGTTGGGACTGGGGGTAGTTCTTTGGAAGTTCTCGAAAAACACTGTGACATAAAACAGACACGGACACCACTGACAGTTCCCCTGGCAACAGCTGGCAGCCATCGCCATGGTGACCACGGCGGGCCCGCGCCCTGTCTCAAGGGGGGGGGGGGGGGCCGTGTAGCGGCGTCCGGCGCAAACTACTGTGGAGAGGGTCAGCCCTAACGAGCAGACAACACGGCCTGGAAATGAGAGGGGAAAAAGTGAGGACCTCCATCCATACCACCACCACCCACACAGTAACACAAGACACTGGTATCCTGCTTCTCTCCCTCCCTCTCTCTCTCCCTCTCTTTCTCCCTCTCTCTCTCCCTCTCTCTCTCCCTCTCTCTCTCCCTCTCTCTCTCCCTCTCTCTCTCCCTCTCTCTCTCCCTCTCTCTCTCCCTCTCTCTCTCCCTCTCTCCCTCTCTTTCTCCCTCTCTCTCTCCCTCTCTCTCTCCCTCTCTCTCTCTCCCTCTCTCTCTCTCCCTCTCTCTCTCTCCCTCTCTCTCCCTCTCTCTTCCTCTCTCTCCCCCTCTCGCTCTCTCTCCTAATCTCCCCCCCGCTCCATTTTTCTTCTCTCTTGGTTGTCCATCCGATGCAGACTCTGGCCAGCAGCAGTGACTGTGCCCTGCTCCAGAATGAGCTAACGTTTATAATTAATAAAAGCACCAAGAGAAACCACAGAACAGCACAGGCTGAGACCATGCCGTGCAAATGTCAAGTTACCCCACCCAGGCCGGCACTAGGCCTGATTCTGATCCACAAAACTATTCTTGGAAGTGTGTGTGTGTGTGTGAGTGTGCTTCAACAGACATGCTGTGTTTCCAAAGGGTCACTCTGTCCTTTATAAAGCGATGTTATTCACGGAAGAAAATGTGCTGCTCAGAACAACATGTACGCTTAATTGACCCTCGACAAAATCCCATGATGTTCCCTCAGAACAGCAGAGTCTGGCAAACATCCGGCACGTTTACAGAAGTTAGGAACTTCCCGCCTACCAGTTGGGTGCAACACATATGTCTGCTTTGTTATGTCTACACTCCCCCCTCCCCCCCAACAAAAATATATTCAAAGAGACGTAGTCAGTTCCGTTCCTGTGTTGGTCTGGGGCTGTCTTCTGTGTCTCATAAGATGTGACCAACTGGTTTTGATTCTGCGGTTCGTTTTCTTGTGGAAAAGAGAACCTTGCAGAAACCGGCACTCTAAGTGCTGTTTACACTAAAACAACACTCGGTGTTGCCAATGACTTAAAACAACAGCGAGACATGATCTCGACGATCCCACACGACCGAGGGGGAACTCTCAGCATCCTGTCAGAACTCATCAGCATCCCAGGGCTCCAGACTGCGACCAAATGGTCGCATTTTGCGACCAGTTTTTGAGACAGTGCGAACATTTTTTACAAGCATTCGCGCATGTGCGACCTACACATTTTGAATTAATTGGGTGTGTACAATGTCAGCACACGTTAGCAACAACGCATAGATACGACGTTCTAGTAAGACCGCGATACCAGCGTTCCTTCTGCATTAGTACCGTAGCTTAAAGTCTAGGAAAGTTTTGGCTATTTTTCGCTAGGTACCTATAAACCTAGCTAAAAGTCTTGGAAAGTTTAGGATATTTTTCGCTTGGTTCCTACGCACATGTCTTAATCTGCCAGACAAGTGGGTGCCCCTTCGTTCTTTTGGTGAGCAGTTTCACTAGCCCTTCTTACCCGGCGTCATGGAGCCGAGCAGCTAAATACTTATTTAGCACTAGCGTTGCTACTGTATCCCTGCCTGTGTTTGAGCTGTTGCGCTGTTATACTCGGCAAGTATCGTGTTGTGGTGTCGGAAGACTGATCGAAAAGTGCATCATACATTCAAGTCATTTAGCTAAGACTTGCATGTACAGTACGTAATGTCACATTAAATAATGTATTTAAACTCAAGCTTATATGGTGCGTTGCAGGGGCGATTCTAGGATCAGACCTATAGGGGTGCTCAGCCCCCACTGAGAATGTGACATGAATACAGTGCCTTGCAAAAGTGCTAAACGTAAACCCCCTTGCTAATATAAATCCCTACTTTCACTGGATAACAATGAATACATTTATGTATTATTATGCAAAATATTGAATGAAAAAACTAAGGATGTCCCTTTCTTCATGAACTACCAGCATCAAATGATAATAAACAATATATTTAAGAAAATATTAGGAGTGCTTGAGCACTCTAAAAAGGATCTAAAATTGCCACTGAATTTTACCCTCTCCAGTTTCATTAATAAATGCATTGCAGGTCAATATAAGGTGTGCCCCTTAGTTTTCTGCTTGCGCTCCTAAAATTTTCAGTCAGGGGCTACTGTGCTCCTAGTAAAAAAAGTTAGTCTGGAGTCCTGCATCCTACTGACAATGCAAACCCTGAGAGGTTTCAAAACAGGCCCCGGTTTTAACCAGAGCTTATTTGGAATCAGAACTAACGTTAGGGTATAGTACTCCGCAGTACAAACCACTAGCAGTAGTCCTAACCCTAATCCTAACCTCCCCTTTGTCTGCATGCATCCATCTAGCCTTCAGGCCCTCTTTGTCTACGACTCAGTCTGTATTACATAACCCTCCAGACAGGTCTTGCCATACAATCAGCTCCATTGTTGAGTCTCCCCAGGCACCCAGGGGTCCATTAGGCCCTTATTAAGACGGCCCGGTGCTGAGGGAGAGGGGAACAATAACACCCCCCCAGAGCCGGGGGCCACAATCTACCTGATGATGATTGGAGCGGTCACCTTTAAGCGTGAGCGGACTGAGAGAGAGAGCAGCCCATCCAGGCAGAAACTATGCAGCCATTGTGAATGCACCGCATTGTTCCCCGGGAATTACAAGTTAGCCGCCGCTAGGCTTTAACAGTCTGCACAAGTCATGCTACTTGCTGAGAACTCCCGCTGTCGGACTAAGTGGCTGTAAATTGGTCATGACTGAAGTTGAAGGGGCAGGGGGCTGGCGGGCAAAAACCTACAAGATGTATGGAAAACCTACGGCGGAATACCTCCTGTAATGTTGACACACTTCAGCAGCACAGGACATCTATTAGGACATAGCACGGCGGTTTTATTGAGACAAGTCTGAAGTTTGCAATCGATAACACCTACACTTTACTTACCACCTCTATGGGGAGATGGAAGAAGTGTGTATGTAACGGTGAAGACAGATCAGACTTCTGGGACTCTAAGGGAGCGAGGCCTGCAATGGAACCCACCTCCCAGCCCTCGATGTGGGACTGCCACTCCTCAAGGACCTCCAGCTTCTCCATCTGCCTCTTGGCCTCGTTGATGCTGGAGCACACGGCCTTCATCACCTGCAGGGACTCCAGCACCAGAGGGTAGTCATTGTGCTTCTTAGGAGTCCTCTTCAGCAGCTCCTGAAACACACACACACACACAGAAGCATGATTACAGTGAGGATAAGTAGCGGCAAAACAGAATCTCACGGGAGATTTATTTTCTTGGTTCGTCATCCACATAAAGAAAACAACTCGCACGTAAATGTGGATTCTCCAGGCCGCACTCTCCTCCCTGCACACCCCGCCTCTCCCACAAGTCTCTGTTCGAGGAGGTTAGCCAGCTGTAAATAGAAGCGCCCTGGCTACTGTACAGGACGAGGCCCACAAAGCGAGATGGCAATCAGTGGGCCCAGTCTAAACACATGTCCCCAGAGCGGCCGTGACAGTGCCCCCACACCAGGTCCCCTGGTAGGGACGTTCCTGACACCAGCTGATGGCTTTCTGCTGCTCTCTCACCGGAGGAACATCTTGGTGTTTCCAGCTGTGAGACATCAAATGGCAGCGAATCAGATGACCGACCCACACCCACCCCCCACTCTCACACACACACACACACACACAAACAAACACAAACACTCCCTGTTATTATTACATCTCCTCGCTTGTGGTTGCCGGCTGTTTGGATTACGCCCGCGTGAATTAATAGACTCAAAGCTAGATTAATGAAGCGAGACAGTTAGGGTGGCTGGCTCAAAGAAGCCCTCTAAAAGCATATGTATTTTCAGTCCGGTTCTGGAGCAGGGCTCCGTGTGAGTCTGCTGAGGTGGGCAGGAGAGGGAGGCCATGACAGCAGCCGTGTCCGTGGGAGTTCTGGTGGGAGAGAACAGGGCGGAGGACGGATGCAGGAGAGAAGCCAGGACCCCTGTTGTTGGTAGGGGAGGGTGAGGCTGGCATGGGAAGCACAGGGCCACCAGGGAGAACCAGGAGGCAGGGGCAGAGGTGGAGGACTCCCCGGAGACAAGGAGGCGCCGTGCATGGGAGCGGTGCAGTCTATTGTTGTCCGTAGACACAGTGAGATGGTCAACACAGCCATATCAATGTACTTCTTACATATTGTTAAAAAGGTCATCCGGACTAGTGTCTGCATTGTACCTTTTAAAATCACACCTCTTTCACATGGCCCAAAACCCCCAGGTAGAACTTGGTGACAAAGGGGATTTCACAAGCAGAGTGTTGCAGGGCCACACTCACCCTGAGGAGCAGAGGGTACTTGCAGATCCTCTGGATGGGAGCTACCAGGTAGCCCTCCAGGGGAACCTCTGTGTTCTTCCTGCCTCCCAGCAGCATGCAGTTCTGAGGAGAGGAGGAGAGGAGAGGAGGAGAGGAGAGGAGGAGAGGAGAGGAGAGGAGGAGAGGAGAGGAGGAGAGGAGAGGAGGAGAGGGATCAGTACATCAACACAAGCATGTATTTTCCTCTCCCTTCCACTTACCACAGTTTGCAGTATGAAACAACACTCATCAAAGGATTGAGGAGGCCAAGGATTAACCTAGATATCTACCTTCTTTCTTCTCAGCATTTGCCTCTATACAAGTCTCTTATTACAGCTTTTGCATTAAAGAGGCTTTGTGCCACGAAGTAAGCCTGAGGTTCAGGGTGGTTGGGGGTAACACAGGTTCCTCTCAAGAGCCTGGAGGGTAACACAGGTTCCTCTCAGGAGCCTGGAGGGTAACACAGGTTCCTCTCAGGAGCCTGGAGGGTAACACAGGTTCCTCTCAGGAGCCTGGAGGGTAACACAGGCTCCTCTCAGGAGCCTGGAGGGTAACACAGGCTCCTCTCAGGAGCCTGGAGGGTAACACAGGTTCCTCTCAGGAGCCTGGAGGGTAACACAGGTTCCTCTCAGGAGCCTGGAGGGTAACACAGGTTCCTCTCAGGAGCCTGGAGGGTAACACAGGTTCCTCTCAGGAGCCTGGAGGGTAACACAGGTTCCTCTCAGGAGCCTGGAGGGTAACACAGGCTCCTCTCAGGAGCCTGGAGGGTAACACAAGTTCCTCTCAGGAGCCTGGAGGGTAACACAGGTTCCTCTCAGGAGCCTGGAGGGTAACACAGGTTCCTCTCAGGAGCCTGGAGGGTAACACAGGTTCCTCTCAGGAGCCTGGAGGGTAACACAGGTTCCTCTCAGGAGCCTGGAGGGTAACACGAGCCTCACACGGCTGATGCAAGGCCCAGGTCCACCCCAGGTCAAGACCATAAACCCACCGTTAAATTACATGTCATTAAGACTGTGCTGCCCTGTGAGCCCTAAGTTCAAAGAAGCCGGGGGGGGGGTGTTTCAAGGTTCAAAGCTGGTGTGTACACATTTTCAGTGTGATTTCGATAATCCTATACTGTATTTTGATGTCAATAGCACAGAAGTAGTGTCTCTGATGCTGCGCGTGTGGCTGGAACACACAGTTCCTAGGCCTCTGAAGTGCCGTGATGCTGTAGGTCCAGGCCTTGAGGGTCTCTTTTTTTAACAGAGGTCTTAAAACATGAGGGAATGGGTGTTCCAACATGCCTGTGTGAGGGGGGAGGGGCCGGAGGGGGAGGAGGGGCCGTAGTGGGAGGAGGGGGAGGAGGGTCATTACATTACAAACCACAGACCTAGCGGGACGTGTGCGCCCTAACGTAAGGGAAGCACTGGACTGAACACTGTCCAGCTGTGCTGCATGCAGTGTGTCTGCATGTGTGTGTGTGTGTGTGTGTGTGTGTGTGTGTGTGTGTGTGTGTGTGTGTGTGTGTGTGTCCTCACCAGTAAGCATGTCCTGACCGTCCTGATCTTGTTGAGCTCCAGCAGCAGTCTCTGGGCCTTCTCGTGGTTCCCACAGTACTCATCGTAGATCTGGAAGCGGCTCCTCTGAAACACACAGAGAGAGAGAGACACACACAGAGAGAGAGAGAGAGAGAGAGAGAGAGAGAGAGAGAGAGAGAGAGAGAGAGGGACGAGGAGAGACGAGAATGGAAGGAGGAATGGTCAATGTTGGGGGTCCAAGGAGTTACAGAGAGAGGGAGAAAGCCAACTGGGTAGTTACTGTGCAGAGAGAGAGAGGAAGAAAGACAAAGAGAAAAAAAGAGAGAGAGAAAGAAAGAAAGAAAGAAAGAAAGAAAGAGAGACAGAGACAGAGACAGAGACAGAGACAGAGAGAGAGAGAGAGAGAGAGAGAGAGAGAAATAGTGAAGGAAAGAGAAAAAGAAAGACAAAGAAAAGTAGACATGGATGTATATGTTGTATCCTGTCATCTGCCTCCCAGACCTTCTGCCCCCCCCCCCCCTCCCCAGGGGATTCTCAAGCCAGGGCACCCCACGGTCTCCCAGCTCCGGCACAGAGGCAGACACCTGGCCCACAAGTCACCTCACAAAGCAGCCCATACAATAGAGAGGAAAAAAAAAAAACATTTTCGTCTTGCTAAATGTCAACTAATTAATGTGGAAGCAATAGGAGCTGTGGAACAGGTTTGGCTGCAGGAGGTCAAGTCAAAAACGGGCCTTCATTTGCATAGGGACAAAAATATTCAATCAATTCAAACTGTATCCTTGGAAGTAGCAAGGTCAATAAACCAGGGGTTAACCGTACGATTCTCGGCTCAGTTTACCAAATTGAGCTCAAAACAATAGAAATGGCTGGCTGGCTGGCTGGCTCCTTGTTAGTGTGGGCCACATGGCACAGCCCTGCCACTGTCTCCCTTCTATTGGACTTGCTCCATGTCTAGTGGGCCAGAGATCCAGTCAGAGAAGGAACAATCCAGGCTCCAGGGAGGAATGGAGATAGATTTACTGCCCTCGGAAGGCCTAGCGATAATATACCGGCCCCTCTACCGGCACCGCATCCAAGAACTCTGATATATGGAGCTAGGGAAGCTCATCAGAGCCACATCAATCCTATCACACAAGTGCAGGCTCTCCACGCGCTTATTGGTAATCCTACGGAAGATATGATCTCAAACATGTGCAGTGTCCTCTTAAGTACTAGAGGGGTAACCCTGACATACTGTAGGAAGGGAAACGGGGGCCAAGTCAAAGTTGAACTGACTTTCCCTTTTGCTCTTTATGAGTACCTGCACAGTCGGTAGGATTAGGATAAAAGATGGCCTGGCTAGAATGGATGAATTTGCCGGTAAGTTAGTTTCAGAAGAGGGTCCAGCCATCTGCGGTCGTTTATTAGTGAGCCAGGTGACTGAGCGGTTAGGGAATCGGGCTAGTAATCAGAAAATTGCCGGTTTGATTCCCGGCCGTGTCAAATGATGTTGTGTCGTTGGGCAAGGCACTTCACCTCGGGGGAATGTCCCTGTACTTATTGTAAATCGCTCTGGATAAGAGCGCCTGCTAGATGTAATGTTTTGTGTAGTACGGAAGAAGCCTGTGAGACTCACAAAGTGCAGGAAGCAGCGTCCCACTTCGTGGTGAGCGTGGGGGTCTGGGTGGAGCAGCTCCTCCACCATGGACATGAAGTCTCTGTGCACTGAGAGGATCTCCTCGATGTTGGAGAACAAAACCTAGAACACAAGGGAACAACAGATGCGGGAGTCAGATGGCTGAGCGGTGAAGGAGTCAGGCTAGTAATCAGAAGGTGGCTGGATCGATTCCCCGCCATGCCAAATGACGTTGTGTCCTTGAGCAAGGCACTTCACCCTACTTGCCTCAGGGGAATGTCCCTGTATTTACTTTAAGTCGCTCTGGATAAAAGTGTCTGCTAAATGCTAAATGTAAATGTATCACAGAGCACATGAGAACACAAGCTTTCCACTGGTCTACTTCACTTGTTTCCATCTTGAACTGTGGTTGATGAGCTGAACAATCTAGAACTAGAGAGGGAACGATGTCTGGAGAAGTTGTGAGGGGTGCTTGTGGCCACTGCAACAATATATTTTATTTGTTTACTATATCACCTCGAAACCTATTGCTTAAACTAATATCAAACCTCCAAACATTTGGAGAAAGACAAGTGCTTTCATAAGTATATATATTTTTTTTTTAAATGGTATGTACAGGTATCCATACTAACTATTGAAAATAGACCACTTTTCGAAAAAGAAAAAAAAAAACTTTCAAAACATTTTCAAAAATATTGGTTTTCCAATAATATTTTTCAAGCACACCAAATAAGAGTTTTGAGAGACAGGAACAATGAAAGAATGCTGAGAAACTGAGTGGCCACAGCATAAAGTCAAAGGTTTCTTTAAAAAGGGCATTTGAAGCTGAAGAGTCAGTAAACTCTTGTAATTCACACATGGGAGGAACCAAGACTGTGTGAGCATGCTGTAATGAAAGCAACAGATATTTTAATAGAGAGCAATTATGAAAGGGACACATTTTATGTAGCCTGTCGTATGGAAAGCTGAACTCTGCCTTTTATGTGGGCTTGGATCTTGTCTAGCTTTTATGCCATTTATGTGGCAATGCTTGGGGACAGAGAAAAGTGCTGACTGACTGTGTGGGGTAAGGGGCCCTACAGGACATGTGGTGGGAGAACCCCAAATCAAGTGTGGGACTTGGTTAGAAAACAAAGCCGAATGCTCTGGGGAGAAACTGAAACGTTTGTATTCCAGCTCTTATCACTCTGTTCTCAAGGACGCTTCATCAGCAGTCGACTTATCAATTGTTCGAGGCGTTATATCTCAAACGCCTGGTCTCGCGTGACGTGGCGTGCAGCCAGCTGTTTAATAACAACCAAACTTTTTTTTTCTCCACATGCTCTCCCTCCAACCTTGTCCTCCAAACCCCCCCCCCTTTTTTCAGTGTGTACTCAAACACAGGGACGAGCACACGTGTGCCACAACACGGGATGTGCATGTCCTGTAGGCGTGTGTTTACCTTCCTGAGCAAGCAAGCCTGCTGCGGCAAGACCCAGACCATGCCTCTATGAAGGAGCTTCCATTAATGCCACGCTGTCCTACCCCTCCCTCCTCCCCCCCCCTCCTCCCCCCCTCCTCCCCCTTCCCCCCCCCCTTCCTCTCCCCCCCCTTCCTCTCCCCCTGTATCCGGAATCACATATAAATAGTTGGTATTTACAGCTGGTTCCTGTATTCCCCTCTGTCCTCTTCATCATTCAGATCTGGGCTATTTTGGGTTGAAAGAGTCCCTTAAACAAGGACTGTGCTTTATTTGGCATAGTCTATAATTTCCAGGCCTTTAATTGGATTACGTTATGAAAACACGTTTCATGTGCAGCGCCTGTGCCCTAAGGGGCTAATTCCTTCAAATTTCAGGGGTATTTTAGAGCTCGAATGACGTGGTAACTAGTCAGATCAGAGTTGGGGACATACCTTCGCGGTCTCTTCTGTGATGTTCTTGTCAATCTTGGTGGCTGCATACTGGTTGAGGCGATGTAGAAACACCTTGAAGAAATAAAAAGAAAAGAAACATTTAACATATTTTGAACTCGGCCCAAGATTCAGTTCCAGTGGGCGCCTGGTTCGAACCCTGTCCTGGAGCTTGTGATGGCTCTGAGAGCAGAGGAGGCTGGAGGGTCGAGGCACAGCTGCAGCACTTCAGCGCTAAAGCTAATTGCTTACCTTCACAATAGACACCTGATACGTGTGAAAGCTGATCTTCTCGTCCGGGGAAAGGGAAAAAAAAGTACTAGGCCCACATAGTAATTGCAGTGCAAAGGTATTTCCAAAGGGGTTTTCAATCATGATGAGAGTTGGGGTGGAGGAGAGAGGGAGGGCGGGTGGGTGGGAGAAGGGGAGGTGGAGGTGGGGCGTTAATGGTGTGAATTGAGATGGATGAACAGGATTCTGACTTCCTCTTGTCCCATTGGACGTAGGTTCCCAGGCATTTTAGGGATCAAGGTTGGCAGTTGGCGAACGACCTTCGTGTTTTGGGTAGTTTTTTGAGGCCCACTAATTTAACTAGGAGAAAAGCACTGGTCTTCTGAGTTGATTCGACTTAGGAAACCTTGCCTTCGGCAGAATATTTGAGAAGTGAGTGGGATGTGTCGCCAGCATAAATTAACTACAGTTTAAATAAGTGGGAAAAGAAACTTAACACTGAAATACAGCAACATGGTTGACTTCTGTGTGAGTCTTTGGAGAGAAAAAAAGACATTGGTCTTCGTCCATTGACAACGTCCTTACTTCCCCTTTAACATCATCAACATTTAACATCATCAATATTATCTCTATCTCTATCATACAGTAAACCCTTACAAGTTTGTACATTAAGGTCCACACCCTCTTCATTCTACTCACATCCTGAACAGTCACACTGTGAAAAGGCTAGCTACCCATTGCTTTTCGACAGTGCCTTTCTAATCCCCAATATCAAAAAGACCATTTAAATGTATTGTTTGCGACAGACCTTCCCAATACAATGGGTTGGTGCCGCAAGTCAAACATGTTACGCATGTAAAAGGTAGAGGTAAAGCAAGAATGGGAGAAGGGAGAAAGAGAGGTCAACCTGAACTTTGACCCCCAGGGTGACATGTCAACACCAGGCCATCACCGTCACAGGGCAGTGTGAAGAGCTGATTACCCAGCATGCAGCAGGCTCCAGTCAGCCCGGAGCTGACCTGACCAGTGTCATAGCCAACAGCAGGGCACACAGCCTCTCAATCACCAGGCTGCCATGCCTCCATGACCCCTGCCTACACACACACACACACACACACAGCGCATCATTACACAGAACCATAGGATTTCACCTGGCCATCGTTGTTTCACCACGAGCCATAATGTACCACACATAGACAACAGGACAGTCCTCAGAGAAGACCTAAGGGGGGGGGGGGGAGTGAGAGAGGGGGGTGGGGGGGGGGGGGGGAGTGAGAGAGGGGGGGGGGGGGAGGGGGGGAGTGAGAGAGGGGGGTGGGGGGAGGGGGGAGTGAGAGAGGGGGGAGGGGGGAGGGGGGGAGTGAGAGAGGGGGGTCGGGGGGGGGGGGTTCTGCATCTGCCAGTGCTTGAGAATCCTCTCCTTCTGACCTGCTGAGTAACTGGACATCTGTGGGACTGCTCCTCCATGTGTGTGTGTGTGTGTGTGTGTGTGTGTTTGTGTGTGTGTGTGAGGCTAGTCTCTGGGACGGCTCCTCTGGGACCAGTAAGGCCTGTCGTTTAGCCTCGCTACGGGGACAACAGTGTCCACAGGCTGACTGATAACAGACTGGAGGCACCGAGACAACTTAATGACTACACGCTGGGAGGAATTTCCTGTCAGGGGTGCTCAGACAAGACTAACCACATTGTTACAATGGGGCTCTTTAGATGTCTGTAGAGGAACCATGCTGTGATACTCGGACCTCAGAGAACTTGGAGGGGAGGGGGGATCAAGGTGGGTTCAAAATAAAGATAGTGACAAACGAAAAGACTTACAGTATTAACATTAAATCAGCAAGAACAAAAAATGTATGATGCCAGAGGCATAAATGTATATACATCCAATCAACAGACTTGACACTGTACCCAAATCAACCCCGTAAACTCAACTCCGCTAGTAAACAATAAACGAGCTTCCTAATTGAATGCTTGAATCCGGGCTCATGGATAGAGAGAGACTTAAATAATCAGGGTCTTTGTAGCGAGACTTCTCCACGCTGATTACCATTCTGTTGCCGTCTCACTTCTCCGCTCAGAAGCTCACTAGCATCTGATTAGCAAGTCTAATGTGTGCGCATCCCAAGCAGGCAGGCTGGCTCCCACATGGCTCCAGAACAGCGCTGCAGAGGACCCGGCAAATGGAGGGTTGATTTGACATGAAAACAAGATTTTGCAACATCAAAGTATGACGTTGTAGAGACAGCCTGATTAGGAAATCATGAGTGTTCTGATCCAAAAGAGACACTCGGAAGAATACTTTGTTCTTCTTGTTAGGGATGTATGTTTACAATACAGAAACACTAATTAGAGCTTATCCCTCCAGATTCAGCAAGCTTCTTGTGAGAGATGCTTTTTAAATGCCAATGCTTATCCAGAAGAATGTTTATCAGTTAGATAAGAAACAACTTATGCTTATCAATGAGAAGACTCAAAGCCACAAAGCACAGCGCTGTCCTACGAATAAGTGTTTTACTCAAACCCATTACAAACAAACTGTGTGTATCTTCTGGTAACATACTCTTGTGGGTGTGACTAAACATGTTGAATCATCCTTAAAGACAAACTTAATATGAGCCTGAAGCCAAACATGCATATCCACACTAGTCAGATTATCAGCAAGTTAGTCTGTGATCGGGTAACATAAAATGCATACTCACAAAACACAATCAGTCACTTTTTGCCTGCCTGCCTGTCTGTCTCTGCCTGCCTGCCTGCCTGCCTGCCTGCCAGCCTGTCTGCCTGCCTGCCTGCCTGCCTGCCTGCCTGCCTGCCTGCCAGCCTGCCTGCCTGCCTGCCTGCCTGCCAGCCTGCCTGCCTGCCTGCCTGCCTGCCTGCCTGCCAGCCTGTCTGCCTGCCTGCCTGCCTGCCTGCCTGCCTGCCTGCCTGCCTGCCTGCCTGCCTGCCTGCCTGCCTGCCTGCCTGCCTGCCTGCCTGCCAGCCTGTCTGCCAGCCTGTCTGCCTGCCTGCCTGCCTGCCTGCCTGCCTGCCTGCCTGCCTGCCTGCCTGCCTGCCTGCCTGCCTGCCTGCCTGCCTGCCTGCCTGCCTGCCTGCCTGCATCCTCATATTCATTCGTCAGCGGCCTGTCTCCTCTTCCACTGGGAGACATTCTGTTCTCCAGGAGCGGAAGTGTCGTTCAGGAAACGACAATGTCTGGACGAGGGCTGACTCAAATCAAAAGCAGACTTTGTCACTGGGCATTCTGTTTGGAATCACAGGGCAGACTCCATTTCACTGTCTAACGTCATGTGACCACCACTAGGGACCAACAGTGAGACCTTTTTAAATCAAGCATCAAGCACCAGAGGCTAACAGCAGGAAGTGAGACGACTTCAAGGGAGCCCGTTTACAAGAAGCTTTCTCTGAGGTTAGCCTGAACCATGTTTTGTGGGTCCATCCAGACCATCTGGATGGTGTTTGAACAGGAGCTGGTTGTTCTAGTCTCTGGGCTTCGCAGAAAAGACACACAACAGGACACGCAAGGTAAAGGTGAGCTAAGGAGACAGGCATGGATAAATGACCTGCTGTACTTTCCACATGGGCAGTTCCAGGAAAGTCAAACATCTTCTACATGGCACCCAGCACCTCCAGACTGGGCACACACACGCACACACACACACACACACACTACAATCTTCCATTACCCTTGGTACACTATTACTGGTGGTCCACATCAGTAAATCTTGTCTTTATTTGACAGTGGCCAGATGATAAAGATTCTCTACGCATAGAGATTACTCACTTCAGGCTTGTGCAGATACCATAGGGGGCCAAACACGTTAAATAACTTATCCCTCTGTGGAATCTGGCATGGACTTCTATCTAGCCCAGCTTGAGTTCTCATCAGCCAAGAACATCGTTAATCCATGCCTTGAACACACAATATGTCCTCCCCTGCACAATTACAAGCTATTTCAGTGTCTGCTCTACTGTTCTAAACCCTGCCACAACCCCAAAAAGATCCTTTTGCATGACGATCAAAAAAGAGAATCATTAAAAGAACCTCAGAACTATTTTGTTAGTCCCCACAGGCCTGTCTTAATCACATGGGTCTGTCTGAACACGCCCCCTCCTCCCTCTCCAACTGGAGCTACAGTCCTGGTCCTCGGACGCCCTTTCTGTGAGCTGAGGGTGAACCAGCACATTAAAACACCATTAAAGGTTCCATCTTACGGTAGGCCAGATGGGTGTGGAGAAGGCGACAGTTCAATCACCTCATAGGACTCTGACCGACCTCCTTCTGGCAGCTTGTTTTATTTGCGGGGGGTGGTGGTGGGGGTGGGGGGTGGCAGAGGTGGGGGTGGGGGGTGGGGGGGGCCTTGACCTGCCGTCTGCCCCTCCTCAAGGCACATCCACCACGACCCTGGAAAGATGCCGTTTCTCTAGACAGTTTCGAATGTCTGGGTAGGCAGAGGACTGTGGTATGTTCATGGTGAGCAGGAGCAAACATCCAGCAAACATCCAGCAAACATCTGGCAAACATCCGGCAAACATCCGGCAAACATCCAGACTTAACATTTACATTTACATTTATTCATTTAGCAGACGCTTTTATCCAAAGCGACTTCCAAGAGAGAAGACACAACAGATACACAGATTAAGATGAGGAACGGTAACCGGGGGGGGCAGGGCAAACCCCTATCAATACTGCCTGTCCTGGTGTGAGAGAAATAGAGAGAACTGAAAGATCCAGGGAATGAAGGGATGACCAGAGCCCAGGGGTCTGCTGTTTCCAGGCCAAATGAGCACTTTAAGAAGGCTGGCTGGCTGGCTGGCTATTTGGCTGGTTGTCTTACTGAGCCCTGCCTAGTTCCTGAACTAAAGGCCAAGGCTTTGTGTAAAAAGGCTGTTACGTAACTCTGGCCCCCCAACATCTCAATTCTCAGCTCAACTGGTCTTATAATGGGCGGAAGGCTAGCTGCTCCCCTGTGTTGGCTGTGTATCTGTTTGTGTCTGAGGGAGTGAGAGAGGGGGAGAACCCTGGAGCGGGTCCACTCTGACAGAAACACACACTGCTCTCTTCCTGACACCCCTCCACACTCACAGACTGACAGAAACACACACAGAAACACACACTGCTCTCTTCCTGACACCCCTCCACACTCACAGACTGACAGAAACACACACAGAAACACACACAGCTCTCTTCCTGACACCCCTCCACACTCACAGGCTGATGGAACCAGGGGAGGTCAATGATGAAGATCACCTCTCTTCCGGATGGACACAAAGGCCCCAAGGGAGGTGGTGACTGGCTGTGGTGTGTGTTTGTGTGTTTGTGGGGGGGGTATGCGTGTGTGTGTGTGTGTTATTCCGTGATTGTATGCGTGTGTGAATTTTTGCATGCGTGTTTACATCTCATTTATATGAGAAACAAATGAAAAAAAGATTTGAGAGGAACAAAAAACAAGTCAGCCATAAAAGAGGAGAGCGTCTTTCATCCCAGAGCTAAACACATGTAGGATGTGCTGTGCTCCAAGCACAATCCCCTCTCGGACAAGCACAGAGCTAGACACACGTGCCAGAACAAAATGATGCAGCAAATTGTTTTCAAGAAAAAAAAAGATATCTAACTGCTCCCATGCTGAAATGCAGTCAAGTACAAAGCTCTCTTCCACATCTGCTAATACATTTAGGTTAGGAGCCATTGGGGGAAGCGTGCAAGAATACAGGCACTGTGATGTATTACACTGAAAACAGTGTTCTGGTCTTTGTGGGTGCTGTGGTACAGAGAGAACAATATATTTTCCAAGAATTATAGGAGTTCTCCTAGTTCAACGAAATCAGAGCCCTTCTATTAGGGAAGATAGTGTATTTCACTGGGTGGTATTCAGGATCTACAAAGAATACAGGATTACACAGACCTGCTGTTACTGTACATCCAGAGCCTACGGGGTTACATGGTGGCCATCTGGAGTATTAGGTCACTGGGGAGGGCCTTACAGATATCTACCCAGATCTAGAAGAAGAAAGACTCAGAGCTTCCAGTAAGGTAGAGTACAGTAGAGTACAGTACAGCATATCAATGGCAAGGCAGAATAGAGCGTCCATTCTCTATCTCCTCTGCAGGACAGTCTCTTTTGTCCAGAGATGATTCAGTGATTTCCTTTGTTGTCTCAACTAGGTCAGGGGCAGGCCCAGCACGCCCTGCCAGCACCCAGACACAGTCTGACCTGCCAGGAACCCCCAACACCACCACCACCACCAACACCACCTCTTTCTTTAGGACTGTAACATTAGATATTCAGCGGTCTTTGTCATGGGGGGGGGGGGAAAGAAAATGTTCTCTCGAGGCGTTACCTCGCAAGTATATGTACATTTAAATTGCACAAACTTAAATCTGAATTTAGATGAGAGTTGTTATATTTACCAGGCGTGATATTCTCTAAACCTGGTAAAGACAGAGGTCAGTAAGACCAGTGCTGGAGGCAGTGAGATGCAAGCTGGCAGGTTAAGTTAGACAGATAGCATCACTCCCCATAATGTAGTCATCAACGGCGGGACTGGAAAGGCATTCTGGATAATGGGACCAACAAGCTGTACCATACAATTTGTTTTCAGAAGGGTTGAAACAGCAAGACAGTATGTGTGTGTGTGTGTGTGTGTGTGTGTATGTGTGTGTGTGTGTGTGTGTGTGTGTGTGTGTGTATGTGTGTGTGTGTGTGTGTGTGTGTGTGTGTATGTGTGTGTGTGTGTACCCATGCATGTGTATGTCAGAGAAACTCTGTGTGTGTTGTATGTTCTTTGTTTTGTGTTTATTGTTGTTGTTGATCTGTTTGTCCTGAGCCAAAGCCTTTGTCTATGTCCCCAGGCCCCTGCAGGGTGGCAGAGGGGAGGGGAGGGGAGGGGAGGGGAGGGGAGGGGAGGGGAGGGGAGGGGAGGGGAGGGGAGGGGAGGGGAGGGGAGGGGAGGGGAGGGGAGGGGAGGGGAGGGGAGGGGAGGGGAGGGGAGGGGAGGGGAGGGGAGGGGAGGGGAGGGGAGGGGAGGGGAGGGGAGGGGAGGGGAGGGGAGGGGAGGGGAGGGGAGGGGAGGGGATCCGAGCACACTGACACAGAGGAGAGAACTGAACACAGCTCATGCCTTCAGGCTAACTCTCAAATACACCTGTCTCAGCACCTCAACGCAGCAAAGACTGTGTGTGTGTATGTGTGTCTGAGACATAGAGAAACAGAAAGAAACAGAGAGAGAGAGAGAGCAAGAGAGACAGGGGGAGATAGAGCGAGAGAGAGAGAGAGAGGGAGACAGAGAGAGAACACAGTAAATCCTGAGTCTACACAACGGGGGAGGCGTGAGGAGGACTGAAGGGGTCCTTTGTTGTGAGGAAGCCACTGGTGCCTTTTCTGTGATGGATGAGACACGCCTGTCTTCAAACCTGAGGCGGATGAAGACACCTTCAGGACTCATCCCAGTCGCTCCTCTAAGCTTCCCTCCACTCCTCCGACAGCATCTCTCCTCCACAGGGAACACGTACAGGAAGCGCAGACTATAAATACAGCTCGGAATGTTAATATGTTCGTCTTGGGAGCGGCTAGGCTAGGCCCATCTGCAGATGGAGGGAGGGGAGGGGGGAGAGAGAGAGAGAGAGAGAGAGAGAGGGAGAGAGAGAGAGAGAGAGAGAGAGAGAGAGAGAGAGAGAGAGAGAGAGAGAGAGAGAGAGAGAGAGAGAGAGAGAGAGAGAGAGAGAGAGAGAGAGAGAGAGAGAGAGAGAGAGAGAGACAGAGAGAAAGAGAGAGAGAGAGAGAGAGAGAGAGAGAGAGAGAGACCTTGCTCTGCTGTGGGGTATCTTCTGGCTCTGGTTAAACAGAGAGAGCTGGGTTGCTTTTATCGGATCTGCTTTTACTACGCCCGTCTGTCTAAACCTTCTTAATGACTGCTATTAGTACAGCCAGCCGTAAGGATGGACTGTATGGACGCTAGCCTAGCAGACAGCAGAGAAAACAGTGAAGCCCTGCACATTAAGGACCACAGACCTTGAGCCTCTCCTTCTCTCAAAATAATATAAGTGCCTGACTGCAGTTGACATCCTCCATGCCTGTACACGTCGCCCTTTCTGTGACCTTGAAAGCATGGGCAGTCTTATTTTTAAGACTGGTGTAAATTGCCGATGCGTGACATCAAACTGCTTGTTACAGAAAAGCCAACCTACGTAGATCTCGAGATGGCAAGCATCATAGACAGACGTCTTCAATGTTTTACCCCCCGGTCTCACAGCTTGTGGCATGCAGACAAGCTCATCTCTGCTCAATGGGAGTTGGTCTGTAAACATAGGGTCCTGTCACTTTCCCATTCTCTCCTTTCTCGGTGTAGCTAAGCAACCGCCCTCCGGACAGACTGATGGCTCACGGTTCCCAGTAACACCACACACACACACACACCGACCAGGCTCTGCTGGACTGGGATATGACTAAGCAGAACAGTCCGTGTCCAATCACAGGCACCCTCCCAAGCATGACTGTCACAGGGTCTGACTGTTAATGTGATTACGCTCCGAGGTCTCCAGAGCCTCCGGCAGGAAGCTGTGCCACTGAGCCAAACAGAGACCCAGAGAGAGAGGAGCCTCTTCCCCTCTGTCTGCCCAGGCAGAGATGGACCACGGAGCCAAACAGAGACCCAGAGAGAGAGGAGCCTCTTCCCCTCTGTCTGCCCAGGCAGAGACAGAGAGATGGACCACGGAGCCAAACAGAGACCCAGAGAGAGAGGAGCCTCTTCCCCTCTGTCTGCCCAGGCAGAGATGGACCACGGAGCCAAACAGAGACCCAGAGAGAGAGGAGCCTCTTCCCCTCTGTCTGCCCAGGCAGAGACAGAGAGATGGACCACAGAGCCAAACAGAGACCCAGAGAGAGAGGAGCCTCTTCCCCTCTGTCTGCCCAGGCAGAGATGGACCACGGAGCCAAACAGAGACCCAGAGAGAGAGGAGCCTCTTCCCCTCTGTCTAACCAAGCAGAGACAGAGAGATGGACCACGGAGCCAAACAGAGACCCAGAGAGAGAGGAGCCTCTTCCCCTCTGTCTGCCCAGGCAGAGAGATGGACATGCTCAATAGAGACCGCTGCAGGGAGCCCCGTCTCCTCGCTCTGCATGGACCCCCGACGCCGTCGACTATCCAACGGATGAAAAGTGCTGAGAAGGAGCTTTCCTCTCTAAACCCTTCCCAACCCCAGCACCGCCACCCCCAGCCTCCTGTGCCAGCCAGCCCGGGCCTCGTGCCATCTATGAATCTGTCCAAGGACAGAGCCAGTGTCACTTTGCCAGTCTCAAACGGAAATCACGCTCCACAATGCCTCCAGTTGGGGGGGGGGGGGCGGGGGCTTGAATAAGGAGACTGGTCTCTGGTTCTGTTTAACCGATCTGACCGCTTGACCTTTGACCCCTCAACTGTCCCCAGGCAACTTAAGACTCAGTTTATCCACAGAGATACAACGGAAAGGGTCCTTTTTTTAGCCTAAGAGAAAGAGACCTTCATCCGGCCTGCCTGGGTACATTCTGACTTTAGACTTTGCATTTCTGGTCATTTTCCAACAGTTAAATCAACCTTCAATGAAGGGGTCAACATTGGCAGCACACATCACCCGTACAGCCGAAGGGAAAGGCTGTTTAGAGCGAGTGGAAATAGGACTTCCTGGTTGTTTGTCACTCTCACAGGTAGTGGGTACAGCCAGAGACAGATGGCAATAGAGAATGTAGAAGTAGAGAGGGAGGGGACAGGGAGATAAAAAGTAATGAGAGAGATGCACGTATCTATAAAAAAAGAGAGGGAGAGACTGAAAGAGACAGCCATCTGCAGAGAGACACAAGAACACTTGTCTTCCTGCCCTCTCTGAGTATGGACTGCATGGCGGCCCAGTGCTTAATTAAAGAATTTAGGGGTGGAAGTGGAATTTCCCATGTCTGGCTGTTTACTGGAGCCTGTTTATGAATTCAGAGCCATTAAACATGGAGTGGAGAGACAGACAGAGACACAGAAAGAGAGAGAGAAAGAGACAGAGAGAAAGACGTGGACGAAATATAAATGATGGTTCAGTGAGCTCAGAGAGGACCAATGTGTCTAAAGAATTCAGGGAGCAGTTCATCTTGAAACCCCAAATGAAACGGGGGTAACAGAATCACCAAGTAGTAATATCTCAGCCTGAATGAGGGAGAGAGAGAGAGAGAGAAACAGCCACAGATATGTCATCAATATTAACACAATTCCGACTGCATAGTTTCAAAGAGCAGTTGGAGAAACGGCTTCTGTAGACCACACTGCCGTAGACGCCGGACGGTGTGTGAAAGGGACAGCGACAGGAGGGAACGTTCGAGAGGGGCAGTGCGATAATGCAGTTCCCTCTGTGCAGCAGATTCTCTGTGTATCTGGGTCTGTCCAGAACAGGTGGGGGGGGGGGGCAGTTTAGTTTGGTTCTGTGGCCACAGGGGAGCATGCCAACCTAAAACACTGGGCCTCTTGTAAGGGTGCCCGTTACCCTGGCATGTGTGTCCGCCAGCCCCACACCGCCACTTGTGCCACGCAGGGTCCCATGTGACCTGGCAGCTGGAGGGACCAGGTTCAAATGTTCCCTGTGATGAGATGTGTTAGACCTCGGTCGAAGCCTGTCACATGGGACCTGATGACACAGCCTGGACAGCGGGCCCAGAGGGTACATGTTGGGGATCACTGTGGAGGCTCTGTGTGTGTGTGTGTGTGTACAGTGTGTGTACAGTGTGTGTGTGTGTGTGTGTGTGTACAGTGTGTGTGTGTGTGTGTGTGTGTGTAGTATGTGTGTATGTGTGTGGGGGTACAGTATGTGTGTGTGTGTGTGTACAGTATGTGTGTGGGGGTACAGTATGTGTGTGTGTGTGTGTGTGTGTGGGGGTACAGTATGTGTGTGGGGGTACAGTATGTGTGTGTGTGTGTGTGTGTGTGTGTGTGGGGGTACAGTATGTGTGTGGGTGTACAGTATGTGTGTGTGTACAGTATGTGTGTGGGGGTACAGTATGTGTGTGTACAGTATGTGTGTGTGTGTGTGTGTGTGTGTACAGTATGTGTGTGGGGGTACAGTATGTGTGTGTACAGTATGTGTGTGTGTGTGTGTGTGTGTACAGTATGTGTGTGGGGGTACAGTATGTGTGTGTGTACAGTATGTGTGTGGGTGTGTGTGGGGGTACAGCATGTGTGTGTGTACAGTATGTGTGTGGGTGTGTGTTTGTGTGTGTGTGTACAGTACGTGTTTGTATGTGTGCGTGAGTCAGGATGAGGAGGTGGGGGGGGGGGGTGTTGGTGGTGGGGTGGAGGGGGGGGGGGTGTTGGTGGTGGGGTGGAGGGGGGGGGGGTTGAAGTGAGGGGGGCGGCAGGAAACACAGAGTACAATGTGAAGACGGGGAGGGCCAGGAAGAAAGGAAATCCTGTTCACAAAATGGCCACTGAGACAAAAGCAGAGGAACTTGCTTGCTCCAGACCCCCTCCCCACTCCAAGGACTAAGTCAGTCAGAGTTGCATTCACAAAAGAAGAGGTGAACCACCACCAAGACGTAGACTTGGATCGTCTTTAGTTAATTACAAAATTAAAAAGAAAAAAAAATTATATACAGAAACAGCGCCTCAAATTCTTGTTTTAACTTCTGCACTTTTCTTCAGCTCCTGTTTGATAGACAGTGGTTTCACTAATTCAACTGAGGAGAAAAGCCTGACTCGCTGACATCATTGGCGGAAAAGCAGGACGATGTTTTAAGGCCGCTTAAAACATTAGAACTGCTCGTCCCAGTGGCACTGAGCTGTCTGCGTTGCTAAGCAACTCTCAGAGGGCCTCATTACCTTACACAACATGTTCATAAGAGGCCCAAACTTTTATTTGTTGTTACTGAAAAAAAAAACGTACCTATTATACCTTGAAAAATATTAACATTTGATTAAAGTATACTCTTTTTCCGTTGGGTTAGCATCACTAATTTGCTTAAAACTTAATTTTCCGTCAATTTGATTGTTTTGACAGGATCTTACAACTTTTAAATAACCTGTATACTTTAAAAGTACTGTCTAGATTAAGAGGTTCCCTCAGGTAATTAAATTGTTCAAATCTTGAAAATGATAAGACACCTCCTTAAAGAGATAATGAACAGAACTTCACACAACAACCCAGAGGCAAGTCCCTGAACACTAAAGCATTCTAGGTTTTAATTAGTTGGGGGGTCTGGGTACACCCGCTAGAAGCACACAACTCCGAAAAACATCATCCAGTTATCCTGTTAATCCCAGATATCAGCCCGACCAAACACACACACCGTACAAACGCACACACACATACACACACAAACTATATGCACAAAAGCACAGTACAAATATGAATTCCACTAAATCCATTTTAATATGAGTATTGACTTCATAACAGAAACACACAACCCTTACCACACACGCACACTTATAATGTAACCATAACAAACATTGGGGTGATGGTGATCATATCCTCTTGAACTTGGCAAACAGGCTGCTGGCGTAGCGGTGGTGCAGTATTAGAATGCCAGGAGGGACCTGGGTCTCTTTAGAGGCCTCACACAGACGGTGAAAGAAGCAACCTCTGTTCTCACATTGAGAGTCTGACTGAGTCACATCAAAAACAAAGGATAGTCGGAATAGCTCATTACTCCATGGCACACAGGCACACACACACACAGGTAGCCTAAAAGAAGACCCAGCTCTAAACCTCAGGGATCTTTGCAGCTGTGCTTGGGAGGAGGACAGGGCAGGAGGTAGGGCAAGTCTGATTAAGATTCTTCCTCCATGTGAAATCCTCCAGACTTCACCGAGTCCTGACTGCAGGGGCAGAAACAGAGCTGGCCCAGGCTGATTAGTGAGATACGAATCTTAATGATTCTCCATGTTGCGAAAAGGAAAATACAGTCCTTGTCAACAAAGCATCTCAAATAATGGATGGAACATATGCAGCCGGTGTGGCCTACGGAGAAACAGGAACAGAGAGAGAGAGAGAGAGGTGAGGGGGAGAGAGAGAGAGAGAGAGAGAGAGAGAGAGAGAGAGAGAGAGAGAGAGAGAGAGAGAGAGAGAGAGAGAGAGAGAGAGAGAGAGAGAGAGAGAGAGAGAGAGAGAGAGAGAGAGAGAGAGAGAGAGAGAAAGAAAGAAAGAAAGAAAGAAAGAAAGAAAGAAAGAAAGAAAGAAAGAAAGAAAGAAAGAAAGAAAGAAAGAAAGAAAGAAAGAAAGAAAGAAAGAAAGAAAGAAAGAAAGAAAGAAAGGAGGAAGTCTCCGATTCACAGGCTACTGTTTGGTCCTGGGAGGTTAGGGGGGTTGGGGGTCGGAGGAAGGGGCTCAGGGAGATGGGGGCTAAAGGTGAAGGGGTACAGTAGGTTCAAGGGGGAGGCGGAATGAAAAGAGGGCCGGGGCTGGGTCACTTGGGGCACAGGGGAAGGGAGGAAAGGGATGGGGAGGGGGGGTCATGGCTACTCTCCAATTACAGCAGCATCCCTTACCCCCCCACACCCCCATCCACTCTCCCGGCCCATTACCAGGGCAACCTGACATGAACTCCTCCTACTTATGCACCCCCCACCCCACCCCCCACCCCCGCTCCAGGAACAGGCAGCTGGGCCCCGGGCTCCTGTTCATTAGGACATGGATGGTGCCATGCTTCACCCCCACACCCATCAAGTGTCAATCATTCCCGTGTAGCCCTGGTGGACTGTATTAAGTAGGTGAACAGTCTGACAGGAGATCCTGATAGAGATGGGCGGGGATTAAATATGTCTCAGAGTGAGACACTACTTGAGACATTTTCCTCTTTGCCCATTTGTCTGTGTTTGTGTGAGTGCATACGTGTGTGTGTGTGTGTGTGTGTGTGTGTGTGTGTTTATGTGTTTATCATGTCAGGACATACTGGAGAGTATTCCAGAAAGCAGGTTATGCAACATAACCGGGTAAGTTATGTATGCATAACTTGCTTTCTGGAATACCCCCCTGATCATGAACATGATCCATTCAAGATTTCTGAACTTTGGGATGGTGGACAAGCGGTGCAGGTTCGTTGTGTTGAAGTTGTCAGGTTAACTGACAGGAATAAGATGAAAGGTCGTGAACCTGAGGTCCTCGTCTATCCGTCCAGATGATGTGGACCCACAAGCCGTCTCTCTCACACACACACACACACACACACAGACACACACACACACACACACACACACACCTGAAACATCCCTCCCCAGCCTCAACAAACAGTTGTGTCAAACGCTAAAACATCCCCGGCCAACACAGGCCGGACCGCCTCAGGCCTCAGATATAAACAAAGCCGAACCCGGAGAGTGAGAGACACAAGCACACACACACATGAACACACACGAACACACACACGCACACCTGGGTCTGTAAGAGCTGAGGGGGAACAATCCTCCACAGCTGAATTCTCCATCAGGCTCAGTTTGCCAACTCAATTTAAACTGCTGGGATTTAAAAGCTATAATTGATATAAAACAGCTTCAGGTTTGCCAACTCTGTCTTTTTCACTTCAGGAAAAGGTCTTGGGGGGGATAGCTATGCATGCTTTAAACCTTGGAAGGGAGGCATACTTCAGAGAGCGCAAAGAGTGCAAAGTGAAAAGAAAAAAAGATCAGTTCGAACTTATTGAGTCACGTTTACGTTTAAAGTAAGCTCGTTTTATGAGACGGATTATCAAGGTTTTAAAAACTTTACATTCGTCGGTCGCCGTGCGGTGATCAGTTCCACAGACCCCTACGGAGGGGAGCGAGGGAGCGTTTACAGTAACGCACAGCAGAGCTCTGGAGACTGCATTAGCCACTGCTGCGGCTCAGTTGGCTGCATAGAAGTAAGGCATGAAAGGCTTGTCTCATACGCTCCCCCCCCCCCCCCCCCCCTCCCTGTACACTTCCCAACATACACACTCACCCATATCCTCACTGAAGCGCGTGTCATGCAACTGAGTGGCTTTCAATGTCCACTTCTCAATCCCAGAACCGTCAACGGTGCTGGGGTCAAAGTGAGCGCTTTACACTGGAGACCACGGGCCAACAAAGACTCCACGCGGATGCAAAAGACCCCAATTACTGAGACTATTTACGTTATCTTCTCATCAGTTCCTCTCAACCAGACATTTTTTCGAGAGCAAAAGTCATTTTCTTGGCTTGTTTCTTGTCTGAGGTAAACATTACTGTCCTGGTCTGCCCACTATCTCTGGCTATAATTGTTGGTTATGTAAGATAGGCCCTCAGATTATCTCCAGCCAGGGTCTTCAGGGACCCTTATTGTTAGAGCTCAGCCCCAGATGACTGCTACACTAAGGCCATACTGCCTTCCTCAAATTACTACCCCAACCTACCCCAACTACCATTTTGTGCGCCTTGGAATAGGCAAAAACCTACAATGTGAAGCAGTAGGTGATCTATCCTATAGCGCAGTTCCTAAATCTTATTTTCTACCATTTCAATCCCTTTGAGGTAAAAACTAGGGATCATCTCATCTTGCACACCAGCACATCACATCTGTAGGGCCATGGCTCATGACACATGCTCATTTCAACAGGTATTATTCAGGAAACCTTGTTCTGGGGGGAGTGAGGCTGTTAAGCAAGGCCTTGCCTGTGGTGAGGCAGGAGAACCATCTTGTTTTGTCGGGTCCAGTGGTGGGCAGGACCAGCCCTCAGGGACACAGCTACTAATCCTAACCCCTCATTGTTCCCCAGCATTTCCTCGTCTCTTAGGAATTCCTCCACCAGGAAATATGGTTTACAAGAGAAGGCAGCCAGCCCAGGGCCTCCCGTCACCCCCCCCCCCCCTCTCTGTCCTCTCCCTCCCCCAGACACGCAGGAGCTCTAGGGCTCGTACCACCAGGGAGTCGCTCAGTAGGGGAGAGACTTTCTACAGCCTGATACACACACACACACACACACTCTTTAATCAGGGCTGTTTCCTGCTGAGTGAGATGTGTCCTCTTGCCTATAAGCAAGAAAGAACAGGACAATTTTTTTCAAGTAAAAAAAAAAAAAAATAGTGCATGTATGGTCCGGCTCAGGTTATGTCTGAGCATGTTGGTGACAGCAACTGTCTAATCTGTGTTGGTTATGTGGTGTTCATTTGGTGGTCTGCCTCTCTCTCGTTGCCAAGCCATGCCGGTTTACCACAATGTCATGATACGTGGTTTAGATGTGGTGTTAAGAGGTCTCTATTAGCCACATCTGCTCAAGAGTTGGTGACATCAAAATTCTCAGGCTTAGCTATACAGTCCCAGGATGTGCGTGTGCATGTGCATGTGTGTGTGTGCATTACCAGAGGAGCGTATTAGATGAAAGTGATGGGAGAGTCAATGACCTCTGACCTCAGTAGCCTTTGATCTCCATGGGTATCAAACAGGAGGACAAGCCTCATACTGGTGATAAGGAGAACAAGACTCTCTCTCTCCCTCTCTCTCTCTCTCTCTCTCTCCCCCTCCCTCTCTCTCTATTTATCTCTCTCTCTCTCTCCCTCTATTTATCTCTCTCTTTCTCTGGTTCTTATGAATCCCAGTCCCAGCCCTCCAGGGGGGAGAGGGGGGGGGGGTTAAATAGCATTCCAGTACAGAGGACACATTCCCAAATGACTCCATAGCTATTGCTGCCATTACTCTAAATGGAACGTTGTTTTCTAGGAAAGGCCATGCGGGATTCAGTCAGATCAAGCGAAGTTCCCTCCCCTGCCCCTGCATTGGATCCATCTGTGGAGCAGGAGGCTCCGGGAGGAATGTCCACATGCATGTGGCCTGGGAAATAACTTTCTTAATGACACACAACACATTGCCCCTCTGACCTCACTTCCCCGCAAAGTTCCCATCGTTCGGAGGAAGTAAACCGCTGAGAAAACAGAGAGCGCGAGGGACGTCCGACGGTGCCCGAGAGCCAAACAGACAGATTAAAGGACTTAATATTAAACACGTTCAACTTTGAGTTAGCCTTTGTCATATTATTTGATTATAGCTCTCTTCAGACAGTTAATGAGAATGATTTAGTGTTATACCAACAACTAGTTTGCGCCTCATAACCAGCTTACATCGATACAGTCTGTTGCTTTTCCTTCCTGCCTTTGAGGTTAGTCGTTTTCTTAGTTAGTGCCATTAGGTTGACATCACTCCTTCCACTGCTGCCGAATCATGCTTTGAGCGCGCCTCAGCGGCGTTCAGGCCGCCAGCTGCGAGCCACAACCACCGCTCCTTATTTTGAATCCACCTGTGCCGTGCTTGGCAGTGTGCCTCGTCTGGGTCGACTCAGCTCGGCTCTTGACTAAGAGGAAAGACTAGGGCTCCCGGGTATTTGCTATTCTGACCAAGTCTCTGAAAAAAAACTGTACGAATGCAGTAGTAAACGATGTTTGCTTGAGTTGAGACATTCTCCAGGTTGGCATGGACACAGTGAGACTTTTAAATAATCGAAAGGGGGGGATTATGTTTTCTTTGGCATTGCCTCACAGTCCCTTGTTGCGTGCCAATACATACACATTTCACACAGACCGGTGGCTTGGTGTAAAACTTCAAGTGGTGGCCGTGACTGACTGAAAAGTTCATCTCTCATCCTGAATAGAAACTTCTCCTAATAATACATCCGAAATTGTAGTTAGCTGTGACATAACCTCCGTTAACATTTATAGGCAACGCAGGTTTGGACTGTGAGGGGTACTTGAGCTCTGGATGTTGCTTGTGGGTCTCATGCATACTAATTAGTTTGAGTTTTGCTGTGCAACTTACTCCGCTTCGGGGCAAGTTTACAATTCTCGTAAAATATAATTATATAAACGTTTAAAACTCACCGAGAGAAACTCTAGTGTACCAACGTAATCCCTTTCAGTCTTCAGAAGTTCGTTGAGAACACACACTCGTAAACGGAGTTGTTTCTCCAAATCTTTCCCGCTTTCAGCTCTATGCTCTGCTTTGCTTTCTTCAGTCATGTTGTCTTGACAGATCTTGAAACTACCTGATTGCAAGTGTCAAGTAAAAAACTAAATTTTAATAATGACTTTGAAAAGTATACAACATGGTTAAAATTTGAAGTTAAATCGTACACCGCGCTATATCAATGACGCAAAGCAACGAGTCAATTTATAAAAACTGCACCAAAAGTTAAATGAAAACTAAAAACTACTCTGCAAGTTTCACAACAATGTGAGACTGTTTCGCACGCCCGACAAAGCTGTGTAACAGCGGCGTCTGGACATCAGTCAGAAGTTAGGTCCATGTGACTCCTAAAACCTTCATCCTAATCCAGCCTCCTTCCAGAGCGAGGACAGGAAACCGTGCCTAGGAACTCGTGCCAGCCCAGCCTAGTCAGGAACTCTGGAGGGGAAACGTTGATGACAGAAGATAATTAAAATGTAACACGTTCCCAGAGTGTAAAATAGTCAATTTTATGTATGCTAGTATTGTTTTCTTATGTAAACTTATGGATTCATACTTAAATATTCATATAGGCTACTAGTTTATAAGTTTCACAACCACCTCCGCATTTAACAATTGTGGAATAGGTTGAGAAGAGAGTTAGTATACTGCAGGAATTTATCTTTTCTTAAACTGGTTTTAAAATGTGATTTTACTTTTACTGTATCATTGCTTCATGTGCATTAGTGGTCTCTCTCTCACACACACTTTCTGGCTCCACCACACACACACACACACCAACACACAAAAAGAGATTTAAAGATTAGGGTGCTTCCACTGGGTCTGCATCAACCATGGCACAAGTCAACAAACGGAGTCCAGCTGTGGTCCAGTCAGGCCTGAGCTGGCCTGTTCTGTTCTCTGTCCTCCTCCCCTCAACCCAGTGTGGTCCTGCAGGACAGAGGCCCCTGTCCGAGGAGTTAGGGGCCCCTTACATTGTGTGAGGTCTTCTACTCCGAACTTACTACTGTCATATAAAGTCAGGTAAAGGAACTTATTTTGAATGCACTTCAGGAGGATACATGGTTAACTGCATCCATTAATAATCAGGACATCCAGGAAGTTGTGAAGTGCTCAGGACTTCTTGAAACAGTGTCCATTTCCTTGTTGTGAGAATGCTTGGAAAAAATAAGATGGTTTATCTCAAGTCAAAAAATCTTTTCTCTGTGTCTCAATATCTTTTCTCTTTTTCTTTGAATGGAATAGCCTTAGTTGTTAAAGCCTGCACAAAAAAACAATGCTCTGCTATCAGTCCTGTCTTAGTGGAACCTAGAGGGCAGTCATGCAGAGAACCTGGGTACATTGTTAATCAGATAGAAAGTCCTTATGCACCTGTGTAAACATAGCCTAATTATGCCCCCAAACCAATGTTAGTTCCATTGTGCTGAAGGTCTAATCCCTTTAAGAGGATTTAGGATTCACTTTCACACACAAACTAGTGATTTAAGGATTAACTGTAATTAAATAGCAATAATTAGTTTATCTTTAGTTTGGATCTCAAACTAATTTGGCCGTGGTTAAGAAATGGTGGAGGTTCTCCTATTCAGATTGAATGGGTTTGGTTTAGCTAGACAGTACAGTGTTAACATATAGTGGAATTACATGAACAAATAAAATATGTAGTAACATATAGTGATCCTTGAGATACAGGTCAGCCTTTCTTGTAGTCTGCATGAACTAAAAAGTGTGTGTGTGTTCACACACCAGTGGAAGACTAGGCTGACAAACAGCATTGCTGTGAAGGTGAAGCAGGTGAGTCGAGGACATCCTAGAACAGTGGAGGTCAGCATGTCTTGATGTACACTGACCTCTTGTGGCAAATATGTGAACTGCATATACAAAATCTTAAAATCTCATGTGTTCATAAAACTGCCTGTTGAAGAGTAGTTGAAAGAAAGTGTATGAATAAAATGAACTGCAGAGTTCATACAGTGATGAACCAAATAGCACTAACATGCTGCTGTTAGAGCTGCTCCACATCATTCTCCACCTCTTGAAACACTATTGTCAGGTAACATGGGCAGGGCATTCAAATCAACAGTTTAGCTCACTTTAATCTAGGTTTTGTGGCAGTATTGTGACGATTGAAACTTTAACCCAGAATATGGGTTTTCAAATACTTACATTTTTTTTACAGTATTTAACGTTTCACCACATGTAAATGTTATTTTTATTTTGTGGAGTAACGTACACAATTTTGACCAGAGCACTGACCTCAGCAAAGTTTTTGTCAAATAATGTACTGTTTGCATTTTGACACTAGATGGGGGTGTTGTAATTCAAGCCAGATTGGTGCAAAGTTCACCCAAAGACTGAGACCGCCAACACACAAGAGGTACGATACTCATCTGACTCCTTTCCTAGACGTTCCCCAGCTGAACCTCTGGTCCTGTCAACATGCCTGTCAACAGGCTCTGGGGGGTGAGCCGATAGCTGACAGATCTTAGAAACACTGTGATGTCACCAAGAACACTGTGATGTCACCAAGAACACTGTGATGTCACCACACCAAATGAGAGATGAAGATCGATGAAGAACGAAGCAAACTCAAAGTCGCTCTTGTCACGCTGGAATCTGTCCACTGGGAGTTCTGGAGGAAGTGTGTGAATCCTTACCCACGCTGTGAGGCACGTAGGCAGACTGAGAGCTCTGGCAGTGTCAGTCTCTCTCCACTGTCCACGTCTGTGTCTCTGGCTGGCGTCTCTTCTCTATGGGCTAACTGGTGCTGCTAGTTTACAAGGGCACCGTGAATGGGGAGTTGAAGCCCTCTGTGACATTGCTTGTAAAAGGGGCTATACAAATACATTTAGATTTATTTATTTGGGGAGTGGGGCAAAGTGTCATGGTAACAGATGGGTAAACAAACAAACAAGACCACATCTATTTGG
>NC_140368.1:3345000-3660000 GCF_054491055.1 Hypomesus nipponensis | reverse complement strand
CCATAAGAAGTCTGTGTGGATTGACTGTGGCGTCCATGCGAGGGAATGGATAGGACCAGCCTTCTGCCAGTGGTTTGTCAAAGAGGTGGATAGTCCTATACCCAATACGTCCCTTTATGCAAATCTGTAAAAAAAATGTGTTTGAGTTTAACTGAGGGTTGCACTGCTGCCAATGATGGGGTGTTGAAGTGTAAACAATCTAAATTAAACGTCTGGGCTGCTAAAGATGTCCTGGGCCGGTATTCAGGAAGCAATGTCTGTTTTGGTTGCTTAACGTAAGTGGTGAACATCTGGTGAACATTTGCAACTGTTCTGTTTTTGTGCAAAACGCATCAGAGCAACCGTGGATGTTAGCTCTTGAACGCATCCTAGACGGTCGGATCTGCTCAGGCGGTCTGAGTCCTCGCTTACGGCAGGAGTGACGGTGCTCGTATGAGGATGAAAACAAACCTGCGTAAAGCATGTTTTGATTTCTCACACGGACAATTATGGTGCAGTGTGGACAGCATAGGCGTAGTCATAAAAAAAAATTATACTGTCGTTTTTTCACATAAACAATAACTATTGGAACAAAAAAAGATGCAACAAAAACCACTTGTGCTGAATGAACACATGTAAAACAGTACAGTGGTACAGTTTGACCACTAAGGGGCAGAGCTCTGTCCTAATGCAGATTAACCTTGGGCTGAGCCTGTGCTTAAGGAGCAGGTATTACCTCATCATTTGCCCCCGCCCATCCTCCTCTTCAACACCAGGAGTAATTACCATACAGTGCTAGCACATAGAAAGCTGAGGAATCAACCTTGTTACTTTGATGTTATATTACAGGCCCTCCAGTCATACCAGTATGACTGGGCAATGAGGCGGTTGATGAACCAGCTTAACTTTTACATCATGCCTGTCTTCAATGTGGATGGATACCACTTCAGCTGGACAACGGTAAATCTTTCACAAGTTTCACATTTCCTTTCCATTTGCAGACCTGCAGGTACACAAACATTATCGGCCCTGCTCCTTTCGACAGTTTCCTAGCAGTCTAGGAAACTGATAAGAGACATTTTTATCTAAAACTTAGATTAAAAAAGTCTAAGTTTGATGTCCTATGTGGTGTTTCTGAATATTCATTTTGAAATATATATGTCCAATGCCACCAGCATCTCTCTGAATGTATTTCATCTCTATAACATCTATCTATCTTTCTCTCTCTTGATGCTTATTCCACTAGGACCGGTTCTGGAGGAAAACAAGGTCAAAAAACGCCAAGTACCCCTGCAGGGGTGTGGATGCCAACAGGAACTGGAAGGTAAAGTGGTGTGGTGAGTACACAGAGGCTCCTATCTAATCTTTATGTGAGAGACTCTGGACAAGGTGGTGATGGCCAATGTGCAGTGGTGGAATCAACCAAAATTGAACTTCTAAACACAAACATGGTTACAGGCAATACACGCTCCCCCCCCCTCCCTCTCTCTCTCTCTCTCTCTCTCTCTCTCTCTCTCTCTCTCTCTCTCTCTCTCTCTCTCTCTCTCTCTCTCTCTCTCTCTCTCTCTCTCTCTCTCTCTCTCTCTCTCTCTCTCTCTCTCTCTCTGTCTCTCTCTCTTTCTTTCTCTCTCTTACTCTCTCTCTCTCTCTCTCTCTTAGCCTGTTTCTCTCCCCCATCCCTCCATCCATGCCCAGCTACTCAGTGCTGAGTCTCCTGGAGAGATCCCTGCCTAATGCATGTAAGCTGTGGATGAAATGTCTGTGTGATGATGTGACAGTGGCGTGTTTGATGTGACTTCTCAGCGTCTCAACCAGGGGTGGAAGCTCTGCCAACCTCACTGTGGGACTGCAGGCACATGTTAGCTGGAGTCTGAGTTTAGAAAATATGGATTCTGGAGAGACCGGTTGAAAGGGAGGATGTGTATGAAGATAGAGGAACAGAATGGCATTGACCATCCACAAAGCACACATAGAAGTTGATTGATGGATACAGTCCGAGCTTTGATGCATTAGTCCCAAACGATTTGTCCTATAGCGCCCTCGACAGGCAGGTCAATGCCTTAATTGGAAATATAACTAACTTGAGACCTTGTGCCACTTTTCCCAAACGCAAGTCCCCTAAAGGTCTAACCTGTTCAGGGGCAACACAGCACCCATAATATCAAGTTTTCCTGTCAGGGCCAGGGGTACCCCAGGGAGAGGGGGCCGGAAAGACACACTACTTAACACACACACACTCTTCTAAATGCACACACACACACACACAATCTGCCCCACACTCATACTGCAGTACATACACATGCACAGAGTGTGTTCATTAGGAAGACTAGCACTATATAATCTATATCATAATTACAGGGCTGCGTCTAATGTTTGGATTTGATATTATCAGTCAGAACGGAAGGGGAACAACAGATAAGATAAACATGTTCCTGAGCGGTTGAACAAATACATGATTAAATCCCCTCCAAACATGTGTTATTATGCTGTTTTTCGACCTACTCACTGGCAACTCTATTAGAGGACGTCATCTGGGGACCTATTGGAGCAGGTTAATGCCAGGGGTAATTTTCAGGCTAATTTCAATCTCTGGTAATTAATTTAGGATATTGTGCACCAAGCTATATATAGACTTCTGCAATTCCCTGCACATTTACAATATGCAAATATCAAGTTGGCGGAATATTTTGGATGATGCTTGTTTGCTCATGGGTAATCCAATAGATGCCCTTCTGTCTGCAGGTTAGTGCATGCTGTATGTCGCATGGAAATTTTTTGTTCACTTGTTTACATCATTCAAGGTCAATTGGTTCAAAGCTGACTCTTGTATTTCAAATATATGCACAAAATATAGGAAGGAAGAGAAAGAGAGCATTCTCCTATTCTTCTATTTTGTGTGCTGTCAAAGTTCCCAGAGGTAACCTCCATGGGCCCTTTAATTATCTTAAAAAGTGAACTCTGGCCTTCACTGTTGGTCGCAAAGCATTGAATGAATTCAGAATGAAAATTGGTTGGGTCTTTACAAGTATACATCCCAGATATCCTCCCATTGCTGTTGAGCTATTGCACAGAACCCCCCACCCCCCAAATAACAAACAAACAAACAACAAACAAACAACTTTTAACAAACAACATAACTTTTTGGACAAAATACCCCCCTTTGACTTGTTCTGCTTGGTTTCTCCCTCTGCAGAAGAGGGAGCCTCCTCCCACCCCTGTGACGACACGTACTGTGGACCGTTCCCTGAGTCTGAACCCGAGGTCAAGGCTGTCGTCAAGTTCCTGCGGAAGCACAAGAAGAGAGTGAAGGCCTACATCTCCATCCACGCTTACGCTCAGATGCTGCTCTACCCCTACTCTTACAAATACGCCACCATCCCCAACTTCAACTGTGTGGTGAGTTCAATCAAATCGAAAGATCTATCCCAAAAAAAACATTGATTGTTGGTTTGATTCTCAGGTCAAAAAATCCTGATGTTAAGTTGGAAAGCAAAACAAATGTGTTAAAAAAAAAAACGTAGGAATTAGATTTGAGTGGATAGTCTTGTTCCCCCGCAGGAGTCTGCTGCCCACAGTGCAGTGACGGCCCTGTACTCAGCCTATGGAGTGAGGTACAGGTATGGGCCTGCCTCCACTACTCTCTGTGAGTTATCCACCTCCTCGACTCTCATACAACACAACACAGAATGTTGATCTCCAGCAGCTCCTGTGGCTAACGTTCATCTCAAAAGCATGGCTAATTTTCTTAGCACCAGAAGAGAACGTGAACAGTGAACATGTGTTTATGTGCACCGCGCAGCATGTGTGCCTGTTAAAGTGCACTCTAACACCCAGGTTCACAGTGCCAATTCTCTTTTTCTCCATCTCTGCTCTGACCCTACATTTACATTTAGTCATTTAGGAGACGCTCTTATCCAGAGCAACTTACAGTAAGGACAGGCCCCCGAGGCAAGTAGGGTGAGGACACAACGTCATTTGGCACGGCCGGAAATTGAACCGGCAACCTTCCGACGTAATAGCCCGATTCCCTAACTGCTCAGCCATCTGACCCTCTCTGCAGACGTGAGCTCTGGCAGCTCCATGGACTGGGCCTACAGGAACGGGATTCCCTACGCCTTCGCCTTTGAGCTGCGAGACACCGGCTACTTCGGTTTCTTGCTGCCCGAATCCCTCATCAACCCCACATGCACAGAGACCATGAGGGCTGTGAAGACCATCGCGTCTGGCCTGCTGAAGAAGTGCGACGAGACAGACAGGGATAGTTTCCCGTTTATTGGATAACTGGGACCTGTCCTAACTGGGTCAACTCCTTGTCTCCATCTCTAGGCAACAAAAGGGTGTTATTTTTGGGATACAAATGGCATGACGTGACGGGGATCATGGATGGTATTGTGTTGATGGTGGAGGTGTCTTCTTTGGCGGAATGGGGTCTTTAACTGAAGGTGGTGGGCTTGGCACTTTTTGAACAAGCTCTAAGCTTATAGTAGGGAGGAAATACGTTATCTAATATTTGGTGTTGTACTGGGTCTGCGATTTCTTTAATGGGACAATTCAGAGAACACCACATGAACTAAACAGTTTACAAAGATGGGCATAACACTTGACTGGCTTTTTTGACAATCGACCTCATTTGTTTCAAACAGATGTCCAAATACATTAAAGTTCTGTCTCAGAACAGTGTTCAGTCAAATGACCTCTGCAGACTTCAGGATCCTCACCCTATACGTTTGGGACCAGATAACTGGGTCCATTTCATATTAAGAACCTCTAAAGAACCAGGAGTGATGCTGAGCTTCTGGTTCTCAAAACACCTACAAATGGACCACAACGTTTACACCACAGTGTTTACTTTTTTGATATGACAATGTACATGACATTTTAATTAAATGTGACAAATGTTGTAATGGAGTGTGCAAGCTCATAATATTGCTCATAGATTACTATCATGTTTGTTGGGGAAAAAGGTAATTCTTACATTTTGTTTTAAATGAATGTTCATTTTGTAGTTTTTTTTTATAAAAATGTAAAACATACTGAATGTGTCTCATAAATTAACTATATTTAGAATTTTAACAAAACCGGGCTGCAGGCTTACATATCCTAGTTAACGTCTAAATAAATATATATTTATTCAAACAACTGTTTGGCGTAGGGTTAGGCCCATGTCTACCATACCGTATTACCAACTGTATACACCACTTGACTTTAATGAGTAGTGGGCAACTGTTCACAGATCCCCACCCACACCCCCGCTCCCGCCTGGCCAAACCAGTGAGAGTGCAGTGATCTCTGTCAGACATTGTTGCTTGTATGGTATGATCCCTCCATCTCTTTGCCTGGTACTTCCATGCTTTCCAAAACACCGTTAGCTGATTCATTTTAAAATCTGCACTTGAACGCTAATAACTGCCAGAATGTAAGAGAAGCAACATTGAGGTTGTTTGACAGGAAATCGATCTGTAGTTAGCTCTCATCTTGCTCACTCCCATTCATGAAACAGCCAATTCCAAGAAACATAACTTTCCAAAGCACCTCTTTCTTTTCTGACAGCTAATCACATGTTTTTCCCTTGAAGAAGTAATTTGGTCTTCTCGCCTCTCTCCTCTTTTCCTCTCTAGTTCCTCCTCGTGCGCTCTTCATTTACCCACTGATAAGTTCTCTTGCCTTTTATGTTTCTTTGAGTAAACACATTCCCTAACACGGACGCAGTGAAAGACAACATCAGCTCGAGTGTGAGACATTGCAGCTTGATCGCTGGCAAAATAAACTGAACAAATATCAGGCATACTTTTCCTTTCAGATCATTTTCATCATCACCCACATGATTCCTATAATAAATGAGTAACACAACTGTTTGTTGTATCGCTAACGGAATTACTCTTTATTATTCTCCTTAACATTCAGTCTTGACAAAGTATTTTTATTGAGTAAACATCACACTGTGTATACTTCAGTTCCATATTCAGTCACTGCGGTAATACTGGTTGTGCGATCCCCATGTATTCCCCTTTACCTGAGAGCCCACACAGATCAGATCTGAACCACGCAATGACCTTTCAGTTGCACTGGGAGACTGCACCCTGCCCAGCATGCCTGGGTAAAGATGTCAAAACACACGTCCATGTTGTGGATGACTGACCTACATTATATCTGATGTGAACATGGGTTTCCTTTACACCGTATGTTTGATAAACACACCACCCACAACACTCCTATGCACATGCAAAAGGTTGGAGCAGTTAAAGCAATCCGTCACCGCCATGAGATCTTCTGAGTTAGTGCAAAGGTGTTGTGGATGTGGATATTTAATTAAATGGGTAAATGGAGCATTCACAACCCATGGGGGTTCAGTGTTTTCTGTTTCAAATACCAGTCTGAAAGCAGGATATACAGCAAACTCCCATCATGTGATGACAGTCTCTTTTACAGCTTCCTTGTCACCACATGCTGTCACTCCATAAAGTGAAGACTTCTACTTCTGTGGAAACAACATAAACATGTTATCAGTGGAAGTCATAGTCTAATCATAATGTGTCAGGCACATATGTCTATAGTTAATCATCCTTCAATACTGTTGGGCTTCACGTCACTCACTGCATGGTAATGAATGGGTTCTGTAGACTTGACTTTCCCTTTCATAATAGTGAGGGCCCATTATGTTGATATAGCAGCCTATTCAAAACCCAAGGACAACCATATAGTGACTTTGTTATCAAATAAACAACGATGTGGCTGTCGTGTACATTATAACAATGTAACTACCACGTTTTTACATACAGAAAGAGGTCTGTCCATTTGGATTTTTGTTCAATTTCACTACTTGACATGAAGTTTCACCGATCCTTGTCTTTTTTCTGTGTGTCAGGAAATCTGTTTGGTCGTATTTGTCAAACCACAAGCTGCCCAAAACTTCCTGAAGATGAACAGCACCTCCTACCGTGCCGTATTTGTATTATTTTCGATGAATGTGGCTTTAGCATACAAGCCTACAATCGTCTCTAACCAATAATCAACCTCTCTCGCTCGCTCGCTCTCTCTCTGTCGCCCTCTCTCTCTCGCCCTCTCTCTCTCTCCTGTCACTCTATGCGCCCCTGCCTGGCTCGCCCTGCTGCCTCACTGCAGCCGCTATCAACGTGCCTGACGTCGTTTCCTTCCAACATGGCGCAGGCAGGTTGCTAATGGAAATCTAAGGGATTTACCCCACCTTGTGAGTTCATTTATGTTTGTCTGTACGAGACACAGCGACTGCCATTGTCAAAAGAAAAGATCTATCTGATACTGCCGCTGCCCTTGGGACAGGTGCTCCTATCCCCAATTCCGGTGCGTCATGTATGAGGGCAAAAAGACGAAAAACATGTTCCTGACCCGAGCTTTGGAGAAGATCCTAGCCGACAAGGAGGTTAAAAAGGCACATCATTCGCAATTGCGAAAAGCCTGCGAGGTGGCATTGGGTGAGTGTGTTGATGTATTATTACAATCTTGGGCTGTCATTAATTTGCGCACGTCATGCATCTCTGGTTACAAGCTAGAGTTATCCTCTGCTACAATCTCGCAACAAAAAAAACGATTTCCAACATTCGTCGTTTACGGAAGTTTGTGTTGTTTTTGCCTAGCGTGTTAGTTATTAATTATTTTTTAAGTTATTACACAACTATTTAAGTGTCTTTGTGAAATACGGAAATGGTGCAACTAAGGGCTGGATGACTTGCGTAGCCTACAGTAGCCAGGCAGCAAGTGAATACGGATCGCTTGCCGCGTCGGTTGAAGTAGTCCGATTAAGTTAATGTATCAATCTGAATGGGCTACGTGCTACTTGTATTTATTTGGTGGACATTTTCTTTGCATGAGGTTTAATCAATGTATCCTATCTGGGTCGCTGTCACCCGAGGACATGATACCTACTGTAAGAATGTGTCCGTCTATTCGGTGTTGGGCTGCCATAATCGGTCTTAGCTGTCCGAAGTGCGGGAGGGAGTGGTGGTGAATTAAAACGAGCTGTTGGTTTTGTCGAGACGTCAGTTACGTCTACTCACCGACACTAAAGTGTTAATAGAAAACATCCATGGGCAATAAGTGACCCGTCATTTGTAGCAGGTGCACATTGCGGAAAATCCATCCCTGTTGGTTGTGTTTTAAACGGTGTTAGCTGAACACAGAAAGGTGGTTAGTGTTTTAAAAGGTCAAAAGATTCTGTTTTTCGCCTTGTTTTGCCCATATAAGCAGTAGTCCATATTTCAACACAACTGGGTGTGTGCGCTAGTAGGCGTTATTGGCATTTAGCAAGGAACAACTTAAATTCTGTTCCGCTACCTGAGTAATCTGACACTTAAAACCAAACAATGAGACCATCATTGTTGAGCAGATAGCCACGGTTTCTTCCTTACCTTCTCCTTTCAGGTGTAGACGATATTGCACAACACAAACACAACATAAGGTCAAGCCTACATCATAATTGTTTGCTGGTAGACTTTATAATTCCCAGAGGACCTGAAGCAAGCTTTCAATGGCTATGAAAACCTTCACGTGCAACTCTTCATTCTAAAGCCTGTGATAGCTGTGCAGAAAGGTGGCTTGTTAGTTCAAAAACACGTTAGGCTATAGAAATCTGTATGATGTCAGAGATGCAGTTGCAGAACCTTACTGTGTGGGTGTCAGAGAAGCATAGGTACTTCCTCGTACGTGCTGCCTATGATAAAGCAAGGTCACTTTAAGTGAGCAAATAATTGAAAAAGCCACGCTGTGATTATAACACTGTGCGGTGTTCCTTTTTTCATCAACAAGCTGATTTGTTGGAGCTCAGAAACGGATAGTGAGGTAACCTCATATCAAAACAACTGGGTGGCCTCGTGTGCTCACTGACTTACATAATCCCCTTTATGCCTTGCGACTGCGAGACATCTCTGAGAGAAAGCCACTTCTTCCAGTCTGCTGCCTTGCCACCGACAGCCCCCACAAGTAAGGCCACACTGGTCCATAGTCACACTACAAACCTGCCAAGTACTGGATCCTTGTGCTGTCTGAGGTTAGCTGTGGACATCTTGAGCATCTTGTCAGGTTTATTATTATTATTGATTTGATGGGAATTTCTTGTCAGCCACTGCCCAGGTTGTGGACACTTAAACGCTGTTGCTCTTGTTTCAATTCAGTGTTTTTCACGGGACATTAGTTCGTCTTTTTATTATTGTCTGGCAATGCAGAGAAAGGTCATACATATAGTGTGACCAAATGTCTGCAACCATATCCGAATATTTTTATGAATACATTTTACATTGTGCATATATACTGTATACACACACACACTGTATTTCAAGTAAGGAAAACATTCTTACAAACTCGAGAATCAATATTACACCCCATAGGAGTTCTGGGCTTTTGAAATTTCACATTTGTTTGTATTTGACCCACATTGGGACTAGGCGATATACTGCCCATATAGTGTTGTGTAGGCTGTCAACAAAGGACTGATCGGCTTCAGTCCAATAGTCAGACTCCTCTTTCCCACAGAACCTGACCTTTTCACTGGAGCTTGGAAATAATATAGGGCAGCTTACATAGCACCCTGTATAGGATCCCTCTCTCACGTTCTCACGGACCTCAGGAGGACCCATGGAGGCAGGAGATTTATCTCCGGATCACACGGTGGGCATTTTTCCCTCCGATGAAAGGAACAGACCGAGGAAAAGGAGAGACGGGAGTGTGAGAGAATGAATCCCTGCAGACATCAAAGGCTTGTCGAGCTGCAGACCGGAGCTGGCCACTTCCTCCACCAAACACATGCTAAGAAGACTTCACATCTCATTTATAACAAAATAACAGCTTGCTATTACCGGACATTGAATTAGAAGTCAGTGTGTGAATAGGGATGGTTGTCATTCTGACATGTCTGGTAGGCCTGTCATGTAATGAATGTGCACTACATGGTAATGCTTCGTAGTGACTGTATATTTAGATGCCATCATCCTCAGTCTAAGATGTTGGACTGACGGAGCTGAATCTAGTGACAAAGAAAGTGTTTAGTCCATCTCTTCAGTAACGGAGTGACTCATGTTCAGTTGACTTCTGGATTTTGTAAGAATTAGCCGTCTGCAGATCTGGAGAGAATTCGATATCGGACGATAAATGAGTGGTTTGAGATTGGAGTTGATGGTGTTTATCAGTCCAGGCAGTTAGGAGAAGAAAGCTCCACTCCCAGGCTGACTGGAGGTCAGGGGTTACACAGCACCAGGAACCCCCCTGGACACAGCTAGCATCTCTCAGTCCTCTCACATCTGCCTGTGAATACCATTCAGCCCACATTCAGCCCCATCGGCCTTACTGCGTACTTGGGGATAGCCACTGGCTCACAAACTTTTTGGAGCGGTCAATATTTGTAGGTATATTTTCTGTAATTGATTTTTGTTGGGTTTTAAATGTTGTTTTCCAGTAGTTGCTTCAGGTCAGGGCAGATCTGTTCTGTATGTTCTGTAATGATGTGTGACCTTCTGGAGTCTGTGTGATGTATGCTTCTAGAGACAGAGAGGCAATTGTTGTTTTACCCTGACTGTACCCTCTGTACTGAAGAGTCCAGTACCCACAATCACATAGAAATATCGTTTCATTCTATAAACATTATTTTGGTGACACGTTTTCTGTTGTAAGTTTTGTCTTGACAGTCGACCGTAATCTGTACGTGTTTCTACACAGGACCGATTATAGAATATGACAAATAGGCTAAACAGCTGGAACTGAAAGGAACTATATAATCCTCCAGTCACATTTGCACTCGACGTTCTTTGGTGTTCATCTTTCATTTCGATGTCAGACAAGTATTGCCAGAATTGTACTATCAGGAAGTATGTGTGGACTGATAGCTATCCTGGACTCACCGAATGTAATCCTACTAGCAATTATCTGAGTGATTGTCTTGGTGAGTCAGCTCACCAACCAGATAATATTGGGTAGACGCTCTCTGTGCTGTCAAACTAATTTCACGGACAACATCTTAATCCTGGGTGGCTCTTTAAAGATTTTCATTTTATTCGCTTCTTGTTCCAGACAGTGAGGACACGCAATTTGTTTCTGCATTTTGGTGTCTGTCGTCTCAATACATTTCAATCGTCTCATTTAGCAGGTTAAAAATCACCTCAAATAGACGGCTTTTTTTTCTGAAACAACTAAGTAGCAGTAAGTTCCATTGCTTCAACTCGAAGGAGTGTTCTGAACAATTTGTTGGATATTGAAAGATATATTATTCATGTGCTGAACACAGGTCTTTGTGTGTATCGAATGCGGGAAAGCAGGCTTTCAGAACCGAGTGAGGTTTTAGCATCGCCATGCTAGGTAAGGTATCTGCCGGCTCGTGATGAAGCAGGAAGGTTTTGCCATGCTGTAAAATGGAAATAAGATCAGAGACAAACGATGTTGTTTGGATCTATGGCGGGATGAAATACTGGCTTGTTACAGAAGGCAGCTTTACCAAGGTTATATAGGCCTTGGATGAGGACTGGTAGATGAAAACATACAGTGCAAAAACATCCACCCAGTGTGACTTATCTGGCTTACCTGAAAGATTCAAGTGAAGACATTCACTCACATACACAAACACTTTGCATGAATCAAAGAGTATACTTGAGTGACCATCATCCAGTCAGTGGTGCTGTAGTCATGGCTGTCTTGTATCTCCCAGGATGTGACCAGGGCACTTCTGGTCATTAGTGACTGAGAACACATGGTCCCCTATGATAAGCCCCATACTGGCTCCGATTGGTTGATTAAGGTTTGCATCACAACCCCCAGAGGGTCAGTGAAACACTATGGCTTCTGAGCAGACCAGGCAGACATGACGCTGTATGCTCCATGGTCAGGTTCAGAACACACATTTGAAGCCTCATTTGGATTCTTCGATTGTTGAATTGTTGAATTACTTGGTAAACTGGGAGTCAGATGGCTGAGCGGTGAGGGAGTCGGGCTAGTAATCAGAAGGTTACCGGATCAATTCCCCGCCGTGCCAAATGACGTTGGACATGTCCTTGGGCAAGGCACTTCACCCTACTTGCCCGAGGGGGGAATGTCCCAGTACTTGATGTAAGTCGCTCTGGAAAAGAGCGTCTGCTAAATGACTCAATGCAAATGTAACCTAAAACAGTAAACGTCAGTCTGTTCTCTACGGTTGCTCGAAGCAGCAACTTTACAATTTACAATTTTAATTAGGGGAGGGGAGGGGAGGGGAGGGGAGGGGAGGGGGGAGGAGAGGAGAGGGAGTAAGAGGTAGGAGAGGCACGAATAGGGGAGAGAAAGCGGTAGGAGAAGAGAGTCGAGTGAGTTCAGCCCCCATGCCGTGCTCCTGTCTTCCCTCTCCCAGACGCGGAGCAGACAGCTCAGCTGTGCAGCAGCCCGCCGCTTCAGCAGCCCGCCGCTTCACCACCATCCCCATAATGAGCTGTGGAGGAGTCAGCTTCTCCCAGCTGAAACCAGATCTGAGGCTGAAACCATCTCTTTCATCTGGAGGAGGGAGTTTGGAGGAGAATAGGCTAATATCGTTTCACCCGTCAGTGTACGCCTTTTTCTACTTGAGATATTTGGTTACAGTGATACCTACTGCATGCATAAAACATGACTGTTCTGCCCCAGTGCATCATTCAGTCTGAGGACAGGTGATGAATTCATTAGCTTTTAACCACAAACAGATGATAGAGAGAGAGAGAGAGAGAGAGAGAGAGAGAGAGAGAGAGAGAGAGAAGGAAACGGAGATCCCTCTCCTCGTTTGTTGTAGGACAAGTTGTGGTGCCCGTGTTTAGCAGATTCCACCATCTGTGAATATGGAGACTTGCCTGTATGCTGCTAACAATGCTTCACCATCAAGGAGAGTTGCAGAGGGGAGAATGTGATGGAGGCTAATGAACAATAGACAACGAGGAAGAGAGAGAGAGGGATACTGAGAAGAGAGAAAAGAGAGAGGGAGAGCGTGAGCGAGCGAGCAGCCTTGGCCTTGTATCGAGAGTGCTCAGACTTAAGGCTGCACAGGTTTAAGAAGAGCACACACTCTTAGACAGAATGAGTTTAGGGGGATTGTGTGCTCTCAACAGTGTTCCTGTTGTGCTCCTCTATCAGGCAGCGTTTCACCTCCACACTCTCTACCATCCCCTAACTGTACTTCCAAACAGCGGAAGGAGAGACAGGGGGAAATTATACAGAGTCCTTGAAGTCTGTTTACTCAGCAGAGCTTTTACTAATGGTTTTTCACAGACAAAGCCCCGCTTGCACAGTAATCAAGGACGAGTGAGCTGTGTGTATTTGGTGACTGTTGGGGCAGAAAATAGTGTGTCTGGGCTGTGGCAGTTAGTATACTGCTTAGGGAGGAGCTTAGATGAGTCTGGGTGAGTCAGTAGGCCAGATACACACACACACACACATTAGGTTGTCCAGACAACCCCTGGTTGTATTTCTTGCCTCTCCTCCAAATGTAATTACTGCTGTGCAACCTTTCCTTTCACCCAGCACAATGGAAATGCCATGGGGTCTACTGTTTCTTAGGCTGGCCATGGATGACAGCGGAGGCTGGCCCTCGCTGGTCCACACACAGCCACCAGGGGCAGGGAGGGAGGAGACGGCCTCCGACACAGATCCTGGGTCAGATTAGTCAAGCGCTGTCAGAGTCTTAATCATCAGGGTGCTGGAAGGAGAACTGACCTGGGAGAAGGGGTTAAGCAATGCATGGCTTCCTAGGTCAGGCCACGGTTATAGGTGGTGAAACACCGCTGTTGTTTGTGTGCCTGTTTGTGTGCCTGTGTGTGTGCCTGTGGGTACATTACACCAGCTGGGTAGCATAAAGTGGTGTCCTAACCCTAAAGCCTAAGAAGGCATTCTGAGGTGCTGCATCCAAAATGTCTATATGTTGTTCATGCTCATGAATAGCAAGTTGACTAATATTACAACAATTCTTCATATAAATCATAAGGTCCCTAATCCTAACCCCCCCCCCCCCCACACACACACACACACACACACACATACACACTCTAAAATAAATCAGTGAATCGTGTTCACGGTTCTATTGGAGTTCGACCCCATGCCTGTTCCATCCTGATCCCAGCTCCTACACACTACACTACAGACTCCTCTGTGCCCCCAGCCAGGAGCCTGTATCGATCAGGGCCTGGGAAGGCAGTGTGAAGCCGGGGGGGAGGAGAGGAGTCGTGGGTTAGCAAGGCGAGGGCTGGGCCGCTGGGGCCTGGTGCTGTGGCAATGAACGCCAGGCTGAGGAGGGGAGAGCTGCAATTGGAACGGAGCCAGGCTCAAGCGAGGTGGAATGCTTTTGAAATGGAAATGCCTCTGCTGGTTCCTAGGTTCCTTAGTTAGGAACCTAGGAAGCTGCTGGGGTGATGGAGTCTGAGAATGGGGCTGACCCCTGACCCCAGCCGTGTATGTGTGTGTGTGTATGTGTGTGTGTAGTCTTTAGTAAAGTACTGACACAGGGCCTTACTGCAGAGAATGTTTCCACAGGAGGAGGAAAACACCTTTCCAAAGTGTCCCAGTATAAAGTGTCCTCCAGCATCCCTCGCTCCCCAGGTGCCGTCCTATCAAGCACACACACCGCAGGGAGCGGAGGGACGGTTAGGAGGGGATCTGTTTCAGGAGCTGGCTGCTGGTGAATGAGTCTTTCACACTCTCTCTCTGTCTCTCTCTCTGTCTCTCTCTCTTTCCCGCTTTCTTTTTTTTATCTGTCTCCATCTCATGTTTTCATTTTCTGTTTATCCCTTCTGCAGACGGAGAGACAGCTACGAGAGGGAAGGAGGAAGGTGAAGGAGGAGGGGGAAGGAGGAGGGTGATTTAATGCCAGCCAGTCAGGCAGTTCAGATGGCAACAGCTTGCAACCTTAATTGATGTGTAACACTTTTGATAATCTCTGAGTGTCAGAGGGAGAAAGAGGAAAAAAGAGAGGGAGAGGCGTAGGGATGTGTAGGAAAGGAGAGGGAGGGAGATGGGGGGGGGAGGTGCGAGAAAGTATCTTGCTGCCAAAGCGTCTGCCTATTGAATTAATAGTGCTGGTCAAACAGCTTGAGTCAGCAGGAATGTTTGTCCAGGTAAAAAACAGCCTTCCTTCTCTGCCATAGCTCTGGGTCTGCCTGTACGCATCAACAGACTGCACCACTCACCTGCTCACAAAGGCCTTTTAGGGGCTGTGGGCTAAAGAGACTTCTAGAGGAAATTTGTCAAGAAAGTGGGATACAGTTCAATAACAAGACTTAAGTTTTCTATCGAATCAGCAGAGCAGTCAGTTGGTGTTAACCAGCCTGAGGTGACGTTAATGTGGAAGAAGTTACTTCTTCAGCAAGTTGAACTTTTAGACTGCATGGCTGTCGCACAGCCTTCTCTGTTCCAGCCCCAGCTGATGGGGTTTGTAGAAGGTATTGTACTAGTTGAAGGAGCGGTGCTGCTGTGGAAGGCTGTGCCCAGGCCTTGTCCTGACAGAAGCCTGTGTGTTTATCACAGCGTCTGTCACCTGACACTCGCCTTGTTGTGCTTCTCTGTGTCCTTGGAAAACAGCTTTCTCCCAAGGGATGTCTGCAGCAGACGCACACACACACACACACACACAGTCGTGTTTTTCTCCGGTTATTTGTATTTGATTATTTGTATTGTGTTTACTCAGCTGTGTCCATTTTTTTCTTTTCTTCTCCACCTTTCTATAGTTTTTCTCTGAAGAAGAACTTCGACGCTGGCGTATATGAAGGGTGTGCGGTGATGTCATTGCCCGTCTCACTATCCCCCATCTCATTTATTTTTCATATGAGGGTTGAGTGTTGTGGTGTCATATAGCCAAAGTGTGGCTTGTGTTGTTGACCCCACTACCTTCTGGATGCTTACTAAATTATTAGGATGGGTTACCTGCAAACTTTTTTCCCCCTCATGTTTTCCTTTTGAATCATCTTGGGATCTTTTACAGTACACGGGGGAGGGGGAGGGGGGTGCAGTTTCATCTGTATAATTTTTTTACATCTCTTCATGTTCAATGAAGGAAGTGCTCTGTTTCTCAATTGGTCTAGCAGAGGACAAAGACCATGGGATTGGCCATGATTAGATATCATAGGGGAAGTACGTGGCTCTGTGTTTGTGTGCGTGTAGCGTGTGCACGCTGTCGTGTGCTCTCCCCCTCCCCCTCTCTCCCTGTCTCCTCATTCTGAAGCTCAGCAGTGAACCTGTAGTGCAACTGAGCATGAAAAAGGCTGACTTCAAATGCAGGAAGGGGCCTAGTGCATTAGAGTCAGAAATGACAGTCTGATAGTGAGGGACGAACCATCCACATCTTACTCTTAGATACCTGGGCTGAGAACAGAGAAGACCGCAGGGGTGTGCTGGCTTTTCAACCCCCCCCCCCCCCACACAGGCTAAAACTCCACTTCCCAGCTACTGCACTAGTATTACAGTGGCAGGCTTGCTCACCCACCAGACAGGAAGTAGTTCCGGGCATAGGCCATGGTGTGTGGCTGAAAGTTTGGATGAGAGAAGATCTAATATGGTGGATATTGACTTGTACTGTTGATAAACAGCCATTGTCAGGCTGGGGGCCAGGGCTTGGGTTAGCCTTGTACCTGAGGCGTGTGAGAGTCTTATTACTGGTAAAGGTTTCTTGTGGAGCTACCAGCACAGGGCATTCTCTATAGGGGTCTGAATTGGGCTGTAGCTGTAAAGACAGGGTTAGTCTCAAAGACTGGGCAATAGCCCTCCAGTGTAATGGTTCAAAAAACCCTAATGTATCCAGTCAATATGAGATTTCCTTAGGGACGTGATTCCTGCACTCAGGCTCTCTACTCACCACAGCCTGCAGCCGGCTAACTTTAGCCTTAGCCGACATCGCTTACCCAGCTACTGGAATATAGATTGGGATGTTTGTAGGGGTGTAACAATACATCGTCGAACAATATATCGGCATACAAAAATTGTACAATATGTATTGTAGAGTTATGGCTATATTTTTACAATGTGACAGCCGTTTGATGCTATTGGTTTAGCTACCAGCACGCAACCTACGCTGCACCTGCGTCATGCAATGCATTCATTGCATTCACAGGAATCGCTTGAACTGACTTAACTAAATTGTATGTACAACAAAGGAAATGCTGTTCAAAATATCGTGATTGTATCGTACACCCCAGTATCGTAATACGTATCGGGGGGGGGGGGGGGGGGATCAGGTGGCTGAGCCGGTCAATTCCCGGCTGTGCCAAATTACGTTGTGTCCTTGGGCAAGGCACTTCACCCTTCTTGCCTCGGGGAGAATGTCCCTGTACTTACTGTAAGTCGCTCTGGATAAGAGCGTCTGCTAAATGACTAAATGTAAATGTATCGAAGCGTGTGCTGAGTGTATCGTTACACCCCTGGATGTTTGATGTTTGTGCACTGAACCTCCAGCCCTCTACAGGCCGTGTGGCTCTGTGTACCATACTTGGTCACACCTTCACACATTCAGTTCAGACTGAGTGCTCCCATGTTCCTGGAAGCAGACTCAGTCACGGTTCTTGAGCGAGTGGAGCAGGGTGGCTTACTCGGTCAGACGAGGCCTGGCCGCTGACCTGTGTGATTAGTGCTGGGGACATGGCCGCCTCCTTGCTGTTGTTTCTCTCTCCTGATTGGCTTGAGCGTGAGAAGAATGAGGGACCTTCAAAGGCAACAGCGCCAGCTAGGGTTGGAGAAGCCTCAAGGCAAGTGTTTGAGGTGGCTAACAGACATCCGGTTTACTGCGCGTTCTTGTCATCTTGTGTGGGTGAACAATAACTATAAAATGAGTCTGATTCAATATCTCCTTCATCTCCAATATCTCCTTCATCTCCAATATCTCCTTTATCTCCAATATCTCCTTTGTCTCCAATATATCCTGTTTACAGCAAGAGGTTAACTGCTGCTGAATCCCTCCTGTGTTGTTTGTGAGGTGTGTGTGTGAGGTGTGTGTGAGGTGTGTGTGAGGTGTGTGTGAGGTGTGTGTGTGAGGTGTGTGTGAGGTGTGTGTGTGAGGTGTGTGTGAGGTGTGTGTGTGAGGTGTGTGTGAGGTGTGTGTGAGGTGTGTGTGTGGTGTGTGTGAGGTGTGTGTGAGGTGTGTGTGTGAGGTGTGTGTGAGGTGTGTGTGTGAGGTGTGTGTGTGAGGTGTGTGTGTGAGGTGTGTGTGAGGTGTGTGTGAGGTGTGTGTGAGGTGTGTGTGTGAGGTGTGTGTGAGGTGTGTGTGAGCGTGTCCGCTGGCACCCCGGGTGTTTTTCCCCTCAGGGGTATCCGGCTCTGAGAGCGTCAACTCCCCTAACCGTCGGCATGGATGCGTGCTGCAGTTCCAGAGGTGACAGGTCTTCATCACTTCACACTACTAATGACTACTCTCAGCACACAGTCACCATGACATCCCCCACCATCAAACAGTGCTGCGTGTGTGTGTGTGTGTGTGTGTGTTACATCAAGTTTTGAAGACTACGTGCCCAAGAGATTGACCTCCTCAGGATTAATACACTCATTAAATATGGAAAATGTGTTCTTGTCTTTCCACACAAAAATGACCTGGGCTAACCCATGGCTTTTTTCACTGAAATAGAAAGAAAATCCGTGGACATTCTGTGTGAAGTGCCTGCCTATCCTGAATTAAAGATGCCTGTTCATAAAGTCAGCAGCACAAAGCCAATCTTTCATGTTCAGCCCAGCGGCACGGCAACAGGCAACTGTTGTCTGGCTGCTGCTGGGGTGAGACCTAGCCCGCCCTGTGGCCCGGGAGGCTAGCCTTTGCTCAGCAACATCTGAGGGCCTCTACTGCAGGTGAAAAGTGATGGGTTGTGTGTTTGAACAGGGCCCGGTGTTAGCTTTGAGAATTAGCAAACTTGTGCAGACAGTGTTCAGGCCCAAGTGCCTGTCGAAGGGTCTGTAGGCTTCCCTTGGTCCACTTTTATGAGAATATAGTTTGCGCCTTGCCAAAGGCAGCCACACCCTAATAACTTTTTAAATGTATTTTCATGACTGTTGAGACCACTGTTTTAAAACGAGAAAAACACAAAGACCATTTCACATTCAGTTCCATAAAACTACTAGCCTGGCTGCCAGCCCCCAACTTAGCCCCGCCAACAACAAAATGTGGTTGGGAAATTGGGTCTGGGATCGCTAGTTTTGAGGAAAAACTACGTCCGAACAGGAGCTGTTTGGACCAATCAAGTCCGGTGTTCCCTCGCTGTCGTCGTCCAGACCCACATTGTGGCTCCATGTTTCCCCTGCATCCATCCTCCAAACCCCTGAGTCACTGCCTCAGAGCACCTGAAGCTGTTCGCCTGCTTATCTGTGAAATCCTCGTCGCTGTTGTTGTTGCTGCACACACACACACACACACACACACACACTCTGCTCACACTGAGTGGAGGCTGACTGTGGCTGCAGCATGTGGTCTCAAGCCCGGGCTTGACAGGAGATTATCCAGCACTGCCCCACTGGACTGGAGATGTACACACAACCTTGTACACAAGGTCTCCTGAGTGTGCGTCTTGGAGCAGCCCCACTCCTGGCTGAGTCTGCCAGCTCCAGTAATGAGGCCAATCGAAATGCACTCTGACTCCTGACTGTGGGGGGATCGTTGTGTACAAAGGTGGAATGTGTCAGTGTGTGTGTGTGTGTGTGTGTGTGTGTGTGTGTGTGTGTGTGTGTGCTTGTAGCATGTGTGTGTGTGCATAGCTTTGCTCACATCCAGTAGCTATGCCAGTCTGCTCTCGTAAGAGACTTTCCAGCACTTCCTCCGATATGGGGTTCTCTGGCTTAACATCCAGAATAAACAAGCAAGGCTTCAGACACGTTTCGCAAGGAGTCTTCACAAGCAGGAGAAGATCCACTTAACGCAGGATTCAGAAATACTCTCCTGCCAGCCTGCCAGGCTGCTTTCACATATTCCCTGTGGTGTCATCAACTGAGTAAAATACTACAGATTTCACTTTGACTACCACCTCAGTATTTTAACAGTTTATCTTTCTCTCTATCTCTCTGTCTATCTCTCTCTCTATCTCTCTGTCTATCTCTCTGTCTATCTCTCTGTCTATCTCTCTCTCTATCTCTCTGTCTATCTCTCTGTCTATCTCTCTGTCTATCTCTCTCTCTCTCTATCTCTCTGTCTATTTCTCTGTCTATCTCTCTGTCTATCTCTCTGTCTATCTCTCTCTATCTCTCTGTCTATCTCTCTGTCTATCTCTCTGTCTATCTCTCTGTCTATCTCTCTCTCTATCTCTCTGTCTATCTCTCTGTCTATCTCTCTGTCTATCTCTCTGTCTATCTCTCTGTCTATCTCTCTGTCTCTCTCTCTCTCTCTCTCTCTCTATCTCTCTGTCTATCTCTCTGTCTATCTCTCTGTCTATCTCTCTCTCTATCTCTCTCTCTATCTCTCTCCCTTCCTCTCTCTGTCTATCTCTCTCTCTCTCTGTCTATCTCTCTGTCTCTCTCTCTGTCTCTCTCTCTCTCTGTCTCCCTTCCTCTCTCTCTCCCTTCCTCTCTCTCTCTCTCTCTCTGTCTATCTTTCCCTCTCTGACCTATTTTTGCAGAGGAAATAAAGGAAGAGTCACAGAAATTAAGGTAAGTTGTTTGCTGTTTTTCAAAACTAAAGGTCTGTGTTATTCTCCATACCATCTTTTTGGTTGTCATTCTTTTGTCCATACTGTGAAACACACTTTTCTTTCTCAACGCTTGGTTTTGAGGATTATGACTTTCTGTGTGTGTGTGTGTGTGTGTCACCTTCAGAGATCTCTGGGGCAGGCTGGCTCCTAATAGCACTTCTGTCATTAATGGCCTCTCTCATGGACCCCTGCCTACCACTGCCCCCCCGCCTGAGTGGGAAAGAGCGTGTGTGTGTGTATGTGTGTGTTAGGGAGGTACAGAGTGTGTGTGTGTGTATGTGTGTGTTAGGGAGGTACAGAGTGTGTGTGTGTGTGTGTGTGTGTATGTGTGTGTTAGGGAGGTACAGAGTGTGTGTGTGTGTGTATGTGTGTGTTAGGGAGGTACAGAGTGTGTGTGTGTGTATGTGTGTGTTAGGGAGGTACAGAGTGTGTGTGTGTGTATGTGTGTGTTAGGGAGGTACAGAGTGTGTGTGTGTGTATGTGTGTGTTAGGGAGGTACAGAGTGTGTGTGTGTGTATGTGTGTGTTAGGGAGGTACAGAGTGTGTGTGTGTGTATGTGTGTGTTAGGGAGGTACAGAGTGTGTGTGTGTGTGTTTGGGGGGTAGCATGCAGGCAAGCGTGTTGGTGTCTGCTGTGTTTGTGTTTGTGTGGCTCTGCTGCCTGGTAGTTGGGGCTGTGGTATGAAATGTACCCCATAAATGCCCCCTCTCTCTTCTTTCTCCTTCTCTCTCCCTCCCTCGTTTTCTTTCTCCACTTCTCTCTCTCGCTGTCCCTGTCTCTTTTATCTCCCTGCCTCACTCCCTCTTTCCCCTCTCCCTCTCTCCGTACCTTTGTTTCTCCTCTCTCTCCCACTCCCACCTTGTCTTTCTCCTTCCCTCTCTCTCTCTCTCTCTCTCTTGGAGTCTGCGGTCCCACTGAGCTGTGCAGGATGTTCTGTGTGCCGGCCGGGCCCCAACGAGGCCCCAGGGGTCAGGGGAGGGGAGGTGGGTGGGTGGGGCTGGAGGGCTGGATCACATCGGCTCACTATCCAGCCTCATTGAACAGACACCCTGCTAAAACACACACGCACCTCTGGGCAGACGGAGGGAGAGGTGATGGGGGCTCAGTAGCCCCTCCCACTCCAGTGCTTCTCTCCAGTGCTTTCTCTTGAAAAGAGACCCTCACAGGTGATAGATTCTAGAGCTCTGGCTTACCTTTGACACTGCAGTTATTACACAGAGCAACCTCTATGTGATTCATGGTCCCCGCATGGCGTCAACAGCCAATCTAATTATCCATGATTGTTAAAAATCCCAGAATGGGTTGTTTAAACATAACGGTGCATTTTAAACGAAAGGTCATCCTAGGTAGTTGCTGTACAAACCCAGGCCCTTCTCCTGCATCCTCTTATGAGGATCCAGAGGTAGAACCTGATTGCCTGTCTAAAACCTGCTTGGTGTGTGGAAGGTGCCAGTGAGCGAGGGGAGCCCAGCGTGTGTTGCTAATGTCTGTGCACATACAGCTCTGGTTTGAGCTGCATTCCATAGCAACAGTCCCAAGGACACAATCCCAGCATCTCAGAATGCCCCCCTCCCCCCCCCCCCCCCCCCCTCCCAGTAAAATAGAATAGCAGCCATTGTTACATAGACTAAGAACTTCAACAGGCAGCCTGTCTTCTTTGTGGTTATGTGGTTATGTGTTCATCTCTATGGGTTTACAGTAGTGTCCAGTATATAACCACAAGGTCAGTGACCGTGTTTTGACCGTTTCCTTGTTTTGTTTTTGCTCACCAGCCCGCCCCCTGGAGACAGCAAATCGGGTTCCAGCACTTTACCACCTATCAAATCAAAAACCAGCTTTGTCGAAGCTGACAAGTACTTTCTGCCGTTTGAGTTGGCGTGTCAGTCCAAATGTCCCCGTATTGTCATCACCTCGCTAGACTGCTTACAGGTCAGTTTCCTGCTACTCTGTTGTCATGACAGTTTACCACAGACATGATGTTAGAAAGAATGTCCTGGAACAAATGCAGAAGACATACCCTTAAGATCACACATAACACAGTAACTCAACTTGCTTGAGCGAGAAATTGTTACAGCTGTTTGCATTTCAAAAGCTATTTAGCATGTTGTGAAATCTGAGGTCTGTGTGTGTGTGTGTGTGTGTGTGTGTGTGTGTGCGTGTGTGTCTGTGTGTGTGTGTGTGTGCATTTGTGTGTGTGTGAGCAGAAGCTGATTGCGTACGGCCACCTAACAGGCAGTGCCCCAGACAGCACTGCGCCAGGTAAGAAGCTGATTGATAGGATCATCGAGACCATATGCGGCTGCTTCCAGGGCCCCCAGACAGACGAGGGAGTCCAGCTCCAGATCATCAAGGTACAGCCCTGGTCATCCTCACCTGCACTAGCTACAGTTCAGAGGAGAGGGAAGTGTACAGGGCTGTGGTTGGTCCAGAGAGGAAGTTGTCCTCTGAACAGCGATGTAAACTGTGTCACACCACCATATTGTCACCGTGTGGCTCTGGAAACAGTGCCGCACATCCCAGTAATTGGCCTGGTTTGTGTGTGTGTGTTGCATCCCTGTCAGAGAGAAGAGAGGCTGGGTTAGACTTTGTCTGAGATTATGAGGAAATATCTAGTACACAAACCCTCTTGGGAGCTTTCTGCTAACTGATACAAATCAGTGCTTATGCGTTTGATCCCTCATTTTCTTCTCTCCCCCCTTTTCTCTCTATCCCTCTCGCCCTATCTCTGTCTCCCTCTCTATCCCTTTCTCGCTCAATTTCCTTCCCACCCTCTTTCTCTCTCTCTCTTCCTCTCTCCAACTCTGCCTCCCTTTCTCTCTCCTTTCTCCTTATTTCTACCCCCCCCCCTCACACCAGGCCCTGTTGACAGCGGTCACCTCCCAGCACATAGAGATCCATGAGGGGACCGTTCTCCAGGCTGTGAGAACCTGCTACAACATCTACCTAGCCAGCCGGAACCTCATCAACCAGACCACAGCCAAGGCTACACTAACACAGATGCTCAACGTTATATTCGCCCGCATGGAGAACCAGGCAGTAGGTCACACATACACACAGACGTACACACACAGACATACACGCACACATACGCACGCGCACACGCACACACACATACGTACACACACACAGACACTTCGAGGGGAAAGAACAGGCAACTCTTTATTTAAGATGTTTCAAACATGTTTTTTTGACTATCGAAGGTTAAGCTATGATGTATGAGCAGTTTGCATCATTAAGCTGTGCAAAGATGGTGGGTCAGGTTCAGATATCTTACGTCGTGTTAATGGATGTTGTAATACCAGAGTACCAGAGATCCGAGTAAGGTGTTGCCAAAAAAAAAAGAAAGCTTGCTCTAATATCATCTTTTTCTTTTCGATTGACACTTCTTTCCCCTCCCTCACCTCGCTCCTTCCTTCCCTCCCTCCGTTTGGACACATAGCTTACAAATCACAAGCTGTCTTGGTCTCTGGCCTCCAGAAAGCGTGACCGTCAGGTAAAGAGTACAGAACTGCCTTGATTTGCCTGACCTCCATTCTGAACTCTTCTCTCTGTGTGTGTGCATTTGGCTCATCCATCCATCCGGTTCATTATCTTGACCTCTCTCAATCTCCTCCCCTGTTCCAGCTTGTGGGCGCCAGCTTGCTGGTCACACCGTGCTTGTTGTGGCTTCTGTTTAAGTTGCCTGCCCAGTCATCTTTTGCTCCCCAGCATAGATTTCCATATGAGTTTGCATTCCCTCACCACTGTATCTGCATCCTTGGAACACGCAACCTCAGATTGGAGTTTTCTGCCATCAAGCAGATACACTCAGTTGTTGGTGGAAAGTCTGAGAGAGTTGAAGAGAGAGGGACTCAGAGAGAGAAGGAGGGAGAGAGAGAGAGAGAGAGAGAGAGAGAGGGAGAGAGAAAGAGGGGGAAAGAGAGAGAGAGAGAAAGGGGGAAAGAGAGAGAGAGAGCGGGAGAGAGAGAGGAGGAGAGGGAGGGAGAGAGAGAGAGAGAGAGAGAGAGAGAGAGAGAGGAGGGGGGGGAAAGAGAGAGAGAGAGAGACAATCTGACAATCTGATGTGTAGATGCACAGTGTTAGCTTGTCGTTAAGGGAACAGCCGTTGTGCAGTGGTGTGGATCTGTGCTCCTCTCCAGAGCTCTCTCTCTCTGTCTGCCAACACACCCAGCTGTATCTGAGTTGGCATTTCAATAATGGGCTTAGAGCGTTTACGCGCGGGCCAGTCTGTCTCTGGGTCAGGTTGTGTTCGTCTAGAGCAGTTACCATCATGATAATTGGATGGTGTCTGTGTAATTTACCCTTTAAAAATAGAAACCTGTGCTACAGACTTTTTCCCCAGCATTAAATTGTAATGTGATTGTAGTTACTTGTTAAATTAGTTGGAGCAATTGTATTGAACGATGATAAGAAATCAATGTAAAATATAAACCCGCTTATATAAGTTAGGGGTAATGTATAAAAGTCCATTGTAAGTGGAAGGAAGTGTGCAGTTCTAAGAATATTACAGTTGTTGTATCTCTACTCCATCTTTTCATTTCGACCCCTCTTTATCATTTCAAGTTTCCCCTCGTTTGGTGGATGTTTCTGTGATGTGCCTGCCCCTGGACTGCCCCTGTCAGTGGGCTGTTCTCTCATGGCTTGGCTCAACAAAAACATCTTGACTCTTCAGTGCTTGGAATGGATGGATCTTCTCTCTGATTGGTCTACAATATGTACCATGGTCAAAATTTAGCACGACGAACCGTTCTAAATCACATCAAGAACATTGTGGTTAGCCTATCAAAATGACAGATGACATCTGCTTGAAATGGCTGTTGAGTTACAGTCGAGGAACGCTTTAGGTCTGCTCTTCATGTTCTACATAGTCAAGTGGTGTTGTAACTCTGCCTAAACTATCACCCAGGAGTACATGTGGTATGAGACAGTTTAGACCAAAAATACTCTTTCAGCTCTCAGTGCCCTGAAATAGAGTAGTTTATATAAGCAAGCATGCATTGATTCCACAGTGTGACTCGTCAGTGTTTCTGAAGCATGTCCGATACTGCAGTATGAGTCCTCAATCAGTCATAAGCACGCACACGCACACACATGCACACACACACACACACAGCCCTGAGCCCAGGAGAACCTCAGTGTTGGGCTCTCAGTCCCTGGAACACTGTGGGTCCAGTCTGTCTTTCTGCTCCTGTTCTGGCACACTGGAGCAGAACGCGGCTCTGACACTCTGGAGGGGATTGTTAGAGTTAGTCCAAGCTTGTAATTGGTATAACGAGTTTGTGCACATTTTTAACACATTGTTGTGTGCGTGTGTTTTTATTTATTTTTGCCTGTTTGCGTGTGTGTTTATGTGTATGTGTGCGTGTGTGTGTCTGCATGTATCCTTGTGTTTAAACTCCCCTCCCCCTACCAGCTTCAAGAGGCTAAGCAGATGGAGAGGGACCGACACAGACAGCATTCCCCGCTCACCCAGCAGCAGGAACCTGACTCTCCAGGGCTGCAGGGCCATATCCACCCCCCAGCCAAGGGCCTGGCCCGGGAGCCCAACGGACCCACCACCCCTACCACCACCATCACCAGCCCTGCCCCCTCCACCCCGACCCCCTCCACCCCCTCCACCCCGGCTCCCTCCACACCCTCCACACCTGCTCCCTCCACACCCTCCACCCCTGTCCCCTCCACACCCTCCACCCCTGCCCCATCCACCTCGACTCCACTGGGAGGAGCCGCTGGCCCAGGGGACCCGGAGCCCCAGGAGGAGCAGGGCCCCGTCTACGAGAGCCCTGACCCGGAGAACGGCTCGGAGCCCTGCAGGGCGGAGGACGAGGAGGCGGAGGCAGACCAGGCCACCGCGGCAGCACAGAGTGAGTCTACAGCACGCCTCAGCTGGTGCCCTCGCTCCCCACACACACACACACACACACACACACTCACTCAGAGGCACAGAAAGCAGCTCATGCTGTTGAGGATGTGTTTGATGACTCATGGTCTTTGATTATTTCTGTGTTTCTCTGCAGCTGTGAGGAAGGTCTAATGTAATAGAGACTCAGCCGTGACATTTTGAGTTTTTGTTTGGTCTTAAGGACAGCATAATGATAATAATTTCTTTACAATAAATCTAGCAGTGCACAAATTGTTACATAGATGATTTCATCAACCTTGACAGAAAGTAAAGTAATGAATATAAAGTGCAGAGCATGTAGCGGAGAGAGCAAATTATTTTGTGAAATATTTTGTCTGCAGACTCTGTTGCTTTTGAAAACACAAGCTTGTCGTGTTTGCCTTTTGTATCATTATTGCCTAAGTTTGTCGGTGGTCCGTGTTGATGGAAAGTCTGTTTGGCCCGCAGACGTGACCCAGCAGCATGCGAAGCCTGGCGAGGAGGTGGAGGAGACACCAAACTACGAGGAAAAGGCCCAGGAGATCGTGCAGAGCGTCCTCAACGACGTGCTGCACACAGTGGCAGGAGGTGAGCCCCACCTCACATCTCCCACACAGGGACTGCGGCGGCCATTTTGCTCTCTCGGGTCTGTGTTTTTTGTGCAGTGTGTTTAATGCAATATCGCATTCATATATATTATGAATATTATAATATATAATATAAATATATTCCTAAAGACCCAAAGCCTTTGAGTGCCTTGGTTTCGTTTTTCTTATTACTGCATTTCGGTGAAAGAGAGTCATGTTTTTACCCAGACATGATTAACTACCCCAAAGGGAACTGCCTGGACCCAGGGAGCCTGTGTTCCGATGCCAAGGAGCCCGCTGGCGAGGGCGAGCGAGGAGAGGGCGAGCGAGGAGAGGGCGAAGGCGCAGAGGTCGTCACGGAGACCACGCCAAACTCCCTGGAGGACGAGGCCGGCCTGGGCAGCGACAGCGAGAACGTCCACGCCAACGGCATCCCCGGCACGCCCATTTCAGCCAGTTTCCCCCCGTCTCTGCCCGACGACAGGCTGTCGGTCTCCTCCAATGACACTCAGGTGAGGGGCCCACCTGGCCGTCACCATGGCAACAGTCTGTGCCATTTTCCCACGTCATGGATTGGTGCCGTTTTCCCACGTAATGGATTGGTGCCGCTGTAGTTTGTTTTCCTGTTTTTGTGTCGGCAGCCAGAGGCAAAATATGGTTTGAAAGTAGAATTTACAATATGAAAGTGTAAATAAAGCAAATGGCCCATAGACAGTTTTAGAACAAAGTGTATACATTTTTAACCCATATTCACCCCCAAGATGAAGCTCTGCTGTCCTTCAGATATATGCATATTAAATCTGCTGAGGCAGTTGAGACAAATAAAGCAATGTTTTCAGTCAGTCACGATGTACTGACTTTCATTGTGACTATTAGGTCTGCTCGAAGTCTTTAACACATTTATGTAATAACTCTGATACATCTCCGGTAAGGTCTGAGCTCTGTTCAAGCTCATGTTTGTCTCAAATATATTTTCTTTCTTTTTTGGACATTCAGCAGCAGCTTTTATCACCAGCGATATACAAAGGGGATTTGGACCTCTGACAGCTAGATGTGTAGTTATTCACTCTACCACTGAGCTATACCCAGCTTGTATTAAAATAATATAATATAAGAAGCACACAGTCCTTCTATGAGTAGAAGGGTTCAACCTTGATGTTTCAATTTAATTAAATTACTTTATGTTGACACACTTCAATCAAGTGAATTGAATTGAAACATGGAGGTAAAACCTGGGAGGTGGGGAAATGGAAGTGTTGCATCTCACACAGCCAAGGTGAAATGTCGCAGACAAGAGAGAGAGGAAAAACACATCCAATTCACATGATATTCCCTGCCTTATTAAAAGTCTCTTCTTCTCTTGTGTGTTTACCTCAGGAGTCAGGGGCAAACACAGGCCCAGCCCCAGGAGCTAAGTTCTCCCACATCCTCCAGAAGGATGCCTTCCTGGTGTTCCGATCCCTCTGCAAGCTCTCCATGAAGCCCCTGTCTGATGGACCACCAGACCCCAAGTAAGAGACCCGGCTGCTGTGGAAGAGTTGACATGATGTTCTTTACAAGAGTCAGTGGTGTTTTTGAGATAAGGCAGTCTTTCCTTTGCCTGTTTCCTCTGCTTCACAGCAGTGCCAGAAAGGCCAGATGTAATCTAATTTTGCCTTGACCCAATAGGAAGGAGATTGTATTTGGGGTTTCCATGTTTTTTCCAACTCAATGCCGTGCAGAGAGAGATCTGATCTGTGTTTTTTTTTTTCCTTCATATTTTATAAATCTGGTTTCTGAATGTAACTCAGTTCTGATTGTCTTTAGGTTGACATCATACTATTACCCTACAAATCCTATGTTCCCAGTTTGTCTGTGTGTATGTTTGTGTGCCTGTCTGTGTGTTGTCAGGGGCGACAGGGAGGAAGGCTTTGTCACAGTAGCAGTGATCAGTGATGTGCTATGTCACTGTCAGACAGAGGCCTTTTCACTCTCTGAGATTAACACCAAGACTGCTGTGGCTGATAGCTGCTGCAAACACACACAGCCACACACAGCCACACACACACACAGCCACACACACACATCCACACACAGCCACACACACAGCCACACACAGAGCTGTGTTATCTGGTTAAATGCTTGCTGTATAGCCCCAAACACACACTTGAGTAAAAAGGCTTAGGGATGTGTTCACATAAAGGAATAAAATATTTTTGCTTTATTTAATTTGCGATAATATGTGTTGAATAAAAAAAAAAAAGATTGAACTGGAAGTGTGTCTATCATCTCCCTGATAGGGATAAATGCAGTGCACATCTGAAATAGGTATGTTTTTTACTTTCAAAATGTAACAATGTAATCTTCAGTGTAACTGAGGTAGAAGCTGTAATGGTCTGTACCGAGGTGTACGTTTTGTTTGTGCGCTTTTAACCAGAGCGACTTACAGTAAGTACAGGGACATTCCCCCCGAGGTAAGTAGGGTGAAGTGCCTTGCCAAAGGACACAACCTCATTTGGCCCGGCCGGGAATCGAACTGGCGACCTTCAGATTACCAGCCAGATTTCCTCACCGTTCAGACACCTGACTCCCTGCTTCCCGATCTTGCTGCACCTCAAATCATAAAGTGTGTACCCCCATGCCAGGAGGGACTATATTTCTGTGAGTCAGAGATGCAGGGGTGTAGTTCTGTGCGTCACATCAATCCTCATCTGACTCTGCAGGAGTCAGAGAAGATTTCAAATTGGAGCATGTCTCAGCAAAGGTGTTTTCGGGGGGAAAGGGGAAAACAAAACGTCAAACATTCAGACAAATGCATTAAGCTCAAGGATGTTGTTGCTGGGGTGAATATTGATTGTGTTGTTGTGGTTACAATCGGATTATCATCTTCCATCTTGGGGTCAATAAGGAAGTGGCTTCAATATCTTATTAGTCCAGTTAGATGGTATCATACATCAGCACAGCTTTTTACAATGCAACTCCATGTTCATCTCCACACAGACACATACCCATTATCTACCAGTCTCTCATTATCTACCAGTCTCTCATTATCTACCAGTCTCTCATTATCTACCAGTCTCCCATTATCTACCAGTCTCTCATTATCTACCAGTCTCCCATTATCTACCAGTCTCCCATTTTCTACCAGTCTCCCATTATCTACCAGTCTCTCATTATCTACCAGTCTCTCATTATCTACCAGTCTCCCATTATCTACCAGTCTCTCATTATCTACCAGTCTCCCATTATCTACCAGTCTCTCATTATCTACCAGTCTCCCATTATCTACCAGTCTCTCATGATCTACCAGTCTCTCATTATCTACCAGTCTCCCATTATCTACCAGTCTCTCATTATCTACCAGTCTCCCATTATCTACCAGTCTCCCATGATCTACCAGTCTCCCATTATCTACCAGTCTCTCATTATCTACCAGTCTCCCATTATCTACCAGTCTCCCATTATCTACCAGTCTCCCATTATCTACCAGTCTCTCATTATCTACCAGTCTCTCATTATCTACCAGTCTCTCATTATCTACCAGTGTATCTCTATATTTTCTAAATATTGTCTTCTCTTTCTACGTGCTCTCATGCCTACATTCTTATTGACCATCCAGTAGGACTAACCCTGCTTTATATCTTAAACCTTGACTTCTTTCCTCCTGAAATTGTGCTAGACTGGATTTTAAAGCTCATTATAAACGTGACCCCCCCCCTCCCTCTCCCCTCCCCCTCCCCCGCTTCTCCCCTCCCAGGTCCCACGAGCTGCGCTCCAAGGTGCTGTCCCTGCAGCTTCTCCTGTCTATCCTGCAAAACGCCGGGCCCATCTTCAAGACCAACGAGATGTTCATCAACGCCATCAAGCAGTACCTGTGTGTGGCGCTGTCCAAGAATGGGGTCTCCTCCGTGCCTGAGGTCTTCGAGCTCTCCCTCTCCATCTTCCTCACCCTGCTCTCCCACTTCAAAACCCATCTCAAGATGCAGATTGAGGTAGTTACGCGGTTATTTTCGGGTCGCAAACCCCAGTATTTTACCTTAGTCCTTTATTATTGAAACTCAGAATCACTCTCCATCCAACAGTGTTTAGTTCCTGAACGTCTGTGTCATGCCCATATTCCAGGCCTATTCCCTTTCCCTCCCCAATGTCGTAAAGCCCTCGTATGTTTTGGTATTGACACAATCTCTCAATACGGTTGGCAGCTGACAAGGGTAATTTATGGGAGATGTCGTTTATGACAGAGTGGCTGTAATAGTAGTTCTGCCTCAGTGCGAATGAGTTTCCATATTACCTGTTTGCTGCCGGTGGTACTGATTTATAGTCCACTTCCACTGTGAACTCAGCCTATAACATTTCTCCAGACTGAAGTTGATGACTTGATCTCCTCTCTTTGCACCTGTAAATAAAATCACATTTGTTTTTAGTGGAGACTAATGTCTGGAGCTGTCTGAAACGACTGGTCAGTTGAGAGTATGTGTTAGCGGGTGTTCAAGACTCAGACAAACTGGGTAGCTGTATTTATGAAGATTTATTGACCGTTGACCGGTCTCGTTCTGCTTTCCTCTGCAGGTGTTCTTCAAGGAGATTTTTCTGTACATTCTAGAAACATCCACAAGCTCCTACGACCACAAATGGATGGTCATACAGACCCTGACTAGAATATGTGCAGGTGTGTAGAGCGTGTCTCGTTATAACCTGAAATTAATGCGGATTGGTCTGTGTGCTTTTTCTTACATTTTTTAATCTCTCCTTTATTCCTCAGATGCTCAGAGTGTGGTGGATATTTATGTGAACTATGATTGTGACTTAAATGCTGCTAATATCTTTGAGAGGCTAGTTAATGACCTCTCGAAGATAGCCCAGGGCCGGGCAGGCCACGAGCTGGGCACTACTCCCCTTCAGGTGAGACTGGGTGGCTGGCTAAATGAACTTGCATATTGTTTTGGCTTCTTAAATTCCTTACAGACTTGTGCCTGTGCCCTGCAGGAGTTAACCCTCAGAAAGAAAGGTTTGGAGTGTCTGGTGTCGATCCTGAAGTGTATGGTGGAATGGAGTAAGGACCAGTACGTCAACCCTAACTCCCAGACCAGCCTTGGTGAGAGACTGACTCAACACTAGTTTGTAGGCGGATCCATTACCATTCTGTTGGTGGCCCAACATTATAGTCCTGCACAGTACTTGTGAGCATATATAATCCTAACCTACAGCAGCAATGCCAAACTTGTGGGCTGAATATACAAATAGTTTTAATTGTTTCAAAATCTTGGTGGGGAAAAGAAAGGATTACAAAGATTGAAGATACATTATGAAACGGTTTCAAAAGGTTGAACAAATATGTTTTAAGTTTCATACGGTTCAAGAATGTTTTGTTGAAAATGGAAAATGGAGATGTTATACATCGATAAACTAAAACAAAGAAGCCGCACCCTGTGCACAGTTGAGGGCGATAGCCAAGTTGCTATTAGCAACATAACCGGTTCTGGTTATAACGTCACCTGTGATCAGAAGTTCTAGACCTGGCTTAATTTCACGGAAATAATCAGTCGTTTTATTTGGTTTATTTTTTATTTAACAAAATCGCTTTAACAGGCACCATGAAGCCAGAATTGACAAAAAATACATCTTCAATGTTGATGATACAAAGAACAGAAAGTACAAAATCGTTCCCATGTGGAATAGTGAGAGTGGTAACATTTGACGTTCTCTTTTCTACAGTTCAGTCCATCATAACAGCACATTTAAAATGCAAGAAGTTGAGCAGAGCAAAAAAAACACAAAGTGAGAACCAAAAGGAACAAGCGATACCGTGGGCTAGCTGTAGCATGGTGAATATTACTATTCCATTTAACAGCCAACCTCTTCAGGCATGTGGGGGGGGGTCACCATTCTGAAAGAAATTCACAGTGGGGAAATGGCACACAGGACCCCCCAGTTACGTCAATAACTTTGTATTAGAGTCTGAGGAGGCTTTGCTGCCTAGCAACACTCAAGGAATGTATAATACATCTATAAAATCCAAAAAGTACATTCCTGCCCGCCAGCTTTAAGTGGAATCTTTTGCTCTGGTTTAAAACGTGGCAGGAGGTAGGTCACGGATTTGGTCATGAAAAATTAAAAAGAGGAACTGAAATGGTAAACAGGTCCCAATGGATGCCCCCGGGTAAGGGAACAGGCCAGGGGAAAATGTCAGTGCTAGGTGATAACAGGACGAAGGAACGTCGAAACAGCGCCTGTGAGCATGAATGAGTTACTTTCCACCGAAGTTAGCATGACGGGACCAACAAGACATTACTTTTATCATGTAACCAAAACGAAAGGCTGAATGAGCATAATGTCTCATCGAACTAGATCTATTTCCTGTTTTTAACTTTTAAACATGGTTTGTAAAGGAATGGCCGAAACTAACTTCAAAGGTGCTCGAGCTACTGGAACACAGAATAGGGCTACAGAAAAAAAAAATCTGGTCAATAACATGGACATTTCTTGGGGAGCGCATCGGTTTTTATATAACCAGCCAAGGGATGATCTTGAAATCAGGGGATTTTTACTCGTGTGAAACATAGCTAGCACAGCTAGCATAGCTAGCATAGCTGTCCCTGTAGGAGGCCCCCCGACCGGTCTTCATAGCCACATGGCCCCTAATTATTGTCCCTGTATCCACCGCCGGAGGAATACCCGCCACCGCCACCACTCCTGTAGCCTCCACCGCCGCCGCCATAGCCTCGGTCTCCACCGCCGCCGCCATAGCCCCGATCGCCTCCATCATAGCTCCTGCCGCCGTATCCCCGATCTCCACCACCGCCATATCCTCCGCCACCGCCATATCCTCCGCCACCGCCATATCCGCCACCGCCGCGGGATCCTCCTCTGTAGCCACCGCCGCCTCCACCTCCTGAACGGCCGCCACCTTTTCCGGCCTCGTCCACGCGGATCGTCCTGCCATCCACGGTTTTTCCGTTCATGTCTTCCAATGCCTCCTTTGCGTCATCGGCGTTGTCGTACTTGACGAAGCCGAATCCACGAGACCTTCCTGTTTCTTTGTCTCTGATCACATCAACTTTATCTATGTTTCCATACTTGGAGAAAGCCGCCGCCAAAGAGTCTTCGGTTGTGTCGAAGCTCAGGCCACCGACGAAAAGTTTTCCTTCGTCGGACATCTTTCTTTGTCTTTAGCTGGCGGAAACGAAAGCTGCTGGTGCTCAAGGATGCACGTCGAAAGGAAAGACTGGGTGGCGCGCTTTCAATTTATTGACCTTTTACCGTGACGTCACAACAATAATACACGTTCTTCCGGGTGGCAAAAGCTGATGGCACCACTAGTGGAAGGGAGTACAACCGTCGGCCGTAGCCTGACACAAACAAAATAATTGTGATATCTACCTATACCCAAAAAATCCCTTGATTCAAGATCATCTCTTGGCTGGTTATATAAAAACCGATGCGCTCCCCAAGAAATGTCCATGTTTTTTTTTTTTTTTTTATATTATTATTATTAATTATTATTATTATTTTTATTTTTCTGTAGCCCTATTCTGTGTTCCAGTAGCTCGAGCACCTTTGAAGTTAGTTTCGGCCTCTTACTACTAAAGTAATTTGTGTATTAATTTGATCACTCTGGCTTTATTTGTACTCATGAGAAAACAATACTGTGGCACTGTAGGTTTTCGTATTTCTGTAAGAATTTCTTCTTTCTCCACATTTCACAATGTTTTTAACTAGGCCTATGTAACTATGTTTACAATAGCTGGCTGAATCTTTTCTCTGGTCAGTGGAAGCCGCTCGCGTTCAAGTGACATGCACGGTGACCTGGAGGGCAGTACGTTGCTGCATATACTTGTGCTTAATTTCACTTGGGAATAGTTGCTGTTAGGCAGGTTACCTCTCTTTAGAATGTGTGCTTACTGCGGCGCTAATCGAAACGTCTTCTTTGGTCGCTCAAATAAATGTTTGGCTCCCGTGGTGTTGTTAAACGTGTAATAAGCGCGAATTAAATGAATCATATAGTGTAACTTTACTGTGCACTGACTTTGGCGGTAGAAAGATGAGAATGATCTGAATGGGAAAATTGTGTTCAAAGAGTAGCCGATCCCTCCCAGGGATATCAGCCTGTGGCTGCACTTCATCAATGGAGTTAACTGGGTTTAGATTGGAGGATAGCATCCTTTAGCAACGACAGCACAGGTTTGGGAGATCGAAGGTTAGCATTCAATCAGAGAGGCCAACGTCCTGGGACACAGAGCTGGCATTCATCAGCTTTCTTTAGCACAGACCCTGAGAGAACAGGCTATCAGTCAGCAGCCCGGAGGCTAACGCAGACAGGCTAATTCGACTGGAGTTGACTAAAACAGCACAGATCTGATGCTGGTCGTTGATGTAGCACAAGGCAGTTACCGCCAAAGCTCCAGTCAGTGTGACCCGCCATGATGCCTGCTGACTGCAGTGAGCTGATGGGAAAGGGGCATATTCAACATGGGGAACTGGGATTTTCTGAGGGTTTGAGATGTATGCGCTGGAACTATCCTGGGGCTAGCCCGAGGCTAACTTCTGTCTCTCCAGACTCCAGAAGGCTAGATGCTAAAGTCCCAGACAGCTACCAGAACCAGCACTTCCCCCTGCCAAAGCATTACAGCAAGATTTGTTATACATTTTTTCTCATCTCATAATTTGTTCATTCAACAGTGAAAGGTCTAATGGTGTTCTTCTCTTTGTGTATGTAATTTTACAAAATGTAAATGGATTGAAATGATGCCTCACATCATTAGAGTAGAGTAGGGCTCTCTGTCTCTCGCTTTTAACACTGGCTTATCAAACCTTTTGTTCTTTCTTTCTGGGCTGACTTCAAAGGGAGAGCAGGTAATGGTAGAAAGTTCTGTGGTGTTTGGTAGACCGGTTCGTTTGGAAACTATAGCAGTCATTTCGGGGGCTTAGTTCAGAGACGGTGGCTTAATATGGCTGTGAATAGTCCTGTGTGAATTAGAATCCCTAGCTGCCTGTCTTCTATTAGCATTAGCAACCTTAAGCAACCATACACTCCAGACTCGTCAGATCTACAAAAACAGACTGTGGCTTTGATGTTAGTTTTTTTTTTTTTTTTTTTTTTACAGTTGTAATCCCTGCAGTAATTTTAGTTTTTGTATTTGTTAAAGTGAGAATAGATCATGAGAGATAATGTTCTGTAATTTCCTCTCATAAAGATTAGTACTTTGTGACACCATGAGTTCTCCTTCCCCCTGCTCCTCCTCCTCCATCCCCCCTCTCTCCTGGGCAGACACGGGGCATGGAAGCGTCTTGCCAGCTCACATTACCATGATGCTGCCCTGAATGTTTCACAGAGTTTCCGATGGGGGGGTAATCAGATCCCCCGGCTAGAGCACAATGTCTGTTAGAGTCCAGGCTGCCCTGGCCTGCCCTGGCCGACCCCTTCCAGGCCGGTGAAAACCACAGCTCTCTCACCCTGCCTCGACCCTGCCAACTACTCCCTGCACTCTCACCCCTGCGTGGCTTCTTCTACTCATATCCTACCAGCAGCTTTAATACATGACTGACCTTTTTAATGCCTTTTCAACCTCTTAACACCGTGTGTGTGCGCGTGTGCATGTGAGTGCATGTGTCGACGGGCTCACTGTAGCAGACAACAAGCAATGTAACACCTATACAAAAGCCTTGAGGTCATCCTGTCTCTGTCAGTGGAGTACAGTAGGTTCCTCTTCCACTATTACAGCTCCATCTCGCCACAGACTAGATTAAGATCTTTCACGCCTGAGTTACTACCAAAGATGAATTTCGAAATTCATCCTTCGGAACATTTCGGAAATGGAAAAAAGTTGTTTCAATGGAAAAGTTCAGGCTCTTTCTCTGGGGAAATACCATAAGTTTCTCTCATTTTCCTCCCGATATTCGCTCTTCCTCCACTTCTTCCTTCACCTCTTCCTCCGCTTCCTTTTCGTCCATCTCTTCCTCCACCTCTTCCTCCTCCACCTCTTCCTCCACCTCTTCCTCCATCTCTTCCTCCTTCTCTGCCCCTGCAGGTCAGGAGAAGCCCTCGGAGCAGGAGACGATGGAGACTAAGGCTCCGGAGAGCATCAACCGCTACGGCAGCATCAACTCTCTGGACTCCACCTCGTCGTCCGGCATCGGCAGCTACAGCACGCAGATGTCTGGCACGGACAACCCAGAGCAGTTCGAGGTCCTCAAGCAGCAGAAGGAGATCATCGAGCAGGGCATCGACCTGTGAGTAAACACACACACACACACACAACCTGCTCATAAATGCTCACTCTCCACTTCTAGTTGAGGTGGTTTGTCCACGAATAATGTCTTGCGACCATTCATCGAATTGGTTTGCGCCGTAGCTCTTAACCCCTTAACTGTGGTTAACCCGCAGGTTCAACAAGAAACCAAAGAGGGGCATCCAGTATCTACAAGAGCAAGGCATGCTGGGAACCACCCCGGAGGACCTTGCTCAGTTCCTGCATCAGGAGGAGAGGCTTGACTCGGTAAAGAGCAGCTCTGGTTTACTCAACTGCACACACACACTCACACACATCGTCACACATACTCATACCGTTTCACATACACTACCTCTCTCTCTCTCTCCTCTGGATGAGGATGAGCAGGGCTGTAAATAAGTAAACACCCACACTAAGTCATTAGAGTCTGCAGCTCCTGCCTGTGCCCTGCTCACAGCTGAAGGGCTCAGACACATCCCATAGACACAGCCCAGGACTGAGCCATTACAACCCTGCCTCCCTCTTTCCCTCCATTCATCCCTTCCTTCCTCTAATCCCTTCATCCCGCCCATCTCTCCATTCCTCCCACTCCCAGGCAATTTGCACTCCTTTACACGGCACAAATGTTTATCCTAACGACTGGAGTGCTCTCGGCTGATTGGCCAGCCCTGAGGGCACCTCTGTATGCAGTGATAAAGTGTGTTAATGAGCGTTCACTAACGTGTGCAGTGCAACAAGGGCCCTTCAACAGCTGTTTCAGCCCTCTGACTGCACCGAGCAGGGGGATCAGCGTGTATTTAACACATCAGCACTCCGCTTTTCTGTAGACCACAGTCATAAACGGTTTCCCCATCACAGCCTCTCTGAAACGAGCGAGGCGCAACAAGACAATGTGGGCTAATTGTCTGTCATCGAGTAGCACTTGGAGTGGATGAGAGGACTAAAATCCAACCAGGGCTTGCTTTTTCCATTCATATTCTTTCATTTCTCTCTCCTTTTCTTTCTCCATCTTTCTCCCCTTGTCATCTTCTGTTGTCCTCACTCCCTCTCCCAGACTCAGGTAGGGGAGTTCTTAGGGGACAACGACAGGTTCAACAAGGAAGTGATGTATGCCTACGTGGACCAGATGGACTTCCAGGGGAAGGACTTTGTGTCGGCGCTGCGGATCTTCCTGGAGGGCTTCCGTCTGCCCGGAGAGGCCCAGAAGATCGACAGGCTCATGGAGAAGTTTGCTGCCAGATACCTGGAGTGCAACCAGGGGTGAGTGTGGGACGGCTGAGACGCATCTGTTCTCGATGCAAATGATGGATCCTGAAGGCAGACATCAGGACAAGTGGAATAAGTGTTTGCTGTAATGTGAACAACATCTGGATCTGAGTCTATTCATTTGTGTTTACGGACTTTTCTGGCTCTAACCCCCCTCCCACCCTCTCTCCCCTCCTCTTTCTCTCTCTCTCGCTTGTCCCTCAGGCAAACCCTGTTTGCGAGTGCAGACACTGCCTACGTCCTTGCCTACTCGATCATCATGCTGACAACAGACCTTCACAGTCCGCAGGTACAGTACCCCCGCAGTCTGGGGCAGAGGAAACAAAAACGCCCAAATCACCTCTGAAACTAAGGACTAAACCTAAGCCGTGTCAGTCATTCAGTTTGTGACTGACCCAGGCCTCTGTCCTTCCTCCGTTTCCAAAGGTGAAGAACAAGATGACTAAAGAGCAGTACATCAAGATGAACAGAGGGATCAACGACAGCAAAGACCTGCCGGAGGAGTACCTGTCGGCCATCTATGACGAGATCGCCGGCAAGAAGATCGCCATGAAGGAGACAAAAGAACTCACCCTCAAATCCAACAAGCAGAGTGAGTCTATCCCCCATCACCCCTCCCCCCATCACCCCTCCCCCCACCGCCCCCCCCCCCACCTCTCCATCAGATACGATAAGAATGTCATTATAGTTTGAAATTGAGCGTGTCAAATGATAATTCTGCACACAGTCGACAGTATTAAAGGGCAATTTGTAGAAGCAATAGATCTGTGGCAAGTTACCAGCTCCAGATGTAATCCAGCAGTCTTCATCTGGTGTCTGTGCAGGCTATTGAATTTCTATCAGACTCAAAGACTTTAAAAGATTTGGATTTGGATTAGATTGCTTAGCGGATCGCTAAGTATGAAAGTTTGGGATCTTTGTTGAATAAGAAAAGTTGTACTCAGAAGACATATCATGTCACGTGCTGTATAACGTCTCAGACATGCTTGGAGAAGAAATTAGAGATAGAGGATCTCTTGTCCCAGGGTTAGGTGTGGTTGTGTGAAAGTTGTGCTGGCGTTGTCCCAGGGTTAGGTGTGCTTGTTGGAAAGTTTTGCTGGTGCCGTCAGGTGTGGTTCTGTGAAGGTTGTGCTGGTGTCGTCAAGTGTGGTTGTGTGAAGGTTGTGTGAAGGTTTGTGCTGGTGTCGTCAGGTGTGGTTGTGTGAAGGTTGTGTGAAGGTTTCTGCTGGTGTCGTCAGGTGTGGTTGTGTGAAGGTTGTGGGAAGGTTGTGTGAAGGTTGTGGCTGTGTCGTTAAGTGTGATTGTGTGAAGGTTTTGTGAAAGTTGTGCTGGTGTCGTCAGGTGTGGCCAGTGAGAAGCAGCGCAGGCTGCTGTACAACGTGGAGATGGAGCAGATGGCCAAGACAGCCAAGGCCCTGATGGAGGCAGTGAGCCACGTCCAGGCCCCCTTCACCTCCGCCACACACCTGGAGCACGTCAGGCCCATGTTCAAGGTAACACACACGCAGTAAACACACACAGCGTTTTCAGACCTATGTAGAGGGCTAGTTGTAATCCTCCAGCGTGTGTGAAGCCTGTCCCAGACCTGCAGCCTGTGTTGTGTGCTCGTCACAGCTGGCGTGGACGCCCTTCCTGGCAGCCTTCAGCGTGGGCCTGCAGGACTGTGACGACCCCGAGGTGGCCTTCCTCTGTCTGGAGGGCATCCGGTTCGCAATCAGGATCGCCTGCATCTTCACCATCCAGGTAGCCCTGCACGCCCTCTGCACCCTGTAGGACCACAGACATCACTAGTACTAAAGGGTTTTACACAGTAGTAGGGTGTGTGTGTGTGTTGTGATGAAATGAAATGCAAACATGAATGCAAATCATTATGATTCTCTCGGTTTCTCTCTCTGATTCTCGCACCCTCTTTTCTCCTCTCTCTCTTCTCTCACACTCTCTCTCTCTGTCCTCTCTCTGTCTTCTCTCTCTCTCTCTCTCTCTCTCTCTCTCTCTCTCTCTCTCTCTCTCTGTCTCTTCTCTCACACTCTCTCCCTCCCTCTCTCTGTCCTCTCCCTCTCTCTCTCCCTTTCTCTCCCTCTCTCTCGTGGCAGCTTGAGAGAGATGCGTACGTCCAGGCTCTGGCTAGGTTCACCCTGCTCACTGCCAGCTCGGGCATCACAGAGATGAAGCAGAAGAACATCGACACCATCAAGACTCTGATCACCGTGGCCCACACCGACGGCAACTACCTTGGCACCTCCTGGCACGAGGTCAGCCGCACAGGCCACGCCTCTCCGTGGACCCGCTCGCTCTTTCTGACGCTTCACTACTCGCTCTTGTCTCCCTCCCTTTGACTCTCTCTCTCTCTGTCTGTATCTTAAGTATCTCAATCGCTCTTACTCTGTCACAGTCTCCCTATCTCTGTCTCTATCTCACTTCCTCTCTAAACTTCCTCCCTCGCTATCACCTCCTCTATCTCTTCTTTCCGCTCTCAATCCATCTCCCTCCCGCTCTGCACCCCCCCCCCTCCATCCCTCGCCTGTTCCCTCTCTGCTCTGTGTAGGCTGTCCATGTGCTCTCTGGCATGTCAGCTGAGCAGCAGTCTGTCCCTGTGTGTGTGTGTGTGTGTGTGTGTGTGTGTGTGTGTGAGCAGATCATGAAGTGCATCAGTCAGCTGGAGCTGGCCCAGCTGATTGGGACGGGGGTGAAGGCCCGCTACATCTCAGGCACTGTGAGGGGGAAGGAGGGCTTCATGACCAGCACCAAGGAGCAGAACAACGACGAGTACCTGGGCCTGGGTCGGTACCCCCGCCCAACCACATCTCTGTAGCGCTGGCTCGATAGAAATGTGTTTAAATATGGGATACTTTGTTCATATTTTATATCTGTAATTCACTTGCAGGGAGTCTGCTTGTCTGGTTGTTTGCTTGATGCCTGCTGTTGTTGTGGGGGTGTTCTGTGCTGTTATTAAGGGTCGTTTTTTGGGGGAGTTTATCTGGGGATTTGAACCCATGACCCCTGACTCTTGACCTCTGTGTCCGCAGTAGGAGGTACAGTGGATCGTAAACAGATAGCCAGCATCCAGGAGTCCATAGGGGAAACCAGCTCCCAGAGTGTTGTCGTGGCTGTGGACAGGTATACATACCTAGCACTTCCTGGATTGTGGATAACTCACTGCCCTCAAAGGAAGCTGGGCTGACTCACCTTTTCTTCTGTTTTTAATGCAGGATATTCACAGGTTCCACAAGACTGGATGGCAATGCTATCGGTGAGTGTCCCAGTTTGGAGAATTTGGAGAAGAGTTGTTGTACAGTATATACCGCTGTATATGCAAATGATCTTGAAGTCTTACAGTAGTGCATCTCCAGACTCTGCCTTCTCTGACCTATCAGTGACTCCCTTCTGTCCCCCCCGTCCCCCAGTGGACTTTGTGCGCTGGCTGTGTGCTGTCTCCATGGACGAGCTGGCCTCCCCCACCCACCCGCGCATGTTCAGCCTGCAGAAGATCGTGGAGATCTCCTACTACAACATGGGCCGCATCCGCCTGCAGTGGTCCAGGATCTGGGAGGTCATTGGGGACCACTTCAACAAGGTGGGCACAGGGTCCCTGGGAAAGGAGTTTACTACTCATACATAGCAATTGGACACATTGTTGCATGGATTTGATTTGAAAATGAGAAATGGTTTACAGAGTCTACAGAGATGTACTGTGGAAAGGGTATATGTTTTGAGAGAAGAGCTAAACCTGTATGTGTGTGTGTGTGTGTGTGTGTCCAGGTGGGCTGTAATCCTAACGAGGACGTGGCTATCTTTGCCGTGGACTCTCTCCGACAGCTGTCCATGAAGTTCCTGGAGAAGGGAGAGCTCGCCAACTTCAGATTCCAGAAGGATTTTCTGAGGCCTTTTGAACACATCATGAAAAAGAACAGGTAAAATGTGTATGTGTGTATCTACACATGTGTGTGTGTATACACATACCGAGGGATGTGTGTGTGCACACACAGCCACAGTAGACTCGGGGCTTGTCTGCGTTCCAGCAGTCAGTCTCAAGGCCAGCATTGTGCCACTCTGTGCAGAATTTTCCAGAGCTGTCTCACCCTTCACTGCACCCAGAAGATTCCCTGAGTCACCATGCCGTCACACATCTCCCTAACCAGGCAGTCAGACAGACAGCCAGACTACCATCCAGGCAGTCAGACAGACAGCCAGACTACCATCCAGGCAGTCAGACAGACAGCCAGACTACCATCCAGGCAGTCAGAAAGACAGCCAGACTACCATCCAGAAAGTCATCCAGACAGCTTGGCATCTAGTCTCTCAGTCAGCCAGCCAGAAAGGCATCTAGTCATTCAGACAGATAGACAGTCAGCCAACCAGCTAAGCATCCAGTCACTCAATCGGCCAGCTAGCCAGCAATTTCTTTGAGGCAGAGTGAACCAGCAGCACAGATAGTGTCGTCGGCGAGGTGCAGAATAACCCATTTCAATCAGTTTAGATTGCTTCATGTTGAACCAGTGACTTTACGTAATAGGCACTCTGGTTGTTTCTGTATGAATGTAGCTCTGGGTCCTCTGACGGAGCACGGAGTGGAGTTGTTCCGTGAGTGCTGACAGAGTTCCCCACACATTACATCTCCGTCTTCCCCCGTCTGAGGTGGAACACGGCAGGGTGACCTTGTAGAACACAGGGAATCAGAGGAAAAGTGAACATACATTTCCACTGAGTCATTTAGCAGACGCTCTTATCCAGAGCGACTTACAGTAAGTACAAGTACATCCCCCCCAGAGGCAAGTAGGGTGAAGTGCCTTGCCCAAGGACATGCCCAACGGCGGGGAATCAATCCGGCAACCTTCTGATTACTAGCCCGACTCCCTCACCGCTCAGCCATCTGACTCCCTGAACACCATGTGTTCATGTAAATTACGGTCTCCCAGGTCGAATTCCACCCTGTGGTTTTAATCATGTAAGTGTTGTGTACAGGGGGGAGGCAGCAAGCAGCCGCGTCGACCCAGAGCAGCCGGTGGTGCTGAGCCTTCGTTGGGTTCAGTCAGCCTGTGTGTGTTTGTGTTGCGTTTTCCATTTGTCACATGCAGCAAAAAAAAAAAAGGTCAGCTCTTCACCATGCCAGTCGCAGTGAAAAGCAGCCTCGTCAGAGCACTGCATTGAAATAAGAGCGAACGGCTGAAGATCTCTGGTCCTCCCGCAGGTCTCCCACCATCAGGGACATGGTGGTGAGGTGTATCGCCCAGATGGTCAACTCCCAGGCGGCCAACATCCGCTCCGGCTGGAAGAACATCTTCTCAGTGTTCCATCTGGCAGCCTCCGACCAGGACGAGAGCATCGTGGAGCTGGCCTTCCACACCACCGGACACATCGTCAGTGAGTCGGACACACACACACCACACACACGCACACACACACACCACACACACAGACACACCCACACACTGTAGGGCTGTTTTGGCAGCCCCTTTGTCACTGGTCACCCAGACACTCGTCTGGCACAGTTGTTGATTTGCATGAATGCTAAAATGACAATCACACCTTAATGACCCACCTCTGGAGAGGTGGTCTCAACAGTTGAAGAGGAAGGTGGACAGAGGAAGACTCTGAAATTATCATTAAAAGTTGTGTTCTTGTAATTATCGTTCTAAACAGCTATTAATGTCATGTTTGATATGATTTTGTTTCTTATTTTATGTATTACATTATAGTAATAATTGTAATACTGTAACATGTACATTTACAGGGTTTACAGAGTTTGTGCTAGCAGCAGACCAGTGTGTTAACATATTCCCTTGTCTTGCAAGGGCCCACTTGGTCTACTGCAGCCTTGATTAATGATCCAATTTGAATTTGTATGTTGACAACTGATTAGTGAGTATGCACACGTTAAGGTCGGTGCTTGATCAGAGCACTGACCTTAAAGTATGCATACTCACTAATCAGTCTCTACTATAATATGGATTTAACCATCGACCTTGTATGTAAACCGACCAATCAGAGGCTCTGTTATTTCCTTCAGAGCGTGGAGATCCACTGTAAGTGACTCGGAGGCCTGAAGTTAAAACCCACTTCAAAAGTCTATGGATATAATCAGTATAGCTGCATCGACCCAACTAGATCAAGGTTTTCACCGCCATAGCGTGATAGATATGTTTCAAGGAGAACAAGTAACTTAAAATGCACAATAATAGTTTATGATCTAAATAGTAGGATAATCAATACAATGATAATGAAACATCAAATACAAAACATACCTCCAGAGCAATGGTTAACAAAGGTATTCACAAGGAAGACTAGGCGCCTAACGCACCAGAGCTGTATCGTAAACAGAACTCAAAAACCTGACTAAAATGGGGACACCGACCATATGACAGAAAAATGGTCTGACGCATACAAATTCAAAATGGATCATTAATCAAGGCTGCAGTAGACCAAGTGGTGCCCTTACAAGACAAGGGAATATGTTTACTTCCAGAGACTTACCTTTATTTCTCCTTGTCCTGCCCCCCCTTCTCTTCACTGCCCCCCCTGCTCTTCCCTGCTCTTCCCTGCCCCCCCCCCTGCCCCCCCTGCTCTTCTCTGCTCTTCCCTGCTCTTCCCTGCCCCCCCTGCTCTTCCATGCCCCCCCTGCTCTTCCCTGCTCTTCTCTGCTCTTCCCTGCTCTTCTCTGCTCTTCCCTGCTCCCGTCTTCCTCCCAGCGAATGTATTTGAGAAACACTTCCCGGCCACCATCGACTCGTTCCAGGACGCCGTCAAGTGTCTGTCGGAATTCGCCTGCAACGCCTCTTTCCCCGACACCAGCATGGAGGCCATCCGCCTCATCCGCCACTGCGCCAAATACGTGTCGGACAGGCCGCAGGTCAGTACGGCGAGGGGTGGGGACGGGAGGGGGAGGGGGAGGGACCTGTGTGTTTGTGGCGGTGTGCGTTAAGTGCTTGCGTCGGGGCCTTTTGGTCCCAGGCAGCTGGGCCAGGTTGTTAGAGAAACCTACAGCAGCTTAGAGCGCACACGCTTCACTGAGCGTGTGTTTGCGTGGGCAGGTATGCTTCCTGCGTGTGTGTGTGGGTTAATCCCTCCCGACAGTCAGTAGTGAATGTTACTGTTGACTTCCTGGCAGGCCTTCAAAGACTACACGAGCGATGACATGAACGTAGCGCCGGAGGACCGTGTGTGGGTGAGAGGCTGGTTCCCCATCCTGTTTGAGCTCTCCTGCATCATCAACAGGTGCAAGCTGGACGTCAGGACGAGGTCAGACCACATCCAGGAGTCCTTCTTATTGTTTGAAGAAAACAGATTAAAACTTTAATACCTTGGATTGGATCCAACCTGACTTAAGAGTTATAAGACAGTAAAAACCTGTGTCTGTGTGTGCTCTCTTCCCAGGGGACTGACGGTGATGTTTGAGGTGATGAAGACCTACGGACACACCTTTGAGAAGCACTGGTGGCAGGATCTGTTCCGGATCGTCTTCAGGATCTTTGACAACATGAAGCTGCCTGAGCAACAAACTGAGGCCAGTCCCTCCCCTCTCCTCCTCCCCTCTCCTCCTCCCCTCTCCTCCTCCCCTCTCCCCCTCCTCCCCTCTCCTCCTTCCCTCTCCTCCTCCCCTCTCCTCCTCCCCTCTCCTCCTCCCCTCTCCCCCTCCTCCCCTCTCCTCCTCCCCTCTCCCCCTCCTCCCCTCTCCTCCTTCCCTCTCCTCCTCCCCTCTCCCCCTCCTCCCCTCTCCTCCTCCCCTCTCCTCCTCCCCTCTCCTCCTTCCCTCTCCTCCTTCCCTCTACCTCTCCCCTCCTCCCCTCTCCTCCTCCCCTCTCCTCCTTCCCTCTACCTCTCCCCTCCTCCCCTCTCCTCCTCCCCTCTACCCTCTCACCCTCCCCGCCATGCAATTAATGACTTAATTCCTTCCAACGTTAATGTACTTGTAATTGTACTCTGATGTTCATTGAGGGTGTTGTAACGTTGCCTGTGTTGCTGTGGTCCTGTAGAAAGCAGAGTGGATGACCACCACCTGCAATCACGCCCTCTACGCCATCAGTGACGTCTTCACACAGTACTTTGAGTCTCTCAACGACGTCTTACTGGACGACATCCTGGCACAGCTCTACTGGTGTGTCCAGCAAGGTGAGGAGGGGCAATATCACACACCACACACACACCACACACACACCGTGACTTGCATAGTGTCTAGAAACAACCCTTCCTCTCTTTCCTCGCTGGTCTCTTCCACATACCTGTCTTCCCCACCTTTGCTTCCCATCCTCCTCTTCTTCATCCTCCTCTTCTTCATCCCTACTTCTTCATCCTCTCATCCACCCCCTTCTTTGTCCACCCGTAGACAACGAACAGTTGGCCCGCTCCGGCACCAACTGTCTGGAGAACGTGGTCATCCTCAACGGGGAGAAGTTCAGTCTGGAGACCTGGGACAAGACCTGCCACTGCATGCTGGACATCTTCCAGACCACCATCCCCCACGCGTAAGCTGCTGTGGGCCCTGCTGGACTGTTGGTCCATCTGGTGGACAGTGTGTGTGTGTGTTAGCCTGCGTCTGGTGGACAGTGTGTGTGTGAGTGTGTGTGTGTGTGTGTGTGTGTAAGGCCCTTGCACTGTGAGTGTGACATTTTTGTATGTGTTTTTTTGTAATCGTCAGCCTCAAAATTCCGTGGCTCTGAATTGACAAAAAACTATCCAAATGCTGGCTATGGATGAGAAAAACACCACAACTTTTTTTTGACGGACGAAAGTTTCAGAGGCAGTGTGTAAGCGCGATTGACATAACGTGAGGTTGTATGTATTTTTTTACGTGCGAACATTTTGCACACAAATGTCGGACTCAGTGTGCAAGGGCCTTTAGCGTGCGTCTGGTGGACTGTGTGTGTGTGTATTAGCCTGCGTCTGGTGGACTGTGTGTGTGTGTATTAGCCTGCGTCTGGTGGACTGTGTGTGTGTGTATTAGCTTGTCTGATTTGTCTTCCTCTTCCAGGCTGCTGACATGGAGGCCTGCAGGAACAGAAGGAGACCTTGTGACATCACAGAACATATCAGACAAACAGGTATGTCTCTGAGAGAGCCCCTGTCACTGAGTGTCCCAGCAGTCCAGCTGTCTCATGCACACAGAGGAACCTGTCACGCTTCTCCTCCTCAGGACTCCGTTTCCCAGAAGTCAGTTGACATCCAGACACGCTCAGAGGACCAGCATTCTATCAACAGCGCCGAGAGGGTTGCCGTGGACAACCGGCGGCAAAGTCAGTACAACGGGTCCTCGGGCGGGTTTGAGGACGGCCACAGAAACAGGACCCCGACAAGTCAGTCTCTCTCTCTCTCTCTCTCTCTCTCTCTCTCTCTCTCTCTCTCTCTCTCTCTCTCTTTCTCTCTCTCTCTCTCTCTCTCTGTCTATTTCTCTTACTCTTACTCCTATGGTTTATTGTAGCGCTACCACAGATGGTTTTCAATCTGATGTTGGTCGTGTGTGTGTGTGTTCCACAGAGGTCCAGGAACAGCAGCTGTTCTCAGCGTTGCTCATCAAGTGTGTGGTGCAGCTGGAGCTGATCCAGACCATAGACGACATCGTCTTTTTCCCCGCCGCCAGCCGGAAGGAGGACGCAGAGAACCTGGCCGCTGCTCAGGTACCCGTGTTCCTCTCCCTGCCGCTGGGCCTCTTCAGAACACCTCTCCACACCCGCATCACTTCCTTCCTCAACTCCCCCAATAGAAACACCGGGTGTTCTGCTTTGTGATCGTGGACTTGGCAGGCGTCACACACCTGGTGTTGCCTGTGTCTGGGTGGGTGTTGCGACGGGCTCCTTGTCACCAGCGTCTTGTGTCCTCCAGAGAGACGCGGTGGAGCCGGCGGAGCAGCCTGCTGAGGCCCAGGACCAGGGCATGTACCGCTACCTGACCTCAGAGCAGCTGTTCAAGCTGCTGGACTGTCTGCTGGAGGCTCACCGCTTCGCCAAGGCCTTCAACTCCAACAACGAGCAGAGGACCATGCTGTGGAAGGCAGGTGGGTGGCCAAGGAGAGGTACAGGGCTGGGGGGAGGAGCTGGGCTGGGGGGAGGAGCTGGGCTGGGGGGAGGAGCTGGGCTGGGGGGAGGAGCTGGGCTGGGGGGAGGAACTGGGCTGGGGGGAGGGGCTGGGCTGGGCTGGGCTGGGCTGGGCTGGGGGGAGGAGCTGGGCTGGGGGGAGGGGCTGGGCTGGGGGGAGGAGCTAAGCTGGGGAGAGGGGCTGGGCTGGAACAGAACTGTGGTGTGTGTGTGTGTGTGCGTGTGTGTGCACGTGTTTCCTGTTGCTCACTATTCCCGTGTGTGTGGTGTGTGTGTGTGTGTGTGTGTCTGTAGGTTTCAAAGGGAAGTCCAAGCCCAACCTTCTGAAGCAGGAGACGAGCAGCCTGGCGTGCGCTCTGCGCCTCCTGTTCCGCATGTACAGTGACCCGGGCAGACAGGCTTCTGCTGACGAGGTGCAGAGACGCCTGCTGCAGTAAGAAACCTCACCTGTCAACGGCACTTCATCACTCACGTTTCAATTCATAGCAACACACTGTACCATAAAGTCACGGTACGGGGAAGATTGTTTTCGACCGTACAAACGACTTCAGAAGGAGTGTGTATTGCGTGGGCATGTATAGAAGGTGCTAGTCGTATATCATCACATACAGCTATACCAGTGTTTCAGACTGTAGCTACAACATTGCAGCGTCCATATCTCTTATTATCACATGGTGCCTAATAGCTGCTAACAAGCCCTTTTCTCCTACTTTATAGAGATAATCCATGCCTAGGTTTGAAGTAAATTTTCACATGATAACAACATTGCAACAAAGAAAGCAGTGTGGACTACCTTAATGATTCTTTTCAGATAGTGTTTCCTGGTGTCAGTCTGCTCCTTCTGTCACTAATGAGGCTTACAGCGTTTCAAAGCATCCCTCATCACCGTGTGCTTACAGCCTAAAGCCATTCCTCTCTCCACCTGGTTAGTGACATTCATAAGGGCCGCATCGCCTCCTACACAGAATATGAGGATGCTCCGCCAGTTTAGAAATAAGCAATAATTAATTGCTGCTTTCTTGCAGCCTTATGCAAACACGAAGACTATCTGAAAAAACATTCTCCACTCCTTGAAACCTTGGGGTATTTATAGAAACCATGTGACTGCTTTGGTAAACAACGTTGATTATTTCCACGAGGGGGGGGGGGGCCACGGCAGGTTAAACACCCGCTAATTATGAAGAGCTGCCGGGGGAGAAGGGGAGTCATCGATCCCCCCCCCCCCCCGCCACCTACCCAGCAGCCCAGGGAATAGGGGAGTCACACTCCCGCATGCACGTCAAACCCCCCCCCCCCCCAGGGAAGGTCAACCGGGAGCTATTGCCCCTGACAGGGAGAGGGGGACGGAGGGGAGAAGGGGCCCGCTCATCTCTGACACCCGTCTGTGCGAGTGAGATGGATGCGGCGTGGCGTCGCCGCCGTATTGATCGTTGGGGTTGGCGTCTGATTGAACAGTCGTCGGGGGACTTCCCCTGATGTGTTTGGAAGTTGGCTGTTCATGGAAGACAGGACTGAAAGGAGAGACGACAGAGTGGAGAGAGTCAAGCACTGTAGCCGTGTTCTAACAGAGGCATCTGCCTCATCCACAAACAAAAGGGACTAACAACCTAGCAGTACCTCTGTTTTTAGAACGGTGCATTCCTTACAGACGACCTGGAGAGGAAAGCCTTGAACGTCTTTTCTAGCTTTTGGCAGACTGGCACCTACAAGTTTGACTGCCGCAGTGAACCTGGATAGCAGACGTTATTCAGACAATTTAAACGATGTATCGACACTGATCATCCAAAAACATTGGCCTCCCTGCCCTTCTAAACATACGGCTGTCGTAATAGACACCCTCAGCTTTCTACTGCAACACACAGACACAAACACACAAGGAGTTTTCAAACACACACAATCTGTCCGTGTTTAGTAGGAGAAGAGTGCAACTGACTTGCAGGCTTGATTAGAGTGGTGTACTTAGTGGTAAGCAGATTGGAGAGGGGATTAGGTCATGGAGAGAGGAGTGCATGGGCGCGATGGAAGAAAGGAGGAGAGGGAGGGAGGGAGGGAGGGAGGGCGGGCAGATGGTGGTAAGAAAGGGTTCAGGGTCAGGGCCGTAGGTCACATGGCAGTAGCAGAGGTCACGGGAGTTAGTACTGCAGCGGACATGACAGCGCAAGTCAGCTCATTAAGCCTGGCCATCACTGGTTTTCAGGTGCTAATAAGTGAATATATTGACACTGTTATCGTTTATTTATGTGGAGAGTGACAAGGACACAGCCATTTCTCACACACACGGACTCTCTCTCTTTTCCTCTGTGTCTCTCTCTCTCTCCCGTCACATGACCCAGCGTGTGCAGCGAGGCAGTGGCGTACTTCCTGACGCTGACGTCAGAGAGCCACCGAGAGGCCTGGACCAACCTGCTGCTCCTCTTCCTCACCAAGGTGATGAAGATCAGCGACGACAGGGTAAGGAATCGCCCCCGCAGGCGATGCACAGTAAAGTTACACTCTTGACTCAAATAACATCACTGTTCAGGTGTCCACTCAGGCTCCTCGTGGTTCCAGACTGTAACATTACATTTACAATACATTACATTTACATTACATGTAGTCATTTAGCAGACGCTCTTATCCAGAGCGTTCCTGTACAGTAAGTACAGAGACATAACCCCCGAGGTAAGTAGGGTGAAGTGCCTTGCCCAAGGACACAACGTCATTTTGGCACGGCGGGGAATCGATCCAGCAACCTTCTGATTACTAGCTGATTACTGATTACTCCCTCACCGCTCAGCCATCTGACTCCCACTGTAACCGCTCACCTCTCTGCCTCCCCAGTTCAAGGCCCACGCGTCCAGGTACTACCCCCTGCTGTGTGAGATCATGCAGTTTGACCTGATCCCAGAGCTCCGGGCCGTGCTCAGGAAGTTCTACCTGCGCATCGGCGTTGTATTCCAGATCGCCCGGCTGCCCGAGCCGGACCCCGAGCCAAGCCCTGACCCCCAGCCTCAGCCTGGGCCCAGCCCCCAGACCGGTGGGCAGCTGGAGGTAGGGGAGGAGGCTGGAGAGCGTGCCTAGGAACGGTGCACCGAGCTGGGGTGACCCAGAGCTGCGCGGGGGGGGGGGGGGACATTTGGATGTCTGGAGATGCCCTCTGTTTTCCTGATGACCCCGTAATGCAGACTTAGCGACCCCTGAACGACCTGCTGACGACAAGAGAACAACCTAGGGCTTTCCACTGTGGACCTGATTGATCATGTGACAGGAAGCGTCTCTCTGTCCTTCATCTGTAGAAGAACAGCAATGCCTTGTACAGGAACGTTCAACACTTGATACTATCGCAGAGGAACAAGATTATTCTGTTAACATATCTGATTCACTGATGGGGGGGCAAAAATTATGCTTTTTGACATTACTGTATCCTTAAAAGCTATCTTTACTGTAAGAATGAAAGTTTTTGACGACATGCAGATGACAAAATATTCAGTAATATGAATGAAATGTAACATGGTACTCAATGATAATTATTTTTCTGTGCACCGCTAATGGCTGACATTAGTAACAATAGCCTTTTGGATGAAACTAGTTTGACAGATCAGGCGCTTTGTAATATAATCTGAAAACACTAGATTTCATTTATTTTGTGTTTGTTTTCTCTCTGGATTTGCTGCACTTGATCTCTTTATTGATTGCACTGGAGATTTTAATTTTTTGTTTGTGATAATTTATTTGATTGTACCAGTTCTCCTGCAGACAGTCCTATGATACTTGCAACTGAGCAACTGAGCAGAAACTGAAGGATTAAATTATTCCATTTTATATGTTTTTAGTCTTTTTTAACTGATGGTTGATGACTGGGCTCAGAAACTGGAAGAGAAATAAGCACCTTGATGCAAGCTGCTGCTTCTGGGTACAAGTCTGTTTCCATGTTTGAAGTTAGTTTTCATCCTGTGTACAAAATTGAATAAATTAGAAATATATCAAACTTTTCCTGGGATTGGTGGAAGGCTGGATGTATAGAGTAAACGACTGCTTTTAGCTGTGCTTCTGGGAGAAGGCGTACCGATCTGACACATTCCTGCTCACAGATGTAGAAAAGCAAATGTATATGGTACTGCAATGTAAAGTTTTCTATGTGTATGTTCCATGTAAAAATTATCTGTACAACTTTATATGTACAATACTGGTCATCACTCAGCATTCTAATCAGGTTATTATAGGTCAATAAAGTTTTGGAACTTGGTTTATTTTAGTGCCGATTGATTATTTCTCTTATCTCCTTTGAAATTCAAAGTGATGAGATGAAAGGCTGGTGGCTGGTTTAGGATCACAGGTGACACCAGTAGAAAGAGTGGGAAGGGAACTCTTCAACAACAAAACATCTCAAATATGTTTTGTAAATTATAAAATAATTTTATTCGTTTTCCCCCAAAATATATATCATTCTTGCACATTTTTCTTGGGACTACATATCTCAATATTAAGCTCACATTCCGCAAATCTTAAGTACATATTCACTCTGACATACAACCCCCTTGTATACATTGAGAGAACAGCTTATTTGATGAGCTTTTCTGCCTCTATAGTTTTAGCTCAGTCTGTTGGGATCACAGATGGGCTTCAGCCCAGAGCGGGGGGGGTTATTGGTCTGTCGTAGCCTGAGCCTGAGCCCAGCACACACTGACTGACGAAGTCTGTTCCTGCTTCAACCCTGCTGCTGTGTAAACTTCATTTCTCCTCTGATCTCAGCTCTGGTACAGATTACATTTCACACACAAACTCCGCACGCGCACACACACTAACACTCAACGACAGAAAAGTGCTACAAACGGAATAAAACTGCTAAATCTCAAGGACATATATTCCTCTATCAGTCTAAGACCTCTACATGGTCTTTTGAAAAATGGTATGCACTCCATTTAAAAATATACATCTTTTGCTTTGAAACCAAGGGCATATAACATTTCCGTACCACCACTATCAACTCAGGAAAAACAGGTGGTTATTGAAAACAAGTACTTATGCAAATGAGGGCTATAAACACACTTTCATCTCTCTTTTCCTCTCTGCCCGACCTACAGCAGGAGGGGCTCACTGGCCACCACAACCCCTGAGGAGAGGATGAACATCAGAGGTCAGCCGTGATAGGTGGATGGCCCGCCCCACTCCTGGTCCAGGGACGGCCGGTCTCTACGGTTACGACCCGGCATCCCACACGTCACCGTGTCCGAAGTGCCGGGCCGCAGCCAGGCCTCCGTGGCAACCGTCTCCTCGGAGACACGCCTGTGAGGGTTGTAGGGGGAGGATCGCAGGGAGAAGTTGTCCCCGTCGTCAGCTGACAGAGCCCCTGGTGACCAGAGAGACACAGCAGTCATACAGGCACGCAGAGCAGATCAGATGTTCCCAACCTCAAGAGGCCGTAACATGACAGTTAGCATTCTCAGCTGATGTCAATGAACTGGTCCTGAAGTCTTCCTCCACACTGCCTTCTACCACACACTATACAATGGAGATCGGGTAAGTTGGAGTCGCTTCCTCTAGACATGACATCACTTCCTGTCTTCTCTCACCTGTTCCCCAGTTGTTGTCATCCAGGTGGTCCAGTCTTCTGATGCGGGCCTGGTTGTGAACCCTGACGTCCGGGAGGTCGAGGCTGGTGACAGAGTTCAGGGACTGGGCGTCTGTCTGGTGGTCGTACCCCTCACCTCTGGGATCTGGAGCTCCCAGCTCCTGGAGGACCAGGCAGCACCCACACATAAACACCATGATCGTCTCTATAATACAGTACTAGTAAAACTGCAACGCAACAAGGAAACATTTCTATCAAGACCCATTGGACGTAGGACTTGTTACTGGGGAAAAACAGCATGTGACACGAAGGCCCCTTAGAAGTCTCGAGACGTCTCCTCTTACATCCTGGAAGGGTGTCCTCCAGGCCCTGGCCCTGGCCCTGTCCTGGGCTGAGGCCTGACGGGATGACTGGGCGGACTGGACCGGAACTGGGGCCGTCTTACCTTTGGGACAGTCTGAGGAGGGACCAGAACTCATGAATCAGGAGCACGTCACATCAGGAGGGGGCACCTCCAGACCTGAGCTAACCCCTCCTGCTTATTCTACAGCTGCTGTTTACAGAACAGAGCATTCCCTTCCTGTGCTCCAGTGGCTGGGTCTGGCTGGGGGCTTAACGGCCCCCCTACAGCTGCTGTGGGCTCCCTCTCCCCGCGTTCTCCAGCACCAACACCAGCTGTGTGGGCGAAAAGGCTTGGCATGGGCCACATTTGCTTTGGCTGCGAATCAAGAGACTCCCCACCCAGGCCCAGAATGGCTTTCTGCTGCAGCACCGCGTCCTGCTGTGGTGTGCCATGTGTGTGTGAATAACTATTTCTACAACCAAGACTTTTTTTTTTTTTTTTACCATTCCAGGTACAGTCCAGTACAGCATTAACCATTCTGAGCAAAGACTTTACAAAGCTGTACGGTACAACGGTAGGGTACGGCCATGTCCTTCCTCTCTCACAAACTGTCCTGTCCCAGACGTCAGATCATGTATGGCGAGGCTCACCGATCAAAGCGCTGTCAGAACCCTGAGCTCTCGGGCGGTTGAAGCTGTGGCTAGGCTTCTCCCTCTGGAAAGCCAGAACCCAAGTAGAACGGAAGTAGAACACAGGTTGAGCGCAGACAGAACAGAGACAGCTAGGTCTAGTATTCATCCTGGGAGATGACAGGAAATGACATCACCGTACGCCAAAGAAGTGGACACGTGGACAAACTCACCGGCTGGTGAACTTTCTGTCTCTCCTCAGGTGACGCCTCGAAGACGTCTGGGGAGGTGGAGGAGTACAACGAGTCAGGAACCACAGTACACAGAACAGAGAACACAGACTAGAGGCAGCAATGGGAAGGGCTAGTGTGTGTGTCTGCCTGTGTGTGTGTGTGTGTGTGTGTGTGTCTGTGTGTGTGTCTGTGTGTGTGTGTGTGTGTCTGCCTGTGTGTGTGTGCGTGGGCCACACTGACCGTCCCCCCCCCTCCGAGTGAGGGTCCGGAGGCTGCGCTGCTGCTCCCTGAGCAGAGCCTGCTGCTGGATGTCCAGACTACGCTCGTCACCAGGGGGGTCAGGGTACACGTGACGCACCTCCTCACGGGACGCGCTGTCTGGGACACACACACACACACACCTCAGTCCCTGGATGAACACACGAGAGGCTGTGGTTATGGGATGCGGGATGCTACGGCGACAGGGTTACAGATGGACACACATGCGCCCATATGAGCGCATTCCCTCCGCTACGGCCACTCAGCCAGGCTTTTTTTAGCCGGCGCTCATGACGATGACGGAAGGAAGTGAAGCCAGAGAGGCAGCGCATCAGGTCCACTGTGGCCCAGATTGAATTGATGGTCGACGCTGACCTCATATGGTAGGAGAAGTTCTAATCCCTGTGGAAAGAATCCTCTGGTTTAAAAAAAAACAACCTCTGTGCAGAACAGAGTCTGAACCGACACAACGCCATGATGACTAAGCAACTCTGCAGTCTGTTGTTGTGGTCCTACAGCCAGCCCAGGGGCTGGGGGGCTGAGGACAAGAGGTGCATCTCTTTCTCTTCTCCTTCAACAGCTTCCTTCTCTCTGCAATCTTTCGAGCTGGCCACGGATGTAAGGCGGTGTGGACTGAAACCTCTCAACTCTTCTTAGTCTGTATGAGGGTAGAGGAGAGGGAGAGACTGCTGTTCAGGAGACCCAGCCCAGGAGGAGAGAGGGAGAGACTGCTGTTCAGGAGACCCAGCCCAGGAGGAGAGGGAGAGAGACTGCTGTTCAGGAGACCCAGCCCAGGAGGAGAGAGGGAGAGAGACTGCTGTTCAGGAGACCCAGCCCAGGAGGAGAGGGAGAGAGACTGCTGTTCAGGAGACCCAGCCCAGGAGGAGAGAGGGAGAGACTGCTGTTCAGGAGACCCAGCCCAGGAGGAGAGGGGGAGGGACTGCTCCTGGACCTGCTCAGGGCCACGGTTGAGTGGCAGTCCAATCTCAGGCTCTGATTGGAGGGTGACATGTCCACTTTCTCCCCTAACCCATCACCATTACAGACAATTCCCTCAACACACAAGACAGCCTTGATGAGACAGGTAGATACCCTGGCTGAGGGAGGAGAGAATATAACCTTGTGAATTGGCTGTTTGGCTTCCAATTACATGCAATACCTGCGTGTCAGTTGTAGTAAATGTTGTTTTATTAGCTCCATCTCTCTCTCATCTATCTCACACTCTCAGTCTCTCCTTTTCGCTCTTCTCTCTCCTCTGTCGCCACGGCTGCCAAATCATCCCTGGCGAGTACTGCTAGGATGAGTCACTACATCATGACCTCATCAGGCCCCAGCCAGCAAAGGCCTACCCAAGCAAGAAGAGCCTTTGGCTCTCTGTTGGACAGCCTTGATTCCCAGAATTACCCAAATTAATCACCAGGACGGAATGGAAACCTTCCAGTTCACTCGGACGCAACAAAAGAGATGTACCAACCACTGTATTATCCCAAATAAATATAAATCTATAGGAGTACCCGTGCAGTGATGGCTGTGTATGCTGTGCAGGCGCTGGGAGGAGGATGTGCAGGCGCTGGGAAGAGGGAGCAGCAGTATGGATGTGGTGGAGGATGTGAGCAGCAGTATGGATGTGGTGGAGGATGTGAGCAGCAGTATGGATGTGGTGGAGGATGTGAGCAGCAGTATGGATGTGGTGGAGGATGTGAGCAGCAGTATGGATGTGGTGGAGGATGTGCAGGCGCTGGGAAGAGGGAGCAGCAGGATGGATGTGGTGGAGGATGTGCAGGCGCTGGGAAGAGGGAGCAGCAGGATGGATGTGGCGGAGGATGTGAGCAGCAGTATGGATGTGGTGGAGGATGTGCAGGCGCTGGGAAGAGGGAGCAGCAGTATGGATGTGGTGGAGGATGTGCAGGCCCTGGGAAGAGGGAGCAGCAGGATGGATGTGGTGGAGGATGCGTCGAGGGGCTCTCTCACCGCGGTACTTGAGCTGGTTGAACTCTCTGATGTTGTGCATGTTGCCGTGGGCGACGCCAGCTGCAGCCCCAGACGTGACTCTCTGGGACACCTGGGCCCTCAGGCGCGCCATGTCAAATATGTCCACAGGGGGGCGCCCTCTGTGTCTGCAGGGGGAGAGAGACATCAAGGAACACGTCAGTCCCTCCATATCCTCCTGGCAGGTATACACCCTCTGACCATGCGTTATATTCCTCACAGCCAAACCTTTATTGGTACCATTGCTGTACATGCATATTTATCAGACAGTGCTGCGTAAACAATTACACGCTCGTCAAGGTGTAAACCCAGGGCTTTGCTTGTGTGGGGGATTACAGTGTATTGTTGTGGTCTGGGAGCCGAGGGAGAATACAGACGCAGCACCTGGCTCATAGATGTTCAGGCACAGCTGAGCTCGTTTAACAGAACCCCAAGCATGGAGCGTCTTGAGTAAGCTGCTTACTAACTCAGCAAAGCCCTTACACAGGCCGAGCATGTTTCCTGTGCTCCACCGCTAATATGTACCTGTACACTATCACAAGTAGTCATACTGTAATTGTGTTGAGTGTTAGGATGCAGTGAGGGATACTGGTAGTGTTTAGGAGGGGAAGGCTGCTACCTGGAGGGGGGGGGTATGGGCTGCTACCTGGAGGGGGGGGGGTATGGGCTGCTACCTGGAGGGGGGGGGGGTATGGGCTGCTACCTGGAGGGGGGGGGGTATGGGCTGCTACCTGGAGGGGGGGGGTATGGGCTGCTACCTGGAGGGGGGGGGGGTATGGGCTGCTACCTGGAGGGGGGTCTGGGCTGCTACCTGGAGGGGGGGGGCGTGTCCGCCCTGACTGTGTGCTCCAGCTGGTCTTCCAGTCTCCTCTGCTCGCTCAACAGCTTACTGCGCATGACTGACAACTCACTGATCACCCCCGGCTGGTCTTCTGATAGAGAGAGAGAGATCATAGACAAGATGTTTACTTTTTGCATGACTGATTTAATGCTAAAGGCTGAGGAGTCAGTGCTCTTACCTGTGGCTCGAAGCTGGTTTCGTCTGGCGGGCACTGGAGGAGAGTGTGAGGCTGATATTGAACGTGCCTGAGGAAAGATGGAATCAGGACCGGTTTCCAAGCTTGTGTGTGTGTGTGTGTGGGTGTGTCTAGACTCACAGACACAGTCCTTGAGGAGAGCTGGCTGACAGACGAGGGGGGTCTAGGGGGGTGCTGCTTGCTCTGTTTCTTCTGCAGGGCAGGTATGGGAGGGGACGACACTCTCTGGATGTAAACAAACAAACAGAACAACTCTGGTTCAGAAGGCTCCACCTCAACGCGAGGAGAGGAGAGGTTCCTTCATGTTCTCCTGCTCTCTGCACCAGCTCACCTGAGCCAGGGTGGCCTGCTTGCTCTGTCTCTCGTGCTGCAGTCTGACAGCCTCCCTCTCTTCCTCCTCCCTCCTCCCCCTCTCTGCCTCTCTGCGGCGCTCCTCAGCCTGGCGAATCAGCTCCTCGTTCTTCGCACTGTGCTGCAAAACGCGCCCGCAATCTTGCTATCAAAGCCCATTTCGAGGCTGATCGTTTCATGTCACACGTGTCAAATGTGAACTGGTGTGTTTGTTAAAGCAGGGTGTTTGAGGCGTGCCACACCTCCATCTCCTTGCGTTTCTTCTTCTCCTGCTCCACCTCGTACTCCTGCTGCATGAGAGCCCTCTGCTCCGCCAGCCTCCTCTCCTCCTGCTCCTCCTCCCTCCTGGTCCGCTCCCTGGACTCCGCCTCCTTAAGCTTCTTCTCCTCGATCTGGACGCCAAAACACACCTTCTGTTTTCTTCCCCCTGCTATCGAGCACATCAGCCTGTACTAGTGCTCTAACGCCCCATGGGGGCTTCAGGTCAACAACAACAGCAACAGCAAGCCTTGGTTCAGAGGGTTGTTGCCCCCCAGTCTGCGCTAGCTAACCCCGTTCCCCCAGCGTGCCTTGGGGAGGGTTTAGAATCCCCCCCAGTGAGGAGGCTGTGCCCGGGGGCTCGTTCCCACCTGCTTCTGGAGGAAGTCCTTGTAGGTGTCCTGTTCATGAAGCTGCTGTGCTGTGGGCTTGTCGGTGAACACGTTGCCGCGGGCAAACGGTGACGGCTGGGCCAAGGAGGACCCTGAAGGGACGGAGGGGGAGAAACTGTCACACCAGCTCACCAGAGGACATGGATCCACAAGCACAGATAGGACGCACAAGCTGCACACCGCCCGAGCCTGGGCTACCATGTGTGTTGTTGTTGTTCTGTAAGGGAGCCGTCGCGGTGGATCTCGGAGGAGGAGAGGGCGGGTCTACCTGACACCGTGTGGGCCGAGGGGGCCTCCGTTCTGGGGGAGGGGTGGCACCTCCCCAGGGGGATCTGAGCGGGCCTCCTGGTCCTGGACTCGGGGTTGATGTACGCCTCCTCATTGGTCCTGTGCATGTGATGCAGATCACCTGGAGACACGGAAACAGCTGGATCAGCTCCAGAGAAACCCAGTCTCTCAGATCTTTACTACTAAAGGCTTCAGGGAGATGGATTCAGCTGAGTATGCGTTCTGGTCTTAGAATCTGAATGAGCCTGGACTAGACTAATACTATACCCACTGGATACCATAAGGAAACGCTTGATAAGCAAACTGAGTGGATGTGATGATGAACGGCTGAGTGAATGCAGGACTTACTGATGAGGTTCCCCGTGGTGTCTCTCAGAGGGGCCCCCGCCCCGCCACGCCCCCAGGGGTCGTAGGCTTTCATCTCGGCCTCCAGCTTGCTGTCGTAGCGGTCCTTCTCCTCCCGATCCCGTCTCTTCCGCTCCTCTCTCTCCTGGATCTGAGCAGGGAGGAGCGTCACAGAGAGAGACCACTCAGGGTCCAGATTATCATGAAGAAGGAGTTCTGGAGGAGTTCTGGAGCATTAACACTCGACTGTGGTTGGAAGGGAAGAAATCTGATAACTACACTACTAACAGAATATCAAGCTTTAGAAAGATGAGAGGGTCAGTCTGTTGCTCAATATTTATAATACAGTAGGAGTGAGACAGTTTTGTGCCTTTTTAATGTCCCTGCTCTAACTCTATTCTCCTTCACCTTGTGGTTATGCTGATGCCACTGCTGCATGTCCAAATATTAGTCTGTCAGTACTCTGAGTCAATGTGTCCTGTTGCTCTGGGACCAGGGGAAAGCACCCTGACCAAAAGCATCATTAGCATCTCAAGTCAGCCAGGCTTGTAGCCTGCCTCATCTCCTGACAGTTCTGAAATGCTAACTTGTTTTGATATGAGATTCAATTAATTTCAATAGAATGCTGCATTACTCAACTGGCCTGAAGCAAGGCTGCAGAGAGAGGAGAGTTTCAGCCGGCTGCAAATCCACCGATTTGGCCGAGAGAGACAGAGAGAGAGACAGAGAGAGAGACAGAGAGAGAGACAGAGAGAGAGAGAGAGAGAGAGTGTGTGAGTGTGTGAGTGTGTGAGTTTGTGAGACAGAGAGAGAGAGAGAGAGAGAGTGAGTGAGTGAGTGAGTGAGTGAGTGAGTGAGTGAGTGAGTGAGTGAGTGAGTGAGTGAGTGAGTGAGTGAGTGAGTGAGTGAGTGAGTGAGTGAGTGAGTGAGTGAGTGAGTGAGTGAGTGAGTGAGAGAGAGAGAGAGAGAGAGAGAGAGAGAGAGAGAGAGAGAGAGAGACAGAGAGAGAGTGAGAGTGAGAGAGAGAGATAAGGGTGAGCTAAGGACAAGGGGGAGGGCTTTCGCCCTGGAGTCTTCTATCACATAAATTGGACCGCAGCTAACAGATTTGTCTGTGGCATTTAGCCCACACAGCAGCATGGCAGAGCAGGGGACCAGGAAGACGTGTCCCAGACAACAGGTGGGAGATTGAGCAGGTGTGACAGGGCGTGCTGGGTTGGGATGACCTCTGCAGAGTGTCACTCCTGATGGAGGAGGCCGTGTGTACCTGTTGTCTGAGTGCTTCCTGGTAACTTAGCAGGTTATCTTTGGACTGATGGGACCTCTGTCCTGGAATCATGCCAACGCCCAGCCCTGGGAACGCTGCACCATGATGGCCAGGGACTCTGAGTGTGCACACACACACACACACACACAGACACAGACAGAGAGAGAGACAGAGACAGAGACAGAGAGAGAGAGAGAGAGAGAGAGAGAGAGAGAGAGAGAGAGAGACAGACAGACAGACACAGAGAGACAGAGAAAGAAGAGAGAGAAAATGATGAAGAGTGAGTTAAAGAAAGAGAGAGAGTTAAACACACCTGTGTAGATATAAGCAGCATACAGTACTGTATATCAGCAGCAATCTCACTGCTTGCCATGGGCGCCCCCTTGTGGCAATAACACTGCATGATCCATGGCCAAATAAGACAACAGTAATAAACGGTTTCATTATCAACGATTAGAAGGCCCATTTCAATAAGGACACTCAGAAGGAGACCCACCCAGGGTGGACAGGGGGTCCAGGGGGCGGAGGTCCCCCAGGGGGCATTTGGGGGTAGACCATGGGGTGGACACCTCCCCCAGGGGGCCCATCTGGTGGGAAACATAAGAAGGACAAATGACCCAATCAACCAAGAATAGATCCAGTCATACATCACCCATTTAGCAAATGATTACACCCCCCCCCCAAAAAAAACGTTGAGTGACTATGTGGAGCTCTTGGAGCCAGACAGACGTTGTGTGGACACGGTTGGTTCCATGTGAGTCAGCGGAACTTGGTTCCAATAAGCCGCCTGTTCTTTCAGCCTCATGGAAGAGCTCAGCTGGGTCATATGACAGCCCTGCGTGGACGTGCCAAGTCCCGCTGGCCCACTGATCTGCTCATATAGTGGCTTTATAACGGATGCTAATGAACCAACCAGGACTGCTCCGGGGGGGGGGTCAGGCCATGTGGATAAGTCACATCAGATGATTAAGTGACCAGATAGCATGGAGCCAATCTGAACAAAGCAAATCACTGGGAACAGACTGTCTATGATGAATCAGTCTCATTTAGAAAGAACTGAGACCAAAATAAACATATCATTGAAAAGCTCTTGTGGTCAAATCCCTTTCCTGCTCAGTGTCTTTGGCACAGTCAATGGGGCTGGTCATAATAACAGGGTAGATGTACTTACAGTAAGACACAGTGGGATCCAGGGGGTTTCTGGCTCCATAGTAATAGTACGCCTCATCGAACGGAGTCCTGTAGGTGTTGGTTAGAGAGGGAGGCAGGGGAGGAGGTGCGCCAGCGATTCTAGGAAACCAAAACAGAAAAAGCGCACACAACGTGAACAGAAGCCTTGAGAAGGACTGGCAGGGCCGTTACATAAACCAATCAAATGTGACATAAGCGTACCTTGGGGCGACCATCTCTCCGAGGGTACTGGAGAGGCCCATGTGAAAGTTGTGATTGGGAGGGGCGACCCCTGGAGCCCCCATGCCCAGGCTGGAGCCCACTGCTGCCCCTCCGGCCAGCTGGCCCAGGGCTGTGCTGTAGTCCACCAAAGGGGGAGGGAAGGCGACCCGGGGCTTCTCAGGGGGTTCCCTATCGGCTCTACCCAGAGAGGGCTTCTCCTCCCTGGGCCTGGGGTTGTGGTTAGTCCCCAGGGCGTCCAGGCCTGCCCCCGGTCTGTAGGGGACATCCGGCCTTCTGCTCTCATAGTGCCGATTCACAGCCCCAAACTGCTTAATGCGGTCAGGCTGGAAAAGTGATGCAAAGAGAAATAATGTCATCCAAGGTGGTTAATAAAAAGTTCATGTAAATGGGGCAGATCCATGCAATTATATACAATTGAATGTGATATATAATTTTTGTGAGATCACAAATGCAATCACTAACATTGTTTCCAGAAGCCTTACCCAAGTTATTCTTTTAAAAAGTCTTAGTCCCGTTATACATGACAACTAAAAAAATATATAACTTGGCTTACTGTGCACACACACTTTACAACTCGCATAATTTACCTTCACACGCTGGAACAAACGCAAGAAGACAAATTATTGTGCATCAAACTAAAATTCAACATTCAATCATCCTCAGAGAACCAAAGCTTTTGTTCACAGATAGTTGTACCTGTTTCTCTGGGTCAACAACTCCTGTGGCTGCGACTCTCAACTCAAGCTCCTTCTCCCTGAAAAGAACGAATCTCTTCTCAGACACCATCCTCAGACCTTTAATATACAGTTTAATCAGACGTTTCCAAAAGCCCCATCCTTGGTCCCTTCAGACAACTGAAAGGCGCCCTGCGGTCAGAGGTGCATGTGGTCTTACTTCTTCTTGTTCCTCTGTTGTTCGGCCATCTGCTCCAGCAGATCCTGTCTGTAGCGATCCTTCCTCAGCTGTGTGGCCAAATCCCCCTCGGTCACCCCTGCAGAACGCCACACAAAAACAAGATCTAGATCTGCTAGATCGACAGTCATGTGTCTGACTAGTAGTCGTCACGTTATCTGTGGCGCTGTACATCTGACCACATGTGCTAATCGAACGGTAAGATGCAAAAGCACGGCTGGTGCGGGTCCTACCGATCATGAGTCCAGTGGCAAACTCAGCCTTATCCTTGTTGGCCGCAGACCTGGATCTCTCAGAGACCCTCATGGATGCAGGCATGTCCAGTCTACAGAACAGATGGACACAGTCAGAGTCAGGTCCTACGTCTGTGGTTCATCCAAATCAATGGGTCCACCTCATAAAGCTCACTGCTGATCTATCAAGCCTCTTTCAGCCACACCCTGGGTCTGACTGCATCAGCACCTCACATCCATGCTAACAGGGATGTCAGTATGCAGAGAATCTCCCAGTGACCCAGAAAACAAGAGCAGAGTCTCATCCTGACTGATCGATGAAGCCTCTCTGATGGGATTGCAGTGGGGGAGTGCCTGTGCTGAACAAAGCCTGGCCTCACAAGCGTTTAACAGGAAGGCTGATTTGAGGAGTGCTCCATTTACAAGGAAATAAATTGAATCAGACTGAAACAATGAAACGCAACAACTTCAACATATTTGCTGTGATGCAATAAATCAACATGTGCGGAACTATAAAAAAATCCTGTCCTCTTACAGCTCCCCTTAGAAACCTCTCTCCAATCAATACAAAACATGATCAATACTGAGCATTTATACGGTTCCTAAGTTACAACTTTAATGAAATGATTGCCTTTCTGTCCTTGCATAGCTTGGACTAATCTGGTCTAATCAGGTTAATAGCTGAGGGCCAGTACTTATGGTTTGATGTCGCTGACAGTGCCTTCCTGATCTCTTCTCTTTTGTCCTCCTGGCAATTAACACGGTGCTTTACCTCTCTCTGCTCTCGTACAATTCTATCAAGAAGAGAAACAAAAAAATCATTCCGCTAGACTATTAAACGCCAAGGGCCTTCAAAAAATCATCCAATGAAATGAAAGCACAGTGATTGGTTGAGTGATTAAGGTTCAGGGCACCTCTCAGGCTTGTGATCGATTCTCCTCTCTCTCCTCCCAGTGTAGTGAGCCTCCTTGCTCTGCCTGGGCCTCCTCCTGTACAGGAACTCCTCCTCCGGCTCCTCCTCGTCTGTGTACGACTCCTCCGTGGAGCTGTACTCCTCCCTGCGCCCTCGCTGTCTTCTGGGCCTTCTCTCCCAGTCCTCCAGGGACTCCTCTGCCCTGTGGGGATCCCAGTGCCTCCTCCCCCGTGGGTAGGCACCCCAAGCCCCTGCCTGTGTTCCAGCCCCAGAACGTGACCCTCTTCCTCCCCCCCTTGCCCTGCCTCTTTCAGTCAAAGTGGCAGCATCTCTCCTGGAAAGGTGGTGCTCCCTGCGGCTTGACTGTAGTTTAGGCTGAGCCTCTGGGAAGGGTGAGGGAGAGTCTGGAGCCTCAAAACAAACAGCCTCAGAGCCTGGCACCTGTGGCAAAAACAGAGCCTTTGAATGACAGTTTGTCACTACTGCTAACTCCTGCAGCCCAGCAGCGTGACCAATTTAACTTGTCTGCCAGCCATCTTACCTGAGAAGCAACAGATGTCCTTTTTATGTTTCCCTGTCCAGCTCCTCTTTTGAGAAAGTCGTTGTACTCTTTGTTTCTCTCATCTCTCAGTCTGTTCTAAAAAAGAAAACCCACAGAAGATTTGTTGCAGCTTTTAGTTCGCTCCAACAAAAAAAAACAGTCAACAAAACTGGTTGCTGTGGGAAGTGTTTCCGCAATCAAACATAATCGCAGGCACGATATCACCACTGATGTTGTCATAAGCAAGTCGAGTCAAGTGCCAAGGTGAAAGGTCCCACTCCTGTCTGCTGTGTGTTGATCAGGGAGCCTGGGCATGGCAACAGAGCCCTATGTGTAGTTCTACAACAGGTATGATGCAAACACACACACACACACAGGACACATGCAAACACACAGAAGATACATACTACCTTTGCAGATCTCCTTTCTCCAATGGGGAGTGAAAGGTATTGAGATTGTGGGCGTGGCTCTCCAACATTTAAATCCTTGTCCTACAATCAGAATAGGAATATGGTCCATCAACCATTTGTTTTTTCTTCAATAATAAACATGTCCCTCATGCTTTAATCACTACAAGTTGTTGCTGAGACAATGATAACATACTGTATTCACATAGCAGACGCTTTTATCCAAAGCATATGATACTTTCAAATCCCATTTACACAGTTACATCTCATACTTTTTAACCAGACCTGAGAAGCATAATTCCTGAATTCCAGACGAAGCTCCTGTTGCAGTCTCTGTTTCTTCATCTCATATTCTGCTCCGAGCTGCCAACTGAGGCCTGAGTTCTCTTCTGAAAAAACAACCCACCATCATTAACACATATTCCACAGTCAACCACGGCATACAATTAATACACTCAATAAATTGTATCATTACCCTTAACAGGTTTAGAAATCTTCTTCCATGTTGCTCTTGTGTCAGTTAAAACAACGCTGTCCTTTGGGTCAGTCTTTGTCTGTTGAAAATGAACAAACTATTAAATCTGCCTCACTAAAAGGACATTTATACCAAGACAACAGTATGTTGCCAAAATGTAACACACCTTGATTTCCATGTAAGGTGGATCATTTTCCAAACACTCGCTGTCCTTGGCCACTTCCTCACGCTGGTCCATTACAAAATATCCACGGTTTTCCATTTCTAACTTGCATGAGATAAATTTACAGATACATTAATTATTCAGATGCTCTAAAGTCGAACACAATTCAAAACAATAGAAAAGGGGCGAGTGCAGCTATAAAATGTTAACGATCAAGCTAAATTGGGGACGGCATCACCCCGTTGTTATGGCAACCACAACACATGCAATACAAAGCTAGCTAGTCTAGTTAGCTAGCACAAACGGTTAACGTGGATCACCGTTCTGAATACAGAAATAGTAAAATGACAGAATGAAAGTTAAATCGTTTCTCAGCATTATCTCACCATGTCTTTCTCTTGCAATTCACAAACACTTGGCTGTCAACGGGTACACTACTAGCCAAAGTAACCAAATTAGAATCAGCTGTGCAGCGGATAAAGTTTCTCCAATACCACGATGTTACAAAGTTCACGTGACTTTACTTTCAATCTTTTTTTTCGTTTTTCTTGGCTGGTAGTTGGATGTCTGACAAAAGGTTTTCTCCAGGTGTGCTTGCCTCAGTGTTCAACCTGTGTACTGAATATTACTTCAACACAAAAAGCAAGATCTTTGGCCACACTACACACTCGAAATTCACCACCAGAGGTCAACCTTCCATCACCAGACACTCTTTGGTCACTACCATTAGCTTTCTGTCAGGGCTACGCCATATATTTGTTAGGATCAAACTATCAGATCCACATCTCCATATCTTCATGTTGACATTTTTATATATTAGTCTTATAAAATGACTAAATTCAACCAATTATTCAAGACTCATGCCATCATTTTTTTAAATCATCGCACTGGAATCTTGAATGTCCCCCTCATTACTGTAATTGGTATAATCCAGCCACTGTCATGGCTCCCATAATCTGAGCGAGTGGATATTACTTCAAGCAAGAAACGTTTTTGTTTTAGTAATGTTCTTTGAAATACTGAGCCTTTAATCGCGTATTTATTAGTTGGCACTGAAAGACTGCTTTGTATTGTAGTAACGCCGACCCGTTTGTTGTCGTGAAAATGGCAGGGACTAGCATTGCACAGAAAACATGGGAGCTCGCCAATAGCATGCAGGAAGTACAGAGTATAGATGAAATCTACAAATATGACAAAAAGCAACAGCAAGAAATCCTTGCTGCTAAACCGTGGACAAAAGAGTAAGTCAGTCATTGTAAGGGTTGATGCAACCTATGAATCTAATGAGATAGATGTATGAATGCTAATATTTCATTTCTTGCAACGGGACAAGTCATGTAGCTACACAGCTAGCTAGCTAGGTTGCTAACTAGCGAAGGGCTAGCGTTACCTCATTATCTAGTTAGCCGTGTTTTGTTTACCAGTCTTTGTCACGTGAAACTTGGTCGAAATGACAGTGTTGTAGCTTCAGTTCAGCTGTACCATATAATATGATATTCAAAGTTAACAATATCACAAATCCCTCAAACTGTTGTTTCATGTGTGTATATCTTCTGTTTTATTCGAACAGTCACCATTATTTCAAGTACTGCAAGATCTCAGCTCTGGCTCTTTTGAAGATGGTTATGCACGCCAGGTCAGGGGGTAACCTAGAGGTGATGGGGCTGATGTTGGGGAAGGTGGATGGTGAAACCATGAACATCATGGACAGCTTTGCCTTGCCCGTGGAGGGCACGGAGACTAGAGTTAACGCTCAGGCCGCAGCATACGAGTACATGGCTGCCTACATTGAGAACGCTAAACAGGTATGCTGATGATGGTGACAGTTGCAAATTGGCCGTTGTTTACAAGGAGAAAGCTAGACCTAAGACCTTTCACAAGGGTAACAGTTATGTGTAGTAGTTACCTAAGAGCTCCCACATCCACATAGTGCTGCTCACTGTTACTATTGCACTGACATTATGATATTGCATTGACCTTGGAACTGACAAACCCCTTGTCCCCGGTCAGGTGGGTCGGCTGGAGAACGCTATAGGCTGGTACCACAGTCACCCTGGTTACGGATGCTGGCTGTCTGGTATTGATGTCAGCACTCAGATGCTCAACCAGCAGTTCCAGGAGCCTTTTGTGGCAGTTGTGGTGAGTTCATGGAATTACCGCTTTTAGATTTTCTGCTGTGGATGTGGCAAATTTCACATTTCCTTGCCTCCTATTAAGATGTCCTTAAACATGTACTAGAAGGGCATTTGTTTCTTTCTAATACCTGAGGGCACAAGTTCATGCCTGAGAAACTGAGAAGGGTGTAATCAGGTTTAGGCATCATCTTCAGTGGTTTTTGATGTATGGTAGTAGACTACCATGAAGAACAGACAAATATTTGCCTTTTGTAACTGTATATAGTATTTACAGTTCATTGGTTCTGCAGACCCAAAGTGCCCTTGGGCAAAGTCTAATTAAGTGTTTTCTTTAAGAGCACTGGCAGCCGCGGTAAGGGGAAAAAATATCTCCTGGTGGCCAGCTTGAGGTGGTCTCTGGAGGGTTCCTGACCCCTGAATGTCTTTTTCTATTTTACTGTGTTTCTTTCGCATAGATCGACCCCACTCGAACCATATCAGCAGGAAAAGTCAATCTCGGAGCCTTCAGAACCTACCCAAAGGTAAGAAAGAAACTTCAACCCTCATATAGTCCAAATATTGTGTTTATTAGTTTGGGAAATTATGTAAATGTATATATTTTTTGTTGTTGTTGCTGATTTATATACCATTTTAGACTATACATATACTATACAGCATACTGGTTATAGTTTGCAAATTACAGATAATTCTAGTCAATTTTATTTTTATTTTTAATAAAACTATTGGAATGCATTTTCCCCCATTTGTAAACCCTTTGCTTGTATGTTTGATGTGTTTCCAGGGTTACAAGCCTCCTGATGAGGGACCTTCCGAGTATCAGACTATTCCACTCAACAAGATTGAAGATTTTGGCGTGCACTGCAAACAGTAAGTCTACGTCTTCAGTGTTCCTATTTTTTTAGAACAAATAAATTAAAGATATTTTTTGCAGTTCATGTGAACCTACATTTTCAGGCAATTAAACTATTACTTCTCATCTGACTAACTTTAACATGCCCTGTTTCATTAAATTACTGAACTTACAAAATAGAAAATTCATTATTTGTGGAGTCTTAATTATGTTATTTTTGTCTTTGTTATAGGTATTATGCCTTGGAAGTCACTTATTTCAAGTCCTCACTAGATCGAAAATTACTTGAGCTACTTTGGAATAAATACTGGGTTAATACCCTGAGCTCTTCAAGTCTCCTGACGGTGTGTTTACAATCCTTTCATTCTTTGCTGTTTTACACATCTGGCTAGTTTACACATCATGTTTTTGTTTTTTTTCTGATATATTTAAATATAGTGTATGCACATCCCAGTGGTGGATGGAAGAAATAATGGTAATTAATGAAAGTGGCCATCATTCAAACCTTCCGACAGAAAAGCTGTTCTAAATTCTAAATAGTGATACAGATTCTGCTGTGGTTCACCATGGATCATCTCCCTTGTCACCAATAGCTTCTAAAGATTGAAAGCCCCTTATGGATTCCCATTGTGGAGTGCCATCCCTCTCTCCCGAGCTTGGCTACACAGTCTAAATAGGTAGCAGACTATCCAAACAGAGAGCTCAAGAATTGTGGATGAAGATGAATTGACTACATGTCAAGAATGAGCCGCTCCAATGGCGAAGGGCTTTGTCAGTTTCTGCAATGTCACTACAGACAGGGCCCCCTGTGTCATTGTGTCTTAATTACCTTGTCCATGGAAAACACCGCCTCACCTTGGGTAAACTGTCGACAGAGCTCCTTTTTCAGTGACAGGGCTTACTATTTAAGCCCATAGCAACTTAGACATTTTTGTTACAATTTTTGGAAAGTTTTTGCGGTAGCGTAAAAAAAAAAAAAAGTTTATTTACATGTGAAATGTGTTTTTTGTGTATGTGTGCAGAATTCGGACTACACTACAGGCCAGGTGTTCGATCTGTCAGAGAAGCTGGAACAGTCGGAGGCTCAGCTTGGGAGAGGAAGCTTCATGCTGGGGCTGGACACACATGACAGGAAGTCAGAGGACAAACTGGCCAAAGCTACACGAGACAGGTAGAGCTATTGCATAAATAAATAGGACGGAAGGTAAAATTATAAATAATTTCAAGAGGTGCTTTCTTATGACACCATTCTCTAATATGTCTATTTTGTTCCGGTGTACAAATACATTATGATTAGCTAGACCGTATTGTTGATACTGTTTATATATGTAATTTATCAAGAATCAAATACACTAAATTCTTACTTTTCTCTTACATTTTTCTTAGCTGTAAGACAACCATTGAAGCAATTCATGGCCTGATGTCTCAAGTTATCAAGGATAAACTCTTCAATCAAATTAATACGTCTGCCAACTAAATCCGATAAAGGCCTGATTGAGGTTCATCAGTGTGTGTTTTACGTTGTATGTTCCATACTGCTTTTATTCTGAACTATACTTTAGTGTGAATGATTTCAGTTTCTGTGCACAACGATGGACATTAATAAATAGTGACGGTAACATTTCTGGTGTTCGTTTTTCTACAATTTGTTAACGCATGTGATAATATTGTAAGTTGTTCAAGTTGGTTAGCAGCAGTTTTGCAGTACAACTTTTTTCTTTTTAACTTTTGAATGTTCACATATAAAATATAGGTTATTCTCCTTTCGATGCACATCAGTATCCCCTAGCTTTTTGGATTTAACACAAAGCCCATGTTTAGATTTCTCAACAACAGAACCTAGTCTACTAGTTCCAGTCAGTCATTTTAACTCGAGACAGTCATAGCATTACATAATGGAACAACAAACTCAAGACGCGGCATCGGCCCTAACGTAAACACTGGCTGGCGTGTGTGTGGAGTCTCCGTGGGGCTGCCGTCAGTGCCGGTTGTCTCTACACAGTCGCTGTGTCGTCGAAGCGCACCGCTGCCGTGATGCAGCGCAGAAGCGAGGGTGGCGCACACTGGAGTCTATTCACCCGACGTGTCTGCTCTTCATCGAAGCAGACACTCAAAAGAGTCTGCCTTTTCTTACAGACAGCAGCTCTGGCTCAGTTTCATGTTATAATGCGTTTTCATGTAGTATTGTAACGGCTAAATGTATATTTTTGATGCAGTATATTGCAGAGGGTTGAACCCCTTGGGAACGTTAAATGTGTCTGCATTTTCTCATGTAGGAGTATATGGGTTTTGGCACCAATTCTCATAATGATTTTATTTTGGCATATTGTGGAGGTGTGTGTGTATATGCCCTAATATAGAGGGAAGGGTGTCTTTTTAATGTAATGTTGAAGAAAGGGAAAACCTATTGGGTTAGACTGTTTACAATTTATGCATTGAGGAATTTACAACGTTGAACAAAATATGCTCTGCACACATGGTCACTTTAATGTTTAGCTTTCAGACATTTAAAAGTATTACACGGATGACTGTTTGGTATTCAGACTATGCTATTTCTGCCATGGTTTAAGTGTAAGGATTGTAAATAACATATGTAAAATCATATGGCCAGTGTGCATATTGAACTAATTGTAATCTATATGTAAATGTTATGATCATCACCAGATGATCATCTGCATGCTTGAGTAACAGCGAAAATGAAGTAAGCCCTATGTTCCAAAAGGACAAATTCAAGACACCCTTGAATACATTTGAATGTTATGCTATTATATTCTATTAACATTTCACAATATTAATTCACCATACAACCCATTCAGAGCCTTTCATATTGTCAAAGGATTTGCAGTGGAATTCCACCTCATTTGGTATGTACATCAGGCATGTATTACAATAACAAACAGGCGACATTTGACACTTATACAACTGTAGTTCAGAGAGCAGCAGATTGATAAGACCCATGATTAATAGCTATTTATCTCTGGGTATACCAATGAACCCTGTGGAACAAATGACCCACTGAAGGCCATGGATATGTTTACTCTGGGTGTCAGAATAAACCGAACAAAATGACATGCAGTGAAGGAAGTTCAAACCCACTTTCAACCCTGTTGGGGAGTTCTGTGCACAAAAGCATGTCAGCAGGCTAACTTACATGTTCTCACTACCAAGTGCTCCGCGTGCCTAAGTGTAGGCCAGGAAGTCACAGGGACCTCTTGGCTTAACATTACATAACAATGCAGGGGTCACTTAAAATTCCCGCCATTGGCTCTGCAGTCCTGGTTCTGGCACCATGCCTTGGCTTGGGAAATCATCTTTAGGAAAGATACGCATTATTACTTGGAGAAATGTGACCCAGCAATGAGAGGGTGACATTGGTTCAAAACACTTGAGCAACTGAAAAACACAGTATCAGATTTCATCATAGTCTAGTCTTGTTAATCCATATGCACTCAAATGCATGTACTTAAAATATATATCTTTACTATTATTACTTTAAATGCCCACTGATTCATGTGTGAACTGGTATTGGCTCGATCAATAGCAAAAATAACATTAAATGGAATGTTCAAGCCATATGTGATGTATGATTCAGACACAATGCTTGTTATAACCTAATGTATTGCACACAAAACTGTTTTGAATAAATATTAATTATATATCTTGTTTATTTAGGCCTACACTAAATACTACTTTAAATATTATCAATGTTCAAAAGGAAATTAATCCATGTCAAAGAAAGGTAGGCTATCATCCGAAACCTTTTTAACTAAAGTAGAATCAACGTAACATTTTATGCAGCTTATTTTGTAAAAAAAAAAAGACTGCAAAATGAGTACAAAAAATACTGAACCATGTATCACAGAATAATCAGGTTCATAAATGTGTCTGTGTGTGACAGAGAGAGAGAGGGAGAGAGAGGGAGAGAGAGGGAGAGGGAGAGAGAGGCGTGAAGTCTCCATGGTAACTTTTTTGACCCCTTCCAAACACAACACTTCTTTCTCATTCATACGGCATTTAGTCACTTACAAACGTGTCCCATTAAAATAGACAAGAACACTAGGAAACCTAAGTGAGGTATGTAACTAAGTTAGCGACATGTAATAAAAAATGTTAGTGGGTAAACAAGGAACTGTATCTACTTAAGCAATGTAACGCTTTAGCTACCTATAGTAGCAAACTAACTAACGCTAGCTGAGTGCTAGATAACTAGCTCCTTTAGGCTATTTTTGCGTGTTGAATCAAAATGTATCTATGTATCACCGCAACATATATTCTCCTTAACTATATCTGTTAACATACGTTTTAGTTTATATAACTATAAAACAGACAGATATTTAAATTAGTAGAAAATTAGTAAAAAGTTAAGAAATGCCTGATACAGTAGGTCCTTTATTGCAAGTGAAAAAATAAACAAATGCATATTATGATTTGTACATAGCTAGTAAAAACAAATCCCAGGTGTTCTGGAAGTCCCCGGCTCGTGTGAAGACCCTGTAATGACCGCATTTGAAGTGTAGTCATCGTGTCACCTTTGCTCCCCTAATCCTTATGTTGTTATGACCACAACAACAAGAATTTAAAGGTGCACACGTTTTTGTTGTTGTTCTGACAGCTTTCTATTTATAAACATAAAAAATACATTATTTTCAGTTTTTCAAAATAGTTCCATTTATACCAACCTTTTTTCTACCTTTCATGTATGACTATATGTTGTTCATGTTCTATACCTGAATTTTCTCTCCCTCTACAGACATTTAACCATCATCCCCTGACTATTCAACTGGCTGAAGCACTGCTCGTGACAAGTCGCCATGGTCCGCCTAACCATGGACCTAATTGCTAAATCTCACAACCATTTGAAGAAAAAGAGAAACTTCTCAATTTCTCAGTACTTCAAAAAACTGACTCACTTGAACTTTTCCAACAAGAATATAGAGGGCATTGTAAGTGACATCCTAAAAGACGATAAGGTCATTCACTTGATGTCTCTGTTGATAGATTAACAGGTCTGTAACGTTATACATTTCAGGATGATCTCTCCATGTGCAGAAACCTCACAGTCCTCTACCTGTATGACAACCAGATCACCAGTATCTGCAACCTAAACTTTGCCACCAACCTCACCCACCTGTACATGCAGAACAACAACATCACTCGCATCGAGAACCTCTACTCCCTGCAGAACCTCTCCAAACTGTAAGATATGTAGACCTACATTCCCACTGTGGAGTACAGTATAATGGACTAATCCCTGCCCTAACCTGTGTGACTGTGTGTGTGTGTGTGTTTCAGGTATTTGGGTGGGAACAGCATTACGGTGGTGGAGGGTTTGGAGGAGCTTGGGGAGTTGAAGGAGCTGCATATCGAAGGCCAGAAACTTCCCCTTGGAGAGAAGCTGCTCTTTGACCCCAGGACCCTCCTCTCCCTAGCTGTAAGAGCCAGACGAGACTGTAGTGGGCGGGTTGACGTCAATGTCACAGGGATTAGTTGAGACTCGCATCTTAAATCCTCTGCAGTGCCCCTAGACCATCTTCACTTTGCCATGCCTCATTTTATCACAGCATCTACAGTATTTTAGTCAGTGTTTCTTACTTGGAATATTTACTGATCTGTAACATACTTGGCCAAAGCTACTGGCGCATGTATAAGCAGTGTTGTGCAGAATTCAATGATACCAAAGAGAACTCTGAATGTCTTCAGGCCTGTAAGATTGACTGAGCCTGTTTACTGCTCAGTCCTTAGGTAAACAAACTGCTAATCTGAGCTGCTTGTTTATATAGATAATTAAAGAAATTGCTGCGCAAATTGCCGTTTTTTTATTATTTATAAATGCTTACCCTTACTAGAGCTTGAACCAAAAATAATTCTGCATTTCAGTAGTTCACTATCTTATTTATGTATGGGGTTTATCCATACAGTAGTTAATAATGTATGTAAAGATGTGATAGATATATGGTTATAATTGTGTTTTTCTTTGCAGGAATCTCTCAATATATTGAACATTAACAAGAACAATATTGATGAAATCAAGGACCTGGCAGTCCTAAAAAACCTCACTCAACTTTTTGCTGCTGACAATAAACTGAGCGATACACAGGTAAAAGTTCAAATATTTCTCAAAATTACTGATGAAACCAGTAACTGGTTCAAAGCTCTTCAAAGCTCATTCCATTCCATAAAATGTCTAAAGAATTGTGTGCGTGCGGTGCAATCAGTAAAGCAAGCGTGCCACATCACAGCAACTGTGCATGGCACGTTTTATTAAAATCAACACGCTTTCTTTAAACTGATCAGGGTAACTTGAACATATTACCGCAGCCCTCTTCAGTGATGTGTGAAATGATATGGAGAGTAGGGTGCTAAAGAAGCAAATCCTGCAAATCCAGCCAAAGGTTCCCAGTTTCCAGGGCCCGGACAGGGTCCGAATTATTCAACAAATCAGCGGCCCTTTCCCCTGGGACCGCCCTTGCTGACAGCTTTAAACAAGCGCAAGTTTCTCTCCTTCTTTGGGAGGCTGATTTTTCCTCTTTCCCTCCGAGTCCTGCATTTGATACTCCCCACCACGGCTGAACTGTATGGGAGATTCATCCGAAGCAGAGCTATAGTTTCTCCTCAACTGTGTTGACCTTGAAAAATGACCTGCTCTAGGTTTCTGAGACTGGCGTTTTAGTGTTTTATGACCGTGTAGGCTGAAAAGAAGGATACTAGCACTTTAAAGGCCATGTCACAGTGAAACTCAGCTTTTAGATCACACTTTGGCTGCTTTTGGATCTCAAAACCAATCGTATTCCACTGTGTTACGTTCTGCAGGTAATTGCTGTGCATGTGTCAGAAGGACCTCTCATGTTAAGAAGATATCTCCTTTAATTTATACAACCCTACTGCCACTATTGATTCTGCAAAGACAGCACCCCAAAGGATCAATCCTGCCTTCAGCACAATTTGGTCAGAATCCAAAGGAAGCATTATGGATTTTTAAAATAGATTATGACAGGCAGTCAGCCAGGGTGACAAATGGGGAGGATCTGCCGAGGCCGTTAGCAGTGTGCAGGGCAGAGAGGACAGGGGAATCGAAGAGCTGGTCAAATACAGGTTCATAACTGGCCCATCATTAGTCCAGGCGAGGGGGGCCAGCCAGGCCCTGCACGCATCCAGCCAAGGCTGCTGTCCACGCCCCCGCGTGGGGGGCGATCTGGAGCGGGGCTGCACCTTGGCGGAGGCCCATCTGAGTGACGGCCCTGACACGATCATTTATCAAAGCCTGGGAGCGCGCGGCGCTCTGGGGTCCCCTCTGAACTGATTGCGGCACGGGCTGGAAAAGTGGAAGCGCTTTGGCCGAGACAGGAAGGCAATGAACAATCAGAGCGTGTCCAGAGAGTATTCATATTTCCAGGCTTGGATTAATGTGCCTTTAGATAAACATACACTGCCAGCAACACGCCGGAGGAGCCAGTCCCATCTCTCTCTCTCTCCGTCTCTCTCTCTCTCTCTCTCTCTCTCTCCGTCTCTCTCTCTCTCTCTCTCTCTCTCTCTCTCTCTCCGTCTCTCTCTCCGTCTCTCTCTCTCTCTCTCTCTCTCCGTCTCTCTCTCCGTCTCTCTCTCTCTCTCTCTCCGTCTCTCTCCCTCTCTCTCTCTCTCTCTCTCTCTCGCTCTCTCTCTCTCTCTCTCTCTCTCTCGGCACTGCCTCAGGGGAAACGTGTTAGTCACACGACACCAGTGACTGTGTTTATTAGAACAATCTGATCTGTTGTTTACACTTTCACTTTCTTTCACTATTTTGTTCTTGCTGGTATTACGTGTAGACGCGCAGTATGTAAAAAAGTGTTTTTCTGATGTGATTATTTTCCGAAAACTTTTTAAGGGAGTGTGTTGTTTTGGTGTTCAAGTAACAAAGCATTTTTTTTCCTTCTCAGAGCCCTGATACAGTGATTTAAATGTTCAAAATGGAAAAATGAATAAATAAATGAACATTTGTGTTCTTGTGCGCTTTCAGGAGTTGGAGGATGTATGCAGCCAATTGCTTCAGCTGCATCAAATGAATCTGACTGGAAATCCTGTCTGTCAGAAACCAAAGTATAGAGACAGGCTGATTACTGTCTGCAAAAGACTGGGTGAGAGATTTAGATGACCACTGACACACAATGATATAATGATCTTTTAAATATTGAGCATGATACTTTTCAAATCCTAGAATTTACTATAGCCTAATTTCCCTTCCGCTAAAGTAGGACTTCAACTTAATTGATCCGTCATCATAATCATAATTCATATACATTATTTTTCAGAGGAACTTGATGGGAAGGAAATTAACGAGTTGTCAAGGCAGTTTCTGATTAACTGGAAAGCGTCAAAGGCCAAGAAAAAAATTAAAGATGAAAAAATCATGACCAGACAGATCACTTTTCCCTTCATCGGTAAGTCAATCCAGCAGTATTATAGACTTGATGTTAGTTAATGTCCATGACATGGTCATTGTCCCTCTGTGCTGACATACCTTACTGTAGGCCAGGTATAGTTGTCAAGGTAGACAAGACTGTGTTTATATTCTAGATGATTTTAACGTGAGAGTCCATCCTTCCCACAACAACTCCTGGACCAATGTACTGGGCAAGAAGAGGCCGTCAAATTGCGTGAGACTCGGTGTTAAAGTGTGCTCTGACCACTCACACATGGCCCATGGAACATTAAGGTACTAACGCCTGACCACTGACACCACCAGTACAACATTTGATATTTGATATTGTGTTTACAGTCTGTATTTGCTTTCAAACCTCAAAAAGGAGACAGATTCATTTTGAAGATCAGACAATATATTTTTATTTGACAAGATCCAAATTATATTCTTTGTTTCCTTTCTCATGCTTTGTGTTGGACAAAATGCCTAGATGTTCAAATTCTCTTACTTAAATAAACAGATTTTCTCCTCTATGAGAGCCTGGGTTTATGTAAATAAACTGTACTGTATTACAATGACAAGATTTAATGGAAAATGTTCCACACGAGTTTCATACTTAATATTTGCACAATGACGTCCTTACCAAATGTGAAAAATAAATGTTTGTAAGACTGTATGTATTATGTAAGGAAAAAGATTATTAGGCATTACCCGCTCTTTGAAGCTCACTGATAACCACCTCCTTCTTCTTTGGTAGCGCGCACAACATAACGGTCCCTGTGAACACTGGACTACTCGGCGACACGGCTGACTCTGCAGCCACTTGACTGGCCAGCTTTACTGAACACACTCACATACACACAGACAACTTCCTCACGTCTGACCCGTGGACTTGACACACATGGAGACTGCCACTGCTGCCTCTGCACATCAGGATCTGACCTGCTCCCTTGAAACCATTTTTTTTTTATGTAGCTTTTTGTCTCAGTGTTTCCTTACGGTGTCTGAAATTATAGATGCCTTTCATTGTTCTTCTCTCTGTGTGCGTTTGTTTGTGTTTAGTCTCTCCTTACTGCCTGATTTAGAATTGACCAGTGTGGTGTTTGATATGGTATTTCTTACAGTGCAAATAAACATAATTTGCATTATTTAACTCTTATGTCTTATGTCATTGTGTATTTCTCATGTCTTTTGTCTTTGTAAAAATAAATACATACTGAAGTGTACTTGTTTTCTGGCAAGACTTAAAACAGATTTAGCATAGGCCAGATGATTGACACTTTCTGATACAGATATTTGGTCAATTGATTTTAAATCAGAGGTAGTGTTTTTTTCCCCCATATTTGAGACATTTTATAATTGATTACCTTTGGGGAAATCACATGCCCAAAATATTTTACATTTGAAGCCTTAACATTATCACATGTATTTGTTTGATTAATTACCAGTTCTGCACAATATAGTTTCCCCAATTTAATTTTATTTCTAACTTTCAACGGTTTTAATGCTTTAATTAACCAAAATCCTTGTCCCAATTTCTGAAAGTTGATTTGATTTGTTCCATATGACTCAGATTTTTTTTATATATATATATATATATATATATATATATATATTGATAATGGGATTTGTAAATAGGTTGCAGTGTGCACAAGTATCCATGAAGCGTATAAAAGACTGCCTACAAATAAATATAATTCACTGTATAGACGGGGCGCAGTTCACAATATATTTATTTCACCCTCTTAAATTTCTTGCGCACGTTTGAACGGGTCTTTAAACTGTGGGTGTGTAACCCCTGAAAGATGTGGGGTAATTATGGAATAAAGCTTACTTAACCCTCTTTGCTTCGTCTTATAATGAGTGGCCCGGAGCAATACTGTTACTCCATCCGTACAAAAACAATGTTTATTAAAAACAGTCTAAGGATATACATGTTATGAATAATTCCATTCATTAATTTACAGACATCTCCGTTTGTGGACCCTGGAAATCAGAGTGATTTATATGCGAGTCTCACAAGAATTTCCTCATGCCTGCCTGTTGATTGCAGTGTTTAGAGTTTATTTATTAGCTGTTCCTCAGTAGCCTAAATTAAAATGAATTAGTAAGTTAGACTGTTTTGCGACCTGCAACTCAAGACAGTCGTGTAATTAGTCAAATGTTTTGCATATCACCTTACCGTTGTCATTTTCTCGTCATGGTCTTTTGAACACACGACTAATAGGCTCGCTCTTAAGCGTGCTTTTCAATGGTCTACAATACGTTTCGACCAAGGATTAAATTCAACTAGGCTACTTCATGAAACTGGGTCTATACTCTATGTATACCCAGGACAAAACTCAGAATGGGGAGAAGAAAAAAAACGACTGCCTCTGGTGTTGAAAACAAGTCTCCCAGCTCCCCTCAGACAGAAATAAGTTTCGAGGGGGAAAAGAGCGGAGCCTCTCCCACTGCCAGTGAGTCTTATGGGCTTGTGATTAATTACTCCGGAGTGAAAGACTTGTCTACGCTTTGTGTGTCCAATAAATTAGAGGCTCCTGAGACTTGACGCACTCAGGTGAGTGCTCCACGCGCGGACAGGGACCTTTGCGCACCTTCTGTCGACAGTTGTGCCTTTATAAGGATTCTCTAGAGTTGGAGCTGGACCGACGAGTAAAACTACTCTGCACTGCAGGGAAACAGCAGAGTTTGCACTGAGCCAGTTGCATTGGCTTAATGACGTTTTTCAAGACGTCGCTTATAAGGAAATTTAAAGGTGAGTTAAGCTTAATTTTTGGATAGTTTGGATATGATTGATCAAATCAGTTATGTGGACATTTTATACAAGAGCAGTGCAAGCCATGCATGTTATGAAACTATGGGCTTAACTATCTCAAATGTTTAAAGGCATAATTGTAAACTTGAATTCTATTTTACATTTAGCATTATGTTCATTTAAGAAAGGACTGCATGGAGTTGATGACTTTAATTAAGGCTTTGCCTAAATGTAAAGGTGAGGGATCTTTCCTTACCAATTACAAGCTGGTTCGAATATTCTTTATATAAAAAATATTTTTTACAAACAATATTGATGAAAGTGAATAGGGGCCTTAAGGCCTATATCTAGCGATTTTCGTACATTTTAATTTAGGCATCCTACGAAAAACAGTCAAATGTTGTCAGTAGGCTATTTTTTAGATTTGGGAAAGTAGACTAAATAAGATAAGTGACAGACATTAACAAACAAGGCATGTTACCGTTCAGGTTTGTAAGTACTCTCAATGGTTGGAAGACAGACGAGCCGCATGGATAGTGGAAATGTCCCAGTGACAGATATGGATGACAGTCCCACATCAAGCCCCAACTCCAGTCCCAGTCGTCCGGAGGCACTACGTTCCAGGGTGGTCCAACCCGGTGGGCTTGGTGGTGGGAAAGGCCGCCCGGCAGCAGCCAATGCTGCCCGGGAAAGGAGTAGAGTGCAAACCCTGAGACATGCTTTCCTAGAACTACAGCGGACGCTTCCATCGGTACCACCGGATACCAAACTATCTAAACTCGATGTGTTGATTTTGGCTACCACGTACATTGCCCATCTCACCCGAACACTGCAAGAAGAGGGCATGGAGGAAGGAGAGAGCACAAAACAAACAGAAGCATTAAAGTCCCTGAAAGGTGATGGATACCTGCATCCTGTCAAAGTAAGTAGCCTTACATGACCTGATAGCCAACATGCCACGAAACTGACATTAAACATCCATAGGCAAAAGGCCTACCTCTACCGTTTGGCTATTGACTTAGGCCGATGAATTGTCTTAATTAAGCTTCATATTTTTGAATAGTGATGATTGTAACGAATTGTATAATAGGCTATTCTACGTGATTTTTAAGTGTTTTCCTTAACATATGAATTGCCTACAGACACATCAAACTGATTAGAAAATGCTAATGTTGATGCATCTCATTTTTGCAGATCCTATAGGCGGCCTAACACCACAATAAAAAGGCATAAAAACTAAATGTTTAACAAGTAGGCTACGCCTAGCCCTAATGTGCACGTTTTAACCTGTAACATTAGCCGCACTCATTTATATTTTCCCCGTTTTGTTTTTACAGAAGTGGCCAATGAGATCCAGATTATACATCGGCGCAACCGGTCAGTTCTTGAACAATTCAAATCAATCGGAGAATCAAGGAGCATCATCGTCGACCTCTCACTCGTAGATTATTCGAAAAATCTCATCCCATCTAATACTTTTTTTTAATGAATGGGCTCTTCCGCATAGCCTCTGGTAATAAAGGAACTGGAGATTTGTCCAATAATTAAAGTAGCCTACCATTACTTTTTAATAGAACGATGGCCACATTCCCATGTAAACTGTGGCTAATGCATTTCCCAACTTTATGAACACGTTGTAAATTAATATATTATGTGATTATGTAGATATAATTATAAAATTATTGTTGTGTTTCTCTGCATTTTGGCCGGTACATTTCTTCTTTGCATTGTGTAGTTCTATAGCCTACTTGTCCGAGGTATTACTTTCAGAAATTCGTTGGGTGATGACCCGTCATGCTTGAGTTGATGGCTATGCACTATTTTGTTAAAACATTTGCACTAAATGCATGTGTGAATAACTTAACATCTGTCATGTGAAGTGGTCTGTCAGAATTTCAACAATGGTAGTCTCTTCATCTCCTGTTCTCTATGTGGATGGTTGTTGACGTGTTTGTGGAAATAAAGACTTCTGTTGTACATTAACACTTGGAGACGTAGCCTACATCTATAGCCTGAATATGTTCTCATTGCAGAATAGATTTTCCAAGCATCTATTTAACTTAAATATATTTTATAGATGCCAAATTAGCAACGCTAAGAAAATAGGTTTAGTGGTCTTCATTTGCATAAATAAGTTGTGGAATGGTCATGTTGAATTCTAAATAAAACTCTGAAATAGAGGGGCTTATCCTCAAAGCATTTTACCACCAGATGCTTTATTGTTAAATAAAAGCTTTCAATTGAAAGAAAGTCAGATTGGTATTAAATTTGTCTGATCCTTTGAAATTCTGACATTGGTCATTTAGGCCTAGGCTGTGTATAGCCTAACGTTGACAAAATAACTCTAAAACTCTTTAAAAAAAGAAGAAAAAAGTTTAATTAACTACTAAATAGGCTATGTAGGTTACAACTAGGCTTGACAGTAGACCAACGTTAGTCTAGGCCTATAAAATATTGGATAATATCTAAAAAATAAGTGTGTTCTCAATCTGCCAATCTCTTCTTGATGAGAAAAAAAAATAGTTGCTCGTAAAAGGAAAGGTCCTATGCAGTAATTGTTTATATATATATATTTTTTTTAAATATATATTCAAATATTATTCTATCAAAATATTTTTTGAAAACATGTATTTTACAGATCGAGTAGACAGCCCATGTTGCAATTTTAGATCAGGCAATAGTCAAGCACGTCCGATAGCAGTGCGCATGACAACAAAATCAGGAACGCCACATCTTTTCCTTCTCTCTGTCCATGCTGTTGAAGGGTGAAGACATGTGCGTCCTCTCTGATCACGATTACTTCTCTAACCATAATGCAGAGTTCTCCTTTACAAATGGTAGGTTAACATATAATATTTGCGATGGGTAGGCTTTTGTGGCGTATAACACATACTTTTTGCACATTTGCAACGTTCTTGAAAAGATGAGTGAAAACGAAAGCCTTTGATAAAAAGCTACAATTGCGTTACGACTTAACGCTAAACCTGCGCGCTAACTGGTATCATGTTTGTATTTTACTTGTAGTTTGAATGGTACATAGCTAGTCTTTCAGCCTTTCTGTACCATATTTTAATTACCGTTAGTACATTTGTTTTCCAAGAAGGCTCCGAAGGCCATCAAATGCAGCCAACGAGCTAACGACCTAGCTACCGTGTAACACGTGGTATATATCCTGATCGAATGCTGCATTATTTGCAGTCAGTTTTCGATGCAGCGAGAAGGCTAAATTAATCTATTAGCCTACAACAACTCGTATTTACGACAATGAGTGGAATGCAATTGCCATTCAATATGTTTAACGCTAAACCAGAACTCGTTTAATCGATGTTTTTCAAAACGTCCCCGTAATGTCATAAATCATGTTTGGCAGATTCTTGTCACTACTTACCGATGATAAATTACATTGTCATGTTACCGAGCTTGCTTGAATCATTGTTGTGTTCGGATCAGGGCTAACTAGTCATCAAAGGTGATAGTGGTTAGGGAATTGTCTTCCCAATTACGTACATGAGCAAACCAGGGCGTCGGGCCCCTCAAGAGTAAAGGCCATGGTATAGGTCGTGACCTGATGTTGAACCTGGTTGAAGAGACTGCAGCAGTGGCGACAGTGCCTCCAAGCTGTGTTGCATCTGCCCTCCGCTGACCTCAACTTAATCAGTCATCCGCAGTGGACACATTGGTTATCCCTTCAGTACAGCTTATTCATGCGACATGAAAGTCAATAGATCCATGCTTCTATGGCCAATCAGTTGGATACAGGCTGCCGATGAGAAGCACTTATGAGTATCTATCACTTTGTGAAGGGTTGAACATATACCGTGAAAATGATTCCTAACTTTGCTCTTATGTCATGTATCTTCAGACTGCAATGGCTAAAAGTGATCTCAATCACGATTCCTGATGTGGTTGTATTAAGGTATGATCTGAAAAACCAAAAAGTGTTCAGATGGTGACTGAATTCCAACATATTCAAGGAAATTAGAATTGTGAGCAAACCTTCTTATTTGGTCTTGTGAATAACTGAAACCTTCCCCTGTGCAGGTTTGATGGACTGAAAATGAGAATGCGCAGATGTACGCTTCTTCTGTACCAAGTGAGTAATTGCACAGTGCTCTGCCAGTCAGTGATAATAGTGGAGTAGTGATGATACACGTTAAAGCCGTTTACCCATCAGACTATTATGGGATGCTGAGACTGTGACTACCTGAATTTCCAACTGCAGATGCTGACTATCCACCTCCTGACAACACTGGCCTTTCTCATGTTGAATTATTTTCTTCCCCATCACAGGTCCTCTCGAGTCCAGCATGGATGGGTGGTGCAGGGATGGGTGGTGCTGTATCTACCAGGTCAGTTCACCCCAACCAGTCATTTTGTCTGTTTGTGCTGTTCCTCACTGACCGCTGGATCAATGATGATCTCACATTTGCCGTTTACCCATCTGATTAAAACAAGGTGTTGAGACTGTGACTACCTGAATGACCAGCGTCATGGCAACCAGGCACTCTTTTAACATCGCAATCTCTTAAGTAGCCAAAGATGTTTACCAAGTGTTCTTTCTTCTAGACAGGAGTAGTGGGTGCAGCACGGAGGTCTTCGTCTGAGGTTCTGATGCGACATCCAATCAATGGTGAGTGCACCTGAGGTTTGGTGACTGATGTATTATAAACTCTGGTGTGATGCAAGACTAGTGTTCCTTGAGTTATGATGATTTCACATTTGCCGTTTACCCATCTGACCAAAAATTGGGGTGCTGAGATTGTGACTATCTGAACTAGTGCTAAACTACTGGCAAAGGTCTGGGGTTGTATTATCCAGAAACTATGTTAAATGTATTTTTCTCTCCAAGGTTGGAACTGACTAAGGAAACTTAAACCATGGTGAGTGCATATTTTTCATTAGGTCATTCCTATAGATGTTCACTTAAGTGTGATCATTTTGACCACAGCACTGTGTCCACTGTTCTGGAACAATGATGAGGTCATTTTTGCCGTTTACCCATCAGACTGCAAGTGCTGAGAATGTGACTTCCTGAGATTCCAATTGACCACTTCATGTACATTCTTTTTGCATTAGAATTCCAAAGGTAATTTCCCCCTTTATTCCACACAGGACAATCTAGCCTGAAGTGAAGCTATCCAGATGGCAATCCCCCTGGTCACCCCTATCGATGTTACTGGCAGCTTGAAGGAATGACCTGGAAGTTACAATCTGCCAATTTCTTCTCCCTTTACATTTGCTTGTCAATTACACTAATGTACAGTTTATTTTTCACACAACCACTAAAATGAACTTGTATGAGTAAATAAAACACTTGCCAAAGCCACAACTACATTGTCTACTTTACTCAAGATTTGTGTTGAAAATGGTTCTCTATCTTACATTGAGCTTGGCCTGTCTAGCCTGGGATTTGTCCCTTCCTGCCGTGGTCCTGCTGCCGTTTCACGGCACACCTACAGCAGCCGGCTACTCCTCTGTGATGTAGCTGTCGGCTCCGGGGGCGTGGGCGTAGATGAAGTGCAGGATGTCCTGGTGGAGCTGCTGCAAAGCTGCGTCTCTCTGCTGCAGGGCCTCCAGATCACCCAGGTCACAGGGAAAGGCTGCGTCAGGTGGGATAACGAGCGCTGAGGTCCCTGTGGGAAAACCCCAGATGAAGCCTTTATACTTGTGCAGACCTCTAAGGTTATGGTACTGGCCTATAAGCCAAATGACCTTGTGTGCCCTTTTGTAGTGGTACATTGTGATTGGTGGTGGTACAATTCTTAACTAGTTTACTACTTTAACTGTAAAACATTTATCACTCAGTAAAGGTACAAACCCTAGAACATGTTTTAACATTTCGAAGTGGTTAGAAGGGTGAAATTAAGCATAACCATGAGATCCAAAGTCTAATCTAAACGTGTCTTGTTTCTCTATAGATTCACTATATTTACTGTACCATGCCGAAGGGTGATGGCGTTTTCACAGAGCAAGACAGCAATCACAGCATCCTCCTCCAACACGCTGCTTCTCAGAGACAGCTTACTGTGGGCCTCAGCCAGAGAGATCCTGGTGTACAAATGTAGGTTATTATTGTAGGTTATTATTGAGAACAGACAGTGAAGGCACCGGATGAAAAGGAAAGGCACTGAATTGTAATTATTTGACCAGTGTGTCCTCCAAATGTGTCTCCCATGTTTACATCTAATATGGGAAATTATTAAGAACAAGTCTACTTTGTAACATTTATATTACAGTAAGGAAGTGTTGTATTTAAAAAGCACATTTAATTGAGGCAGAGTTGACTGTATATAGGACTGGCACAGCTCCTGTATCTGTCTCTGTTACACCGCAGTATAGAGTCAATTTGCCTTTTAAATGTTGTGGCCTAATGTTTATTTTAACAGTTCATTGTGACACCACATTTGACACTACACTGAAAGGATTTTTTAAACATTTGGACAAACTACATGACTAATTGTCTTCTGGGGGTAAGGTTTGCAGTTACCGTGATAAATCAGGAAGTGTGCGCCACCTTGTGGTCAAAATAACATTACTTCTCCAGTTGCAAGACATCCGTTTGGATGAGTTGTTTAAAGGTCATGTGCTGGAGCTCTTACAGGAGTTTTATGGAGGCCACAGACACTTTGGCCCCGTGGGCAGTGTCTGAGCGGACCCTGCGGCTGGCCATGTAGTACCCATGAATCATCTTCTCAGCTCTGGGGCTCATCTCCACCTGCAAGGTCTGTGCATGGGCCAAGAGCTGGGGGAGGAAGGAAAATCATTGCCATGGCTACGGCAAACATTCTCATGTCCGTACAAGCATTTCCTAAACAATGTAAACAAGTTTGAAAGCCCAGGATTTTCCCCCAGGACCACAATGACTCTTTTTGAAAGACTTGTTGCTCTTGTTGGTTTGTTGTAACTATCTTAAAATGATTGTACTCGCTGTGAAAATGAATGTTGTTGCTTGCTTTTTCCACAGGTACACTATTGCACTTTTGAGGTTCTTGCTGTTTAATTGTAACTTGTCTAACTACATGCTCTTATTGTTATCCCCTTTGGGACTTATTTGGTTTCACAATGTAAGCTTCATGTTTGGCTATCCGCAATGTTTGGGGCTATCTCGTTGTTATGATCAGTGACCTGTGCTCTTTTGTAAAATTCTCTCTTGCAAGTCAAAAAAAGCTTTGGATAAAAAACATCTGCTAAAGGCATAAATGTAAGTTTTTGGCGTCTACCTCTTGGTAGTCCTGTGTGGTGAACTGCATGCTGGAAGGGTAGAGGGGCGCTCCAGGCTGCACTGCCTGCCTCAGGGTGTGCACCGTCTGGGCCAGTAAGGCTCGTTCCCCCCCTGCCTCCCTACACTGGATCACCAGGCCAAAGGCCTCCGCTAGCTGCATGGGGACTGGGCCCATATCCTACCCTCGTGGTTAACAGACACAGCAGCTGATATTATGAGGCAAAAAGGTGCTTTTCCAGACAGATAAAAAAGAGATATTAATACTATATATCCGTTTATAAAATAATTTTTTAGGTTGTCATTATGCTGCCTATGTGCACAAAACGAAAACAGTCCATTAACATTAGGTCTGAACCACTTGACAACAGTGAGTCTGAATAGTTCCAGAAGCCGCTGTATATTAACCCACCACTGTCCCCAACAGCACAGCACTGTCCCCCCTGGTGGGCCTCCTGGAGGGGGTAGTGGAGTCGGCCAGGGCCCAGAAGCTGCACTGAAGGGGGAAGGAGAGGGTCTGGGGGGCGTCCTCGCCGTACTTCTTCCCCGGTACAAACACAGACACCACCCGGCTTTCCAGGGCTGAGGAAGAATGTCAGGTGGCTGAGCGGTTAGGGAATCGGGCTATTACTTAGAAAGTTGCCGGTTTGATTCATAGCCGTGCCAAATGACGTTGTGTTCTACTTGCCTCGGGTGGAATGTCCCTGTACTTACTGTTCTGGATAAGAACATCTGCTAAATGACTAAATGTAAATGTAAGTAGAGCGAAGCAGCTTATATAAGCACTGAGAACCCCGAGCTACGGCCGAAACGTAAACAATTCTGTGTCATGTTATTAGTATGGATATCAGTGAGGTCAGGCAGCTAGAAGAAATAGGTGGTTATCCGATAACAAGACTAGGATCCTTTTCTGCTCACCTGACTGAACGGCGTCCATCTTGTCTCTCCTGTAGCCCCCCAGGTCTCCTAGCATGCAGATCCCCCCTGTGGCCAGCAGGGCGGAGCCAGCGTGGACGTTGGCGGTGCCTGCCCCGTGCTCGTCCCGGGACAGAGATGCAAACATCTCCCCCGTGGCCTGGTGTCTGACGCCACGTCCAGCCAGGCCCAGGCTGTAGGTCATCAACCTAACACACACACACACATAACCCAGACCATGTGGGTGTACTCAGATAAACGATGTGCTCACTAGGATTTAGTGAGGACTTTAAATAACCCAAAACAATCCATACTAATGCTCCATTGCGAAGCTGACGATGTACCTTTCTATGATGAGTGTGTCCGTGGTCAGGGCCATCAGGTCCAGACACTGCAGGGAGTCTGGTTCCTCTGACCTGGTCTGGACCAAGCTGAGGAGCAGGCCCAGCTTCAGGGTGCTGTACAGGCCTGGGGGAACCACGGCCGACCCAAACGAGTTTGCAACAACGGCCGAGAACCTCCAGGGAGAGCAGGCTGTGGCCGTCAGCAGCGCCTGGAAGTTAGTGCTGATTTTACGTGAATCTGTGGAAGTGGAGAGTAGGCCTTTGTGCTGATAATCTGGTGGTATATTAACTCTTCCCCATGTAGGAGTGAAGGCAGCTAAAGTGGCACACAGTGTGTATTCAAGCAAGACTCAAAAGAAGAACAAAAGATTGTGTACACAGTGTACAGTTGAACATCCTGTTCTGTGTGATTCCAGAAAACTGCTATAAAAAAGCCGATAGGCAAGTTAGATCAGAAGTAGGATTGACTGCGTCCTTACACGCTGGCTTCCATGGTTGAACACTGTTTGCTTCTACGCTCCAGGTGACTTTAGGCCACTGGTGCACATGCGCAGGTATGCCCAGAACCCTGTACAGCCGGCCGATCCTCATCGAGTTACACAGTTCATCTAAACGCTCGGGAAATAAAACAATAACACTTACGAAAAGGTTGTTCTCTCCTGTCTGCTGATTACTGAAGAAACATGTAGCCATCTACACAGCACTGCCAAGAGCAACACAGAGCAAGACCTGCAGAACAAAGATCCTAGTGTGTGTATACCGTGTGACCAGCTAATGAGGGTTCCTTACACATATTAACATATATGTTTAGTAACCAGAGCCCAGTGTATGGAATTCCTCTGTAAGACTGGGTCAACAGAATATGCTAATGCTGGCACTGAGAATCACTGGTGTCTCAGGGGTAATGGGTGGACAATGTTATTGAAGGGGACAGGAACACCTAATATCTCACCTAGGGGAACAGGGCATGGCAAACTACTAGAAGCTCTGTTTATTTGAACTCTCCCCCATTGACTTGGTTCTCCAAAATGTTTCATTACAAAAGTAAGGGTAAAATGTCAAACTTTGAATACCTCTGTGATTGGACATTTTCTAAACATAGATTACATTGGGGTATTAGTATTAAGGGCTTTAGCCTACTTTATTAAATTATCCTAAGTAACTATGTGAGGTGTGTAAGACAGTATTATTTCCAAATGATCCCATTTGAACTACAGTTCCGTATCCCAGTTCAAGCTTTTTGGTTAAACGGTTACTGGGGCCTATTTCCTCTTAGAGCTTGAATGTTAAAGTTATAATTGTATTTGCGAATCCCAGATGTGAGCTTACCTCTCAGAAACAGGCTGACTGACTGGTACCTGAGGGAGCTGTGTTGATGAACACTCAGCACAGTGAGAGCTCTGACATGAATCAGCTCCACCAGCTGCTTGTCTGTTTCAGTGAAGTTACGACACACACACACACACACACACACACACACAGACACACAAAGACACACATAACCACTTGTTGGTGTCAAAAGGACCTCTAACTGTATTGTTCAATAGATCTAACTTATATACATCCTCTGTGATCATAAGTGGTCTTAGTTGAGCCGAGCAACGCGTTGTCGTCAGCGACGGCCCAGGCAGGCTTCACTCACCTCCAAGCACTCTGAACTTGACGTCCTCTTTGAGGGGGGAGGAACAGAGAGGGCAGGTGAAGTCTCTCCTCACCGTGGCAGACTCAGTGGCCCCGGGGGCGTGTACTCTGATATGATGGAACCCTGGAGGACACATCATAGAACTAGATGGAGTTCTGATCATAAAACTAGATGGAGTTCTGATCATAGAACTAGATGGAGTTCTGATCATTGAACTAGATGGAGTTCTGATCATAGAACTAGATGGAGTTCTGATCATTGAACTAGATGGAGTTCTGATCATAGAACTAGATTGAGTTCTGATCATAGAACTAGATGGAGTTCTGATCATAAAACTAGATGGAGTTCTGATCATAGAACTAGATGGAGTTCTGATCATAGAACTAGATGGAGTTCTGATCATAAAACTAGATGGAGTTCTGATCATAGAACTAGATGGAGTTCTGATCATAGAACTAGATGGAGTTCTGATCATAAAACTAGATGGAGTTCTGATCATAGAACTAGATGGAGTTCTGATCATAGAACTAGATGGAGTTCTGATCATTGAACTAGATGGAGTTCTGATCATAGAACTAGATGGAGTTCTGATCATTGAACTAGATGGAGTTTTGATCATAGAACTAGATTGAGTTCTGATCATAGAACTAGATCTTGTAGTTCTATGATCAGAATCTATATATCTCTATATAACTCTACTAGTTCTGAGTGAGGGGACCGGGTGTAGAGGATTCTAGAATCTTGTTAAAAGCCAAAACGAACCAGCACACTGGATGCTTTGAAAACGAAGGGAAGGCAAACCTAACAGAGAGGAGTTAACCTTGCTGTTGACGTGGTAACAGTACCTGTTGAGCAGGGGCAGCCGTCCTCCGTACAGAGGAACCTGGCCCCCTGGGTGTACTTGGTGACCCTCGTCATGGCAATGACAAGGCCCTCCATGGCAACAGGCCTCATGGGACCATACCCACGGGGGAACTCACAGAGGTCCAGACAGTATTCAGGAAATTGAGGCAGGTGAGTCAGCTTCAGGATCACATTAACCTCAAGGAGACCAGAGATAACAGTCTAAAACAAACGATATTCCCCCAAGGGTGAGTAAGAGGACACACGAACACACCACAAGTGATATTCATACCTGATTCTCTGTGTGTATCCTCTCTATCAGGGAAAGGGTCTTTATTGATAGAAAACAAACCTGATATAGGAATAACAAAACAAACGTATTATCTTATTTCATTCAGACACCTTGGGAAACTGGAACTGGAGACCTGATGATTATTTGGACTCACAGACTGAAAGAGGGCAGTCGCTTTCAGCGGGCTGTGTAGAACACAGTCGCCCAACAAGGGGTCCAGCTCTACCAGGTCAGAAGGATTCACACTAATGCAAAACCTGTACACTGCCTCACTCTGCTGGGGGTCTGGAGGTAGAATCAGTCACTATCCAAGTTAGTTTAAACCTCCACATTGTCAAAATGAAAGAAATTGATACTTGTCATCCCTGTAGGCTACTTTTAACGTTCCTGGGTGTACAGTAGGCCTATCCTCACCTTCTTAGGCAGGTTCTACTTACGACCTCTTTCACTTGGTAAGTTTCATCGCTCTAAAAACTTACCATTGAAAGTCTTGCAGTCTTCGGCGAGTTTAAGAAGACCACCACTTCTGTCTAAATAATATAATACGGATTCTTTTAGCGATAAAACATCGTCCATTTTGAGAACGTTAGTTTAAAGGAACCATACAGAAGCGCGCCAACTTTGCAAGACTTGACCGCGCGCCAAACATTGGGGTGCGTTCGCGCCAGCTGCTTCTGCAAAAGGCCTCAAAACTAAAGTTGGTTTTGTGTGACACAGAATCCCTTTGTCTACCCCCAAAGTATGATATTACTGTATGTTGCCTCATAGCCGGCAACGTCGATAAATGATTGTAATTATTATAAGGCATAAAAAGACACACGGGTTTGTTCAAAGTTCAACGAATGTATATTTTGCTTTTATTTTACAGTACAGTACTGATACAATGTTGAGCCAGGCCATTATACAGTTGAGTGGAGTCTGTAAAAGATACATTTTATTCGGCTAAGATTTTCTGTTAAAACTATATTTGTGTTAATTAAGGCACGAGAAAGAATGTAAGCAAATATACATGCAGGAAAACTAACAAATCCATACGCAAATATTTTTTTCTGACATAACCATACTGAATCTGTATCACAAAGTATAGACGCATTAAAATGACCTGTCGACACATATGGCGTTTCTAAGTGACCTCAAGTATTTCCAATTTCAACTCCCCAGCAAAAGACACACAATTCACAACAGAAAGTTGAATCAATATAACGATCGTAGTGGGAAAACAGAACTAGTCCACATATTATCATTCTGGGCGAGTGAGGAAAATAATAACGTTTCAGTGTTTTTAGTTCAACTTTTGAAGCACACAACTTTGTAAACCTTGTCTACTGCGAAGAGGAATGTGCTTTTAGCCTATAAGCATTAGCTCATTTTTCTGTTATCAATAAATACATTTTGGGTTTTTCCAGGATAAACAAGGGAGCGGAAACCAAAATGCATATAACGTATGATGGCACACATTTCTTAAAAATAGAATCTGTTATATAAATAGAATTAGGTAAAAATAAAGGTTACTGGACACCCAAAATCACCCATCAAATGCTAACCCATCTTATATTCTTGCTTTGGCTTCTCAAAATGGGTTCATCCACATGATGAATTCTTCCCTTTATTCAAACGAATCAAGACAGGATAAGGCAACGTGATAGATCGCTGGAACCGTGTTTTTTTTTTTTTACAAGAATGAGTCATCTGAAGGCGGGGCATAAGAGAACCCCAGGAATGCATCGTCTGCCTCCATGACGCTGGCATTGACTATGGAATAGTCAGAAGAGTGGCAGACTGAGTTTGGAACAGTTTCATCCGTGAACTCTGGATCAAAGTTTGTAATGTCATAAGGAGAATTCTGCAAGACAAGAAAACAAATTCATGACATGACAACCAAACGCAATAGCATCGCCTTAGCAAACAGTCCAATTACATGACTGTGTTTCTATACCTGGGGTTTGGGTTTGTATGATATTGTGAAATACAACACAATGCATAAAACGTGTCTACCAGCTTTAACGACCAGAATCCCCAACATATATTTACCACGCTGGGTGTGAAGGGAGGTGGAATCTTCCTCTGTTCCAGATCGTCCCAGTTAATGGAAAAAAAGAAGTCATGCGCTTTGATCTCAATCTGCAAAAATAAAAATATAGTTTTCTCAAAATGAAAATATTCAGGTACACTGAGTTTAAAGAGGGGTTTACTGCTTGCGAAGAAGATACTTTACAATGTGTGACTTGAACCAAACAGAAACACTGTTTGTCCACCAGAGGGAGTCTAAACGTTGACAAGCTGTTCTGCTGTGCTTAAGTTAAAAGAATGGTGTCTGAACAGTTTCTATTGTGATATGAATACCCATGCTGGATGTTGTCGCTGAAACAACAGTCCAAAAACTCAAAATAACAATTTTATCCAGTAGAGTGCTACCTGGAAAGAGATATAGGACTGTTCTGGACCCAGTAACACTCAATGATGCCCCAAAAAAACGGACACTTACAAAGTCATCTCTGGAGCCCAGTCTCCTGGTACCATCCTTCTCTAGCAGGGCCTGTAGCAGGGACCAGGCGGTGTTCGAAGCCCCAGGGCGCATCAACAGAGGCTTGTGGAGGATGTTGTCGTACATCTCGTGAGTATCTCGGCTGTAGAATGGCGGCTGTGACAGGGAGAGCAGTAGGTTAGCTCTTCTGCTCTCAATATAACGCACAAGAAAAGAGAAGTCTGTCTGTAATTATCGTCCGTAAATAGACACTTGTAGGCGCTGCATGCTTTATCCTGTGAAAAGATCAATAACAATCTGGCAACTGCTGTACAGCAAATGATAAACTCACCAGGCCAAAAAGCATCTCATAGAGCACGGAGCCCAAGCACCACCAGTCCACTGTGTTGTCATACGGCTGCTTCCTCAGTACCTCTGGAGCCAGATACTGAACACACAAAACAACGGGGTAAACCTTCAGCAAACAAGTTCATTTCAAACTTCAAGAAGACAGTGACTAGAAGGACTATAGAACTTGACACTCGCCTTGAAAACCTGACCCTGAGCCAAGACTTGCCAAATGATTAACCACCTAATTTAGACCCTTTCACACTGCAAATCCTCCCGTGGTTAATGATTAGGAGCTGGACACAGGATATCCCTCAGGATTCACCACATGGGTGCAGCGGAACAGAACGACGTAATGCTTAACTGCTGCGCACACATTACCTCGGGTGTCCCGCAGAAGGTGGATGTTGTCTCGGCAAGGGAGATGCCCTCCTTGCACAGACCAAAGTCTGTCAACACAATGTGTCCCTTTAAAGAGCGTAGACAGAGACATGTTTAGACCAGAGACATGTTTAGACGGTGTGCACTACACACAAGCAGCTCATTATCCTATATCAGGACTGAGGAATCTATTGTTGCTCTGGAATGCCTAGTAGTGCCCACTACCCCGATTCAGTAAACTCACAATTTCCTCACTTTCTCAATAAGGCCAGACAGGAAATGCACGTGTAAAATGTAACCCAATAACTGGCAGTCTCTTTGGTTAAGATTGCACAGTCTATGGGATTTTGGAAAAGTAGGAAGTTTATGCTACCTAAGAATCAAACTACTGTACTTTTTGGCAATAAGTTATGTTGATACAGAAAACCTAAAGCATGTAGATGGGGCTTGTTTCAAAATATATCTTTGGTAAAATAAAATTAGAATTGTTTTGGGGTCAATACAAAACATTACAATGTATGAATAAGGTCTCAAAATTTAGAACTTAAAAGTACATTTTATGAATTGGTCAGACTTACTTCAAAGTCAAGAAGGATATTTTCTGGCTTCAAATCCCTGCAAGAAACAATAATATCATTATAAAGTTGCTAATTGGAAAATGTAATTGTCCTAAAAACTAGTTGGCTCGTCACGGTCAGTAGTAGAATGTGGTGAAACAATGAGTTACTGAGTTAAGATTGTCTCATGTCTCAATCTGTATTTAATTGGGATCTTTTCCTCCCAAGTCCATTTGACACACTAAGGTTTTAGCTAACATCATATGAAGCAGCACAGTCTAGTAAAGAAAATTGCACTCACATGTCAGCTAATCTACAATTATACACAAGCAAGCATGACCGCACTAAAAACTTAACTTGAGAGCTGCAAATAGAAAGTGTTTATTATACACCAAGCTTTGAACATTCTTGGACCGTCACAAAAATCCCCCTGTTTAGTGGGACTTTCCAACCAATTGAGATGCGCTCAACAAATAAGAAATGCCTAATAACGTACATGAAAACAGGCATCCAAACTCTACTACCAACTCAGACAACCACCAATCTGGAATCCTCCACATACATTACCTGTAAACAATGTCAAGTGAATGCAGGTATCCCAGTGCACTGGCCATTTCAGCAATGTAGAATTTCGCCCTGGGTTCCGTGAAAGTCCGCTCTTTTTGAAGATGAAAGAAAAGCTAAGATCGAACAGAACGCAGAGAGTATGCAAGTTACTGGATATTGTTGAAGGGGCCAACACTTCAAACTCTCACAGCAAAAAAAAATAATGCAAACTCCCATTTCCTGATTTAAATTAATTCATGCATGCTGAAGAGACTAAACACACAATTCCAGCAGTGGTATCAGAACAATCTTAGGAAATCTGTGGAGAAAAACAGGCGAGGAAATAAAAACTTGATATGTTCATAGTACCATTGGCTTATGCTGCACAAATGGTCAGGATGCATTAATTCTACAAAAGCAGGAATCCAGCCCTGAGCCATCGTTTTCACCATGGTAACAACGTGATGTTTTAAATAGATCTAGTAGTTGTGAACTTTGCCACCACCATTATACCCCACAAAAGCCTTTTGATATAGCTCTTTAGGCATTACACAATTGATTGAGAAAAAGCGACAGCATTATGACCAACCCATCTACACAAACGAGGAAAAACCTCAACTTCTTTACCAGGAACAGAAATCTGGCTCACAAAAGATTGGTGTGACACTGTGCCCAGATAGAGCTGACCCAGAACGGAAAACACTGGGACTGGTGTTGGGGAGAATCAGAATAAGCAGCCTGTATGTATAAATGTTAAGAAGTATACAGTACATGCTTTCAAAAACATGGTTTAAACCATATATTTTAAACCTGAAATCAGGCATTCATCGTGACTGTGGTATAATGGTTGTTCATTCATGGACACAGCCTTAAGTGGCTTCATTGTGTTTCCAAGGTCAACAGAGATACGAGAGAGAGAGTATACAGTGTAGCACACTTGCTGTGCCAATACTATCTTGGGTTCCCACTGGCCCACTGACTCAGCACTGGGAACTATATTCATAACAGTGATCCTACTCACTTCTCCACCATTGACAAAATCCAAGACAAAGTACAGCTTGTCTGTTGTCTGAAAGGAATAATGAAGCCCGACCAGGAAGGGGTGTCTCACGTTCTTCAGCAGCACGTTGCGCTCTGCCATGATGTGTTTTTGCTGGTAACAGACACAAGAGGTGTTTCAGTGCAATAAACTCCTAAACTTACAGTGCTTGTTTAAAGACCGAAGGGGTCTGATATGATAAAATCACAGCCAGAACTACCTCTCTCCTGTTGAGAATGACTCTTTTTTGCAGGACCTTGATTGCGTAATACTTCCCGTCCAGAGTTCGTTTAGCCAGGAGAACCTTCACGAGGGAGAGAAAGTATGTTAGCTAGCCTCAGGCTCCATCTCTGAGACAATAGTAACCAACACAATGAGGCAGTGAAATTCCAGTGGAACTGAGAGACTTTCACTTCCTGTGTGTAAAGGCCACTCGGTTTTCCATGCAGAAGTAAAACCGTATCCTTTACTACACAGAGTAACTGTTTCAAAAGATGACGTGGTGGCCAGTTTCTAATTTTTGAAGGACTAAACCACAAAACAGTTTTATAGACACAAAGCATATGACTATTATAAATGTCATTTTTTCTTCAGATGACATACCTTTCCAAAGCTCCCTTTGCCTATAACTTTCAGAAAGTCAAAGTCTGTGGGTTTTGCCCTGGGGAAAAAACAAAACAAGTAAATCACATTTACACCAATGACACATGTACATTTTCACTACAAGTGTTGAAAAAAATCATTTCAGGCCAGTCCTATATGTGAATAATTTGTGGAACGCACTGTGGATTTCCAGACGGTCCCAGGTTAATGTTTCTGGAGCCAGAGCTGTTCTGTAAACCAATGAGAAAATACGTAATCTCAACTAACCAAACAGAAAACACGTCATCTCAACTAACCAATGAGAAAACACCGTCATCTCAACTGGGGTGAACGTTTAAATGAAGCCATGGTCTCATCCAACAACCTGTCTGTTAAAGACCATCACCAGGGGCTAACCTTGTCATCTTCATCCTCAGAGGCATCGGAGAAGTTCTGTGATTTGTCCATCTGCAGGAACGCTCTGACATCAGGGCTGTGTGACAGAGAGGGCCAGGGCATCCAAGGGTTAAATAAACACACAATGACACTGTTGTTAAGGGGAATCTACTTCCTCCATTTTACAACCCATGGGTCAGGAGATGTCACCATGACAAAACAGGGTGAAAAATGGGAAAGCATGACGAATGGCAAAAGGCTGATATCCATTTCCCTCCTGAACTTGTAATTATGAAGATAAAGATATATGGCACGTGCAACAAGCATCAATAACTTAATAACTCAATAACTTAATAACTTAAACACATACTGTAATATTAGTGCTACTCACTGGTTGCTGAGTTGAGTATGGGAGACAAGTCTCTGGATGAACTCGTGCAACCCTGTTCTTCGTTGCTTAATAAACTCTAGAGAAGGAATGAAAATAACCTTAGTTAAATTAGTAGACTGGAGACTCGTGATGTAATATAGTATGCCCAGCACAATACCTTACCTGGATCAAAATTATCTCCGAATATTCTCTTAGCAGGGATTTTCAAGTTTAATGATGGAAACTGTTTCCGCAGCTATATTAAAAGAGAGGATATGATATAAGCATGTGAAGCATTGATATTTAATGTAGGCTGGGAGTTCATTTACTGTACTTATTACTCAGAAGGAAAGTCACAAGAGCTGAATCATCTGAATTTGGAAATGTCAACTTTGCTTTACATAAATGTCCAGCCTAAATATAGACTAGCCTGCATATTGAATAAGGTGATTCAGCATGCGTATCTCATTGTGGCACACACTCACCGTATTGTAGAGCTTGTCAAACTCAGCATACCGTCTAAAGACAAACCACTCATGTCTTCCAACGCTGACCATCACTTTGTATACCTGGAAGAACACGATCGAGTTCAGTTTGCGATCCAAGCGACTAATGCTGCTAATGTAACAATGCTTTGGCACTGCAACGATGACACTGCACACAAAACTGTCTCTAAGGAATGCTAGCCCCAATCACTTCCTGTTGACCAGCTGTCACCATGGCGACAGTTTACTCACGGTGTAGCGTTTCTTCTTGTCTCTCTGCTCGTTGTAGCAGGGGATGCTGACGTTTGGGCAGCTGGACTGCTCCTCCATCCTGACGCCACGACGCCAACGACGGGGGGGGGGGTTGGAAGTGAAAGGTCACAGAGATGTTGGTCAGAGATCAAGTTTTGAAGCGCAACCTTCAGAGGGACCAAGAAACACTTCAGGTCAACAGCTGACCCTTCCCCATCCTGATTCACTGCTGTGGAGGAGAAACAAACAGATATAAAAAAAAAAATTTAAGAAGAAAGTTTGGTAATATTTAGAAACTCTCAGGAATAGAAGTTCTGGTTCTTAAAAATAGTATAGTAGTGTACGGTGTCTACCAGACACTTTTATCTGACAAGTGCACATTTTTTCTGAGCAAAAGTTGAATTAGAGGTGTAGCCATCTTAGAGTCGCTTCCCACCCTGTGTGGAGATGTTGTTTTTGGAGTGGGGGGTTGTGCTGCAACAGCAGAAACCCAGGCCAGGACAGCACAGGCCAGGACAGCACAGGCCAGGACAGGCCAGGACAGCACAGGCCAGGACAGGCCAGGACAGCACAGGCCAGGACAGCACAGGCCAGGACAGGCCAGGACAGCACAGGCCAGGACAGGCCAGGACAGCACAGGCCAGGACAGGCCAGGACAGCACAGGCCAGGACAGCATAGGCCAACATAGCCTGGCAGTCTCTCTAGAACCTGGAAGTCCAGTTCTACTCCCCCCCCCCCCCCCCCCAGTCTCTATTAGCTTCTCACCCGCCCTTCTCATCTCTCCATCCAAACCTCCCACACTCCTCCACCACCCACTCCCTCTCGTCTCTCCATCCAAGCCATCCACACTCCTCTGCCCCCCCCCCCCCCCCCCCACTGGTGTGTTCATCCATTGTGCCCACAGTGCTCCGACACCCACTCCCTGTGATCTCTCCATACATAACATCTATCTCTCTTCTATCTCTCCGTACAGTACCTTTTCACTACGCATCTCTCTTCAAACCACAACCTTGACTGAACATCCTCTCCTTTCTTCCCCCGTCACTCCATGGCATCTGCCATCTCCTAACGGGACCATTTCTGTTTATGCTTTCCTTTCCTTTTTATACGTCACTGTCCTCACAAATGAGTCTTTCCTGTCCACCCCTCACCCCTCTTGCCTCAACCCTCAACCCTCTCACCACATTCCCAACAGGAGGGCAGTCTCCAACCATCTCCTCTTCCTCCATGTCACGCATCCAGGTCACTCTCTCACCCACGCGCTGGGCCTCTGACATTCTGCCTGGCTTCTGTCAATGTGGGGGTATTTTTAGATAACCTTCCGTAGGTCTTTGAAGTACCAGGAACGCACACACGCCCGTACAGTTCTTTCTGATGCTTGTTGACAAGTGCTCGGCTAGTGTTTTACACAGTTAGGCCAATAAAAAGTCACTGAACCCTCTTGAGCAAGCAAACTACAACCAAACTAGCAGACCTATCCTTTTCTCATGCTAATGACTGAACATTTATCCAGTGGTTATGTCATGTCTGTTTTTTCTCTTCTTTTTTTTCATGCTACAACAAAGCTCTTTGTCCACTGCAAAAGCTTGTCCATTGTGTTTGATTGTGAGGTCAGCCAGCATGTTAAGTCATTTCTTTCAGACCATGCCACGGCTCTCTGCTCAGCGCACTCAGTTAACGGTGTTAGACCTGAATGTCATGACAGACATCTTTCATTCAACTCACGTCATGGTAAAGGAAACATCAAGAGAGACAGAGCCTTTTTAAAATGCAGGAGTGCAATCGGAGGGACTTTCAGTCCCCAATGCCCCCCCCCCCCTTTCACCCAAACACACTTCACCTCCTGTCTACACACATACACACTCTTGTGCTTTACCGGACACTAAACCTTATAAAAACACAGTCTACCACATTATCCATATGTTTGTTTCACACATGGATAAATAACTGACTGAGTCATTAGTAGAACTCACTTGTTAACATTCCAGAAATACTTTTGTCAAGAGAGAAATAAACGATAGTACTATAACAACTGACACTTTTAAACTAGGCTACTCCTTCATATGGAATGTTGAACATCCTAAATGTTCGCCAAATCTACTAAAAAAAAAATTAAAGTAAAGTAGCCTTTTCAGAGTGAGAGAGTATTAAATGAACTAATTGAAACCAGGAGGATCATGTAACAACATGTTGAAAAGACACACGTAGATCACAGTAGATTACAACATACTGTATGGCACAGGGCTTGTGTCGACATGACAGGCACAACAATTCGACAACACAGAATCAAAAATAGCAGCTCTTCCTGGTTTGTTCAAACACATCTACATCCTTGTCAGCAGACTGAACTTCCTCTGAGGATATTCCAGTTTTTCTTCAAGGTAGCACTTGTAGCGGGAGGTCAGATGGCTGAGCGGTTAGGGAGTCGGGCTATTAATCAGAAGGTTGCCGGTTCGATTCCCCGCCGTGCTAAATGACCTTGTGTCCTAAGGCAAGGCACTTCACCCTACTTGCCTCGGAGAGAATGTCCCTGTACTTACTGTAAGTCGTTCTTGATAAGAGAGTCTGCTAAATGACACCATGTAAAGAGCTGTGTCTGTTTTTGATCATGGTGATGATGAAAAACAGAAGTTAAAGTTCCCACTGACAAATTGCCACACTGGTAAAGAGACGAAGAACTCCAAAACGGCTACACCAAACAGACCATGAGTGGAGATCACCTTCCGCGGGCTATCTTACTTATTTATGAATGAATGAGCTTCCACTATGGCCCAATCAAAAAATAAAACCGAGCTCAACTTGATATCGATAGGTTAGACAGCTCTACGAAGATAAGCATTATTTCCCCAAACAATGGGGGGGAAATGTAGGGTTTGTAATTAACTCAGTCACCCAAACGTGTACGGGGAAATGTGCATCTGGAATAATGGTTAACACAGAATACAGATGACTGCGACCTCCCCGGTTTATACACACAACACGGGCTGGAGCCTAGCTGAAGTAGCGACCGCTGTTTCTTGCTACGCTGCTTCTCATACATTTAGTCTGGGCCAACACAAAGTTGTCTGGAGAGTCTGTGTGTACCACAGGTACCTGATTATTGGCATAGTACAGACCTTTTCTGAATCTCCTGGTCCTGATATTGCTGTGATCAGAACGCAGGATATAATGTCACAAGTTTTGACAGCTGTAAAATGAATCGTCAATGAGCCATAATGGGGTCATTCAGACTTATCTTGACATAAGTCTGTGACACAGGCTGTTACTGTAGAGCTAATTTGTGCTCTTCTCACAGTTGCTGGTGATCATCACCCTTAACGGTAAAATAACCAGTTTCAGCAATTGCCTTCTCTGCACATTCCAGAAAAGCAAGTGGATACAGTCCCCTGAATTGTACTGAGGCAGTAGGTAGCACCCTACCCTACTATCCTTTAAGAAACTGATGTATTGATCGAAGATCACGTGTGTAGCCTAATACAGGGGCTTTGCCTTTCAAATTCACTAAACAAAATGTATAAGAATGTATACATTCAGAGTTCTAAGCCAAGCCAAACAAACTTGGTTACGTAATTTCACGATTCTTTAAACGTTGAGAAGTGAATTACTTACATAATCAAATGACTAGGCAACAGAAATCGCCGATGTAACATTATCTTTACGAACGTAGTTAGCAACTATATTAACTAGCAGTAGCAATTCAGCCAGAACTTCCACAGAATGTGCGAATTTACCTTGAATGTTGTTGAATTTCTCATCCAATTAGATCCAATAAGGTAATCAACGTTGGTTGCAAAAATGAAACAAATCCAGCCTTCTAACTAGAGTAATGTGTTATGTTTTCAAAAGTCACAGTCTGTACTTTCTACCACCACGGTTTTCTGACAAGTGGCAGTGCAAAGCAGGAAAAACCGAGACGTAGTCCTGCAAGTTCAAATGAAATATCACGGGACTACACCACACTTTCAGGAAGCATGACTGACATGGAAAAAACGAGACAACACCACCACCTAGCGGTAGACAGAAGATTAGCCCAAAATGGCAACTGGAAACGTCCACAAGTAAAACATTTGTTTTATTAATGTATTTAAATGTATTTACACACGTTGTACGCAGAGGTAGACTATACAAAACCAAGAACAAGAACCTAAGGCTTCACATATTGTATATTTAGGGTTTGTTTCGCTTTAAATTTTTATACATTTTGAAGACCAAATGTCATTTGGTTCTACTTCAGGTATCACGAAACGCACACGTTTCTTCAATGTCAGCGACCGATCTTGACGGAACCAGGTTAACAGGATGAATGACATAAAATCCTTAAAGACACTTCCTGAACAATGTTGACGATATAATACTTTTCCCTTAAAACTCCCCACTCATACATATTTAGGCTTGCAGTGTCTATTTATGAACTTTCAACTCGTGTTCCCGATATGAATATTAATGCATTTTACCCTTGATACAAACACGATTTAAAATGATTCTTAATGAATTATCATTGTGGATGCTGGTCCGCATGTGCTGCTCACCCACTAAATATATCCATTCAATCGTTTGTTAAAATATTTGTCCACTAGATGTCAGCATAACACTACTCAGGTACATTGGGTTTGTTGCGTTGTTATGAAGCATACTTGGAAAAACAATGATTTGTGTTAGTCTTCCAACCCTTTAAGAAAATAAAAACACCTAACATCAAATTAACTAGCTTTAAATACATGTTATTTATTGGTTATCATTGGTTATCATTCATGACCATAATATGACATTATTCTAATATCTAATAATATTCTTTTTTGAAACAGTGTGAACAACTTGGCCATGATGACTCCACGACCCTACCCATACTGCAGCAGCAGTGTGCACGGGCGCTCAGACTGTACATGCGCTTTATCTGTATGAGGGACTGCGCTTCCACATTTCTGACCTATCAGGCGCGAGGCCGCCTGCGCAGATTCAAACACCCTTCTGGAAGGAGGCTGGGCGCGAGATTCGGCGGGATGGACAAAAATCGGACTGCCAAAATAATAAAATAGAGGTGCTGGGGAGTGTGGGACGTAACGGACAATTAGAGACACACCAATAGTATGTAATTTTTCTGCAGAATAAGGCATTGACATTGTATTTAACCACGCAACCAGCAAAAGAAATCGCCGGTATTGTACCAGTTGGATGATTACGTTGTTGAATTTACAACACAGCGGAGCATGACGTGAAACCATACCTTGGGAACTGCAAGACAAGACTGCCCATATTTTGCGCTAAATACTGGACTATGGCTGGAAGCGGCTTACATAAATAACTGTTTACAGCTGACCAAATTGAATGGATTCTAGAGCAACGTATTATTTTGTGAAGCATTGATCAACTTGCCAGCTGTCATTATGGACAACATGAAGTCGCGCAGGTGGGTGATGGTTCTATTGTAGCAAGCTAGCTACTTGCTAAAATTAGACTACAGTATGGCTAGCTAATGACTAGCTACCTAGCTTTCTTAAATATAGAGAAAATATGTATGCTAATTTACTAAACTTAAAGTAACCAGACGGTACTGTTAAGATAGCAAGATATCTAGGCTGCTTGATCTTTGACACAACATGTGCACCTGCTCACTGTCACACATGGATTACTCGGTGAATGAATACAAAAATTTGAACATTAGAGTAAATAGCAGACTATATAGTTCTATTTGCAAGAAATAAAAAAAGAGAAGCACTTGAATTTGGAATGAATAAGAATATAACTAACTATATCGGTATGCTAATAACCAAACTATCAAAGCGCTTCAGCGTCTCGCTTTATTGCAAGTTTCAAATTCGATTAGCCTTCTTCCGTACTCCGCACTGATGACGGGGGGGGCTATGCATTCTGTGTCAAATTGTATATTATATTTGGCAATAATAATGTGAGGATACGCTCTTATGATCACCGCGCGCGACATTATGCTTAAAAACTCCTCGGTCAGTGATGTCAATCTGCATCCTTTGACAGTGGACCTGATCTGTACAGGGTCCTTTCCGATTATGTGAGCAATGCCTTAGTGTGATCCCATCCAAGTCCCATGCATGGAAAATAGACGTCATATATGGGTCTATGTGTCACTTTTGTAAAATTTTGTTCTGTATTTCGCAAGTGAGCAATGCATAAACAAACCAACTGAATTGCCTTAAATTAGAATTCATCCGAATGGTTTAGCATTCATAAATTCTCCATGTGAAAGCGCAAATTAAGTATTGACTGGTGGTCTGACTGGTGGCAGATCATTGCCCACAAACATGACAGTGATGTAACTTCAGTGAGATGAACAGCTCAGTGGCGTGTGTCCCCTGCTCTGCACCCTCCCCCTCTGTGTACCCCATCTGTGTTGAGCTGGAGGGGGGGGGGGGGGGCGCGACAGGGGGGCAGAGCGGGAGAAGAGGGGGTCCTTGTTGATTTTCACTTCCCACATGCAAAAGTGAACTTGTGGAAATGTGGAGCAGGAGAACGCCTGACTAGGTTATCGATGTTCAGAACCGCCGTACTCAATTTTTTTTATAAGTGAGAAATCTTGGGATGATGAAAGCTATGTTTGCTTTGGCTTTTCTAGCATGTCTTTGTTTTTAACCAGTGATCCATGAAACATCGTCGGTTCTGTTATTAATTAATGTGGAAGTTGTCCTACGCTTCCAAAAATCTGTCTGTATTTGAATGTTCAGCAGTGGACCGTTAGGGTCTTGTCATTAGCTTGGCCACACCCCGGTGCACGTCCTACTCCTGGCCAGCGACACACACACACACACACACACACCTTCACTGCTCCTGAAGAGAAAGAGCTTGTTGATGAGAGTGTACCTCTCACCCCCTCCTCCCACATCCCACCCCCACACACACTCTCTCTCCCAGCTGAAGGCCCACAGCCCTCCCATACCTCTCTCCCTTACTGGACTCAGGGATTTAGTTGCACTGAAATTCAATTGGTATGTCCCAGTCACTGCTGAAGAGCCTCTTTCATCACAGGTTAGACGTACAGAAGAGCCCGGAGAGGCCCTGTTTTCCCTGCATGTGTGCATGTGTGTTTGTGTGTGTGTGTTTGTGTGTGTTAGGTTAGCTTTGAGCTTTTATTGAAACTCCCTAGAATGGGTCTGTTCATGGTTTTTTGCAGTGTAGACATAGACCCTCAGGTTTGCTCACGGTAACCCTTGGCAACAGCAATCTTCAATCCTCCACCCTGTTTATTAAATGTTCTATCCTGGCACAGCGTGACCCCATGGAGGAAGTGTTGCCCAGCAACAAGACATTTCTATGGACAGAGAATCGCACAACCACACTTTTCTATGCATAGCACAGACTGGGGAAGAATAACTGTGAGGTTGTGTAGAAGGGAATTTAGACTAGACCAGTGAGTCTTGATTTACTTACACAAGACTACTTTTTGTGGAAGTGGACCCAGGAAAGCCATTACAACCTAGCCCACCCTTTGTGCATGAAGGCAAAGAGACTGACCAGTAAAGCAAGATTTGAAGGAAAAGCTATTCTAATTATGACCGGGAATGTCCTGTTTAGTACCAAGACTTCCCTCTGCAATCACTGATGGTGGCTTCATCTTGTGCCAGTATTCTCTGACAATCTTTTCAACATTTATTCATTACAGTAATTATAATATCATGCCAGTCAAGATACTTACTGTGGGTTGTGAGGGATTCTGGTCTAGTCCTTTTTAGGTCTGAATGCCTCTCTCTCTCTTTTTTTTTTTTTTTTTTGCAATGATCTCATGATTCCATGAGTCAACTCTGAATTACTACTTGCTCATAATGTCAACATTCAGCTTACAGTAAGCTTTTGATACCCGAATAAAAGATAAGTAGTCTCATTTGCAATAGGCTTCACTTTAGTCTAATTTGTCCAAAAACGAATGTTCTCCCTTCCTCTGTCCTATGTTTAGTGAGGACGAGGATGAAGAACTACATTCTACAGACCCAGAGAATAAGGATAGAACCAAAGACAAGAAGACTCTGTTCAAGGTCAAGTGGTCTCGGGACGAGGTAAGTTAATAATTGGCACATGATTGAGTCATTTTAAAAAGTAAAAGTCTTTGTCTTTAATGCATGGCTCTTCAACGCATGGCTTTTTGTATGCTTCAAAGAGTTTGTTAGCCCCACATATCTCCTATTATCACATTGTCGTAAAACATTATCAGTTGGAACTACTCTAACCTTTGCTGTGTACAGTTTACTTCTTTTAAAAGCTGGAAAGGTCTGATGTGTCATTTGTGAAAAGAAAGTGCGTAATGACTCAACCTCCTTATATAAAGAAAGCTTGTCAAGAATGTTGGCTCCTCACTGTCTCTCTCTGTCTCTCTCTCTTTCTCTCTCTCTTTCTCTCTTTTTCTCTCTCTCTTTTACTTCTTTTTTTTAGGATGAGAGGCTGAAAAAGTTAGTTGAGCAGCATGGAACAGACTCTTGGAAGTTAGTTGCCAATTACTTCCCTGTAAGTACAACATGCACCCACTCGCTAAACATGCTGCACAGCAACACTCATCCTAGTAGTGAACGTGTGTGAGAGGAGTGTGATGGGTGTGTAAAGGTGTAGTGTTGTAATGAGGTGTGTGTGTGTGTGTGTGTGTGTGTGTCGCAGGGGAGGACAGATGGCCAGTGTCAGCACCGCTGGCAGAAGGTGCTCAACCCGGAGCTGGTGAAAGGACCCTGGACAAAAGAGGAGGATCAGAAGGTAAGAAGAGACGACGTCCCCCGGCCTGGCTGGGGGGAGCGTGAAATAAAGATGGAAGGGGGAGCGGAGGGAGAGAAAGAAAGAGAGGACATGTGAAGGTGTTCAGAATCAGGGATTGGCCAGGTGTGTGTGTTCAGACTAGAAGGATGGTTTGTGTGCAAACCTGCAACAAACAACAACAACAACAAAAATCCCAATCCTTATTAAACCTCGTCATTACATCTGATATTAACTTCAGTGTCAGCGTAGAAGAATATCAAATATATTGACTATCGCTGGTCGTGCGTTTGACTGCAGACTTCCCCCCTAAAATAGCCTGAACCTTCCCCACCTCCCTGGCTCTGCGCCCAGCGTCTCCTTAGACCTCCTGCAAAGATTGCTAATCTTTCTCCGAGCTGAAACACCAACAATGCATTCCTCACATACAGCTTACATGATGTCTTGACTGCAGGGATGGCAGGAATGTGGCCCCAGCATTCCAAAATATTGCTTTTCCAACTCCTATCTAGAGTCGGATTGTTCTGGTTACCCACGGAGACATAACAGAGATGACATCACTAGATTCCTGCCTTCTGCCTGAAACAGACGAACAGCTTTACTCGTAAAGCTGCATTCTGAACAGTCAGGACCTTTACAAGTGTGTGTGTCTTTGCAACTTGCATGGTAAAAAAAAAGAAGTTTTGGCTCTAATTCCCCGTGTGTTTGTGTGGGTGTAATGCAGGTTATCGACCTCGTACACAAGTACGGCCCCAAGCGATGGTCGGTGATCGCCAAGCACCTGCAGGGCCGGATCGGTAAGCAGTGCCGCGAGCGCTGGCACAACCACCTGAACCCCGAGGTCAAGAAGTCATCTTGGACGCAGGAAGAAGACCGCATCATCTACGACGCACACAAGCGTCTGGGGAACCGCTGGGCCGAGATCTCCAAACTGCTGCCGGGAAGGTAAGACCCACACGCACGGCATTCTGGGAGCTTTCTAGAGAGGACACAGAACGTCAACAACTGCTGTGACTGCTCACTGACCCAACCGGCTGTTTGGGATTGTCATTCCCCTCTCCCTCCCCCACAACAGGACAGACAACTCCATCAAGAACCACTGGAACTCCACCATGAGGAGGAAGGTGGAGCACGAGGGCTACCTCCAGGACAGCTGCAGGGCCTTCGGCTCTGCCTCCGGTGGGGTTAGGAGACGGCACCTAAGGACCTGTGCTCCCCCCCCAGACTCCCCCCACCCAGACCACAGCCCTCTGGCCCTGACCAGACCGGCGCAGGTCAGTGGAATTTGATAACACACAAACAGACCTTTTTGGAGGTATTATTTCAGAGACCGAAACCATGAGGTCATGCTTTTTTTTGTTCTGGTGAGACTTTTGTCATAATATATATATATATATATATATTTCTTGGTTCTTTCCTGTGTGTTTGCAGCTTGGTGGCTACAGGCATTACGGCCCTTCCAGTGGACACGTCATGGACAGCCTTCATGATTCCAGCTTCTTATCAGTGAGTGAAGTGATTCTCCTCCCCGCCTTCTGTTTCGTCCTCTTCCTAAACTTCTCTTTGGTCTCCGGTTAATCACTTCCTAAATCAAAGAACTGAAGGACTTTCTTTTATATCAACTAACATGTGGGTCTGAATGAGGTGTTTTCTGGGCCAGGGCAAAGGGTCCACCTTCAGTAATTGTGAGTTACCAACCAGTGAGTTAAACATTTGTCTCTCCTTCTTTCCCTACCTTCCTTTCCACACTCCCTCCGTCCTCTCTTCCTCTCCTCCTCTCTTCCTCCCCGATGTGCGTCTCTTCCAGCCGCCCGGCCTTGACGACCCAGACAAAGAGCAGAGAATTAAGGAGCTTGAATTGCTGCTTATGTCAGCAGAGAGCGAAGTCCGAAGACAGGCGCAGTGCAGAGGCCCATGTGTAAGGAGGACACACCGTAGGAGTGTGTTTTGTGTTAGCCCGTAGCATAGCCCACATGTATGTGAGAGGGCCGTCCCACATACATGTGTGATTGTGTTTTCGTGAGCGTAGGCACATATGAATGTGCGTGAGCATGCTTTCCAGTTTGACCTGCTGCAGTAGCTTCCATCTCATCCCCCTCCTCTAGTTCCTCTCATTGCCTCACTGCCCATCAGCTGTGCTTCATTGACCCCCTCCCACCACCCCTACTCCTGCCCCTAAGCACCTCACCTCATTCAGATGTTTGGTGTGGAACAACCTTTGCCCCCCCTCCCGTCCGCCCGCCCGCCCGCCCGCCCGCCCGCCCTGTGTTTGTACCTCGTATGGTGCCACATGTCTTCCTCACTTCTCTGTATTCATCCCGTTGCTCCACCTCTGTGGTGTATCCTCCTGGTCTCCCGCTGGACCTGCTCCACCTAACGCCCCGTCTCCTGTCCCCGCAGAGCGCCGACCGCTACGCCAGCTGGTCCGACAGCGTGTCCGACGACACCCTGACCACCAGCAGCAGCAGCCTGGAGGAGCAGGAGGGCTGGAGGGGGCCCGAGGAGGCAGAGGGGCCCCAGGGCCAGCTCGATGTTTCCCCCAGTAAGTTCCTGGCTGTGGAGGCCAGCACCGTGCTCTCCACCCTGCAGACCATCCCCGAGTTTGCTGAGACGATGGAACTCATCGATTCGGTGAGTGGGGTGTGACAATGCAGTCCGTGTGCATGTAACTGTTTGTTGTTTTGCCTGAGTTTGTTTTTGTTTGCCGTAGCGTGTGATGTAGAGAGGGACTCACTGGCATGCGTGTACGCACGCCACAAACTGCTGGTAGTACCAGACCTAGAACATGGATGTATTGAAAATCTACTGTAGATGTGTCTGGCTTTGCAGGATCCTGTGGCATGGAGCGAGATGGCCAGCTTCGACCTGTCTGAAGTAGGGACCCCCCTGAAGCACACCCAGGGGGGCTACGCCCCCCCTGAGAGGACGATGGAGGGGCAGGGTTACCACGTGAACCCGCCCAACGCCATCTCTGGCCTGGGTAAACACTGTGCCCCGTTTGGTCAGGGCAAGCCCAGCCCCCCTCATCAGACCAGCGCGCCCAGACCCAGCCTTCCCTCTGTGGGGAGGAGGAAGAGGAGAGACAGGGTGGAGTCATCTCATGCGTGCGACAGGACCGGACACTCCTTCATAGACACCAGCACCGACTCTCCCAAGAAGACCCCCTCGAAAACGCTGCCCTTCTCACCGTCTCGGGTACATCACAATGTTTAGAATTTTAAAAGGAGAGCCGAAGGTTTCCCCCCCCAAAAAAATTCCCTCACATTTTATCGCCTCAAATATTTTCACCATTTCCCATTTTTGGGATCAAAATTTCAGAAGAATGTTGAGATTTTTTCGATTCGAATTTTGCTCAAAATCAGCACTCCAGATGTCGTATGGAGCCTGATCCCCCTATGATGGTTCTTCTCTGTTTTAGTTCTTCAACGTTTCAGGGGGGGAGCACCTAAGCCTGGACACCCCCGCCCTCACCTCCACCCCTGTGTGTGGACACAAGTTCTTCAACACGCCTCTGCAGAAGGAAACCACACCCAAGCACCAGAAGGAGAACGTTGGGTAAGGTTACCACGGCTACGCTAGTGCTGCTATTTCTGCTCAGGTCATATTCATGTTTGTAAGAGACGTTTTACTTATAAATGTTTTTTGTTTGTTTTTGTTTTAATTTTAAACCTCTTTTATGTTCTCTTTCTCTCCGGCTGTTTTTCCCTTCTGCAGTTTCAGGACTCCTAAGATCCGTAAGTCCATCTTGGGCCCAACGCCCAGGACTCCAACACCTTTTAAAAACGCTCTCGCCTTCCAGGAGAAGATGCATGGCCCTCTAAAGATGGTGGTCAGTGTGTTTTCAGGCTTTACCTGCTTTTACATTGTGTGTGTGTGTGTGCGCGTGCTCACGGGTGTGTTGTCTGTTCCAGTCCCAGCCCCTGGCTTATCTAGAGGAGGACATCAGGGAGGTGTTGAAGGAGGAGACGGGAGCTGACATCTTCACCAGAGCAGACCACCAACCAGACTTCAGGACCTGGAAACATGACGTACGTCTGCTCGAGAACAAGGATCCAAAGTTCTCTTGGCAACCCCTGGGGTTTTTATCCAAAACCCAAATCGCCTCTTGGCTTCAAAAACGATTTGTATACTTCTCAGCAGGCAAAAGTATCAAACGAAATCTCCCTCGAAAATATGTTGATCATTGTTGTTTGTTGGTGGCCCACAGCAGGATGGCCCTGCCAGGAAGGTGCGCAAATCTCTGGTCCTGGACCCCTGGGAGAAAGACTGCCTCAATGTCCAGCTCTTCCAGGATCAGCTCAACAACGCACAGGTGGGTTGGTCTGGGAACACTGCTATCCTAATATGAAGGAACGCTGCTGCTCACATGAACATGCCAGTGATCGGTTCCTTCCCCCCTCTTCTCCCCTCTGTCCCCGTAGGTCCAAGATGACAGCCTCCTGACCAGCTCCCTGCTGATGACCCCCATCCCCGAACGCGAGGAGCGCAACCGCCGCCTGTCACCAGAGTCCTCCTGCCCCCCCCACCGACACCTTCCCAGCCCCCGCAAGAAAAAGCCTCACCCCCCTCTGAGGACACTACCTCACCCCGCATCTGGTCAGGTACGCGTAGACCTCTCCTTCACACAACCACACGGCGTTTGTGGCTATTTCAGTAGCCTCCGATGAAATGAATAGTTAACCCAATTGGAAGAGAGACGGTTTCACCTAAACATGGCCTCCTCAGAACTCTGCACTCTACCTAAACTGAGAACCATGCTTAGTATGGTCAGGAGGGCTCGAAGGCTAACCCCCTCTCCTGGGAGGCTAACCCCCTCTCCTGGGAGGCTAACCCCTTCTCCTGTACCCTTCAGGTGAAGAACGAGTGGGAAGCAGTGGTTTATGGGAAGACGGAGGACCAGATGCTCATGACAGAGCAGGCGCGCCAGTACCTCAGCACCACCACCTACCCCTCCTCCAGCTCCTCCTCCAGGGCTCTCGTCCTCTGAATGGCCCTGTCAGGCCAAATACTGTCCTCGGGCCAAATACTGTCCTACCTGACGCCACAATGCCGTTCCGAAGCAAGGACGCGTCCGTCGCTATGCCGACCTTAAATTCCTGGCAGGAAACTGTCATGGTTGATATACTAATTACTAGGTCGGATGTTTTGTATTTAGGCTAATTTAAACCAGTTTATTCTACTCTACTATTTAAAGTTTTCACTCGTTCGATAGCTGGTGCTAGCTAGCTAGTTGTTTTCGTTTAAAAGTTACTTATTTAGCATCAATTTTAACAGACCGAGAAGGCAACACGTATAGTATTCTACCTGCGCGCGTTGCTGTCTCGGGAATGTCGAACGAGTGAAAACTTTAAATAGTAGAATAGAATAAACTGGCTTAAATAAGCCTAAATACAAAACTTCCTAATTAGTAACCAGTATAGCAACCATGACAGTTTCCTGCTAGCACGCGTAGATATCTCAGGAATTTAAGGTCAGCATTGCGGAACAGCATTGTGACGTCAGGTAGGACACTATTTGGCCCTAGGACACGATTTGGCCTGACAGCCTCCCTCACTCCTCCATCTATCCCTCCATGCCTCCATCCATTCCTCCATGCCTCCATCCATCACTCCCTCCCAGAGACACACTACACCCAACCTGTTCAAGGGAGTTGCCAAGGTAACCAAGACTCAATTGATGTTTTGAAGTAGACCGTACGCAACAACAACAACAAAAAGCGTGTGAATTAAAAATAATTACTGAACTCTGCCTAAAGAGTACTTATAAGATGTGACTGCTGTTCTGGTTGTCATGGTATTTCTTGGACACTGCCTTAGTTCTTACTTGATATTCACACTATGTTTTCTTTTCAACCAATGGCTTGGTTTGCCTTTTTGAATTCACAAGATGTTGTACTAGCCATGTAGCTGACAGTTTTGTACCGATGAGAAATGCTAGATTCTGCACTAGATAATAATGTTGGAACAGCCTGCACATACAGGACACTGTACAAATAGAATGTTTATTATTACAGGCAGTGGCTGCTTCTGAGTTTCATATTGTTAATATATACTGCTTAAACAAAAGGAAACAAAAAAATATGTTTTATGAAGTATTGTAACTTTACTCATATACAGTATGTATAATCTCCATCTTGTTTGTAGACCTGCCCTCTTATCATTGACAATACATAACCTTTTGATGATAAGTTTTAGGAGTATGTGAGAGAAAGCTGTCAGTATTGCACTACTGAGTTTGGTTTGCTACAGGGGGAAATGTAGTGTTATGGAGTCACTGGATAGCACTTGCGGCATCATGACGGCATAAAGTTTCAGTTCCTAGGCCATACTTTACCATTAACAGTCTCAAGTTGAAACAATTATTGAATGTATTTTGTAGCATAAAACTGCAAAGAAACTGAAAACGGAAGGTACCTTTTGGTTCATTTTTTATTTTATTTTTTTGTATTTATTTTTCGCTCTAAAACTTAGATATTAATATAAATGTCGATCGCACAGCATGAAAGGTTCAGTAAGACTGTCTACTGTACAGCTGTTTCTTGACACTTAAACTTTCTCTTTTCGAGTGAAACGTAGTCAAGAAAACAACAAATGCCTATCATCATTGATTTATAACATACAGCTCTGGCAATAAACTGTATCAAAATATACAATATCAATTCAGTATGTATGGCTCTTGAGCTGACTACAATTCCAATTTCTCCAGTGTTCTAGAACAAGCGTGTAGTTGAGAAGGATGTGCTGTTTGTGTGAAAGCTGTAGGTTCTATTTATTAAATATCTACTAATTTATTTATTTCTAAAAAAAACAATTTAATGACATTATTGAACAATTATATTTTCTTTCTATCAACAAGGATTTGGCTACCTTTCACATCCATGTCTACAGATCAGAAGTAAACACACACTGCCAGAAATGTCATTCATTCATCATATTTTTTGTTCGTTTTTTGGATCAGATGAGAACTGTCCAATTCTGTAGCAATGTTGATAATGTTAGACCAATCTTCCTCGGAATGAGCGTTTGTTCATTAGGTAGCTGGATTCCATCCAACCTTTAATCATAGACAAATTGCACTTTTCTCATTGTGTAAGTGTTGGTTCGTTTGTTTTGTGTGGCCTGATGAAGATGTAGATTTTGTTAATCCTTATTTTGAAAGCTTCAGTGGCGTTAAATGAATGTGTCAATAAATATGACAACAGAACACGCTGATAGAAGAAGAACAAGGCTCTATGTTTGGTTTCTTGGCCTCTGATGATGTTGAGTGCTGGTGAATGGCTAGCTGCTACTTATACCAGGCAGAAGCATAGAAGTGAAGCAAGACACAAGAGCACTGCAATAACAATCTACACATGGTTTTGGAAGCCAAAGGACTCTTGTTCTTTTGAAGTGTAAATATAAACTGTGCCCGATTCCTAAACAATCCCATGTTTGAGTGACCAGGTTTATGAATACTACATTTGTAATGAAGGAATTTGAACTGAATGTGTGATCATCATTTGTTATTCCGTTAATTGCTTTGGTATTTTAAGTCTCTGCAAACCCATTAAATATTAATACTATTGTATAGAACACCAGTGGTGTCAGTGATGTCACTCGTGGGTTTTCCATAATCTGGATTATCCAGCATTAAGCATGTATGTGAAACTAAGAAGGGAAACTGGTCAGGAGATCAAGTGGAAAGATCAGACATGTTGGTGTCGCTCGGTCCCAAAGCTCCATCGATCATGCTATGGTTCACTGCATACAGTGTCAAACCGACTGGTCTTATCCAACAGCTAAATCTGTAAATATGTTTGTTCCGTGTTCCGTTTTTTTTTTTTTAGAATCTTTGGAGTGTATGTTCTGTTTGTAGGTTGTGATATGTAACACATGCATGTTAACATTTTGCCATCTAACCCATAGGTTTTGAGGGAATTAAGTACAAGCGTAGGAGCAGGTGTTTTCATCTTTACACGACACAATACGATGTGCTGTCATGTTCAAGCAAAACTCATAGCATAATTCACTGGTGTATCACAATGTTTTATTTTACAATATTTCTCTGCTGATGTCATAACTAAGGTACCATAGAACTCCTACCTACTGGTTTTGTAGCCATTTACTTAATATGGAATAATAAAATGCTATCGCATTGAATTTCTGAAGCCTTTTGTGTTTTGTTTTTCTATATTGATTTAAACAATACCCAATCTTTACTATGCTTTCAGAGTGACACACACCCACCCCAGTCCCCAACTGCTGTCTTAGCATATGGAGCCTTCTTGGTTCCCCACCTAATTCAGGTCCTCCGGTACCTACTACAGTGTAAACGTCCTGCCTGCAGATCTTGTCTCTTCAGACGTGTGAAGTCGGCCAGGTGGATTTGGCAGTGAGGCAGGTGGTTCTGTAGGGTAGGGATGGAGACTGACTATCTGGGGTTGAATGCGGAGGGCAGACCTGACCCCCATTTCTTGTCACATTGTGTGAGACGCGTGGGTGTGTGTGTGTGTGTGAGACGCATGTGTGTGAGACGCGTGGGTGTGTGTGTGTGTGAGACGCATGTGTGTGAGACGCATATGTGTGTGTTGCGTGTGTGTGTGTGTGTTGGGTCCTGTCAGCTTGGCCTGGGCTTTGCGGACACGAGCCCCCTGCCCCAGAACAAGTGGCCTCTCCACAGGGTCAGCTGCTGCCCCTAAAGGGACCCACTCACCCATGACTTAATGCCCCCAGGCCCTATTGTCCCCAGGGGCTGTTGGTTTTATAGGCCCATTCACTCAATTGCCCCTGAAAGGAGGGGTGCAATGTCCCAGTGACTTGCCTTCTGCTGGAGAAACAGCAGTACGAACACACACACACACATATGCACTACATCAATCTGTTTCCCTTCGCTCTCACTCTTGGACTGTGCTTTAGCTATTGTTGTGGAGTGGTCCGCACTCAGGCTTGAAAGATGTCAAAGGCCCACTACCTCTTAATTGTGTATTGGCATTGGGCCTGCAGCCTTAAGGGTTCTGTTGGGTTTTGTTTTGGTCTGGCAGTGAACAGTAATTATTGACTGAAGTTGTCTTCGGGTCACACAGCTGTTTGTGTGCAAGAGAACTGTTATATACAGCAGTATGTGCACTGTTGAGCTTTTGTAGTGGTGCAGTTATAAATCAACCTGATTCATTTTGTTGAGTTCATTTTGTTGAGTTAATGGACTTAACGGATGTTGATGGATATCCCCTGAATCACACTGGAAAGTTGTAGTATTTCCCAAAGTTGTAGTTTTGGTGTATTAGGAGAAGGTTGTTTGATTGCCCTGTGACTGTATGTGTTCACGACACAAGGCTCCCCTTTGCCCCCCCCCCCTTTTTTCCATGCCTGCACACACACACACACACACACACACACACTCTGCCTTTGTGTATGCCAGACAGCAGATGGCAGCCCATTATAAGGCTGACAGGGCAGTCATCTGGCAAGCACCCCGTTAGGCTCCCCCTGATCAGCCAGCCCAACAGAAGAGCACTGACAGGACACTTTAGGCGGGAAAGAGGAGACTTGAGCATGTGTGTTTGCGTGTGTGATCATAGAAGTGTGTTTAGAAAGGGCTGACAAACCCTTTTTTGTTGTTGCTGGAAGTACGTAGAAACAGGTCACAATTTATACAGCCCTGTTTGTTAGTGCTGTGGAATAAACTGTAAACATTCACTTGAACGGTTTATTTCAGATCTTCAAATAGAAGGAGGATGTCAGGGATTATGTATCGGATCACAGATTAAATGAAAGGTGTGATGTTTGTGTTCAGTTATTCTGTCATCCACATTCTGTACTGGAAATCTTTTCCCATGAACGGTATCTAAGCTGTTACTGGAGCCCACACAAACCATTTGTACGTGTGTCTGTGTGTGCGCATGCATTTATAAGTGTGTGTGTGTGTGCATGCTTGCTTGCTTGTGAATAGATCTAAGGGTGTCGAGGGGCCCTGGTTGAATAGTCAATGAAGACAGAATTCACAGGAAGGGGGACCGAGTGTGCCCCCCCTCGGGGGGCCAGGCTCATCTCACCCTTGTCTAGCATCTGTCGCTCTACAGGTGAGAGGGCGGTGTGAGGTGTCAGGTACACATCAAGCTCCACACCCCCCAAACTGACACACACACACACACACACACACACAACCTAACCCTAAAAGCCAACCTACAGTACAGCCTCACAAGACTCAGCCTCAGCATTCTCCTCTCTAGACCTTATAAACAACATTGCAAATCCTTATTTACAGAGTGTGGTCGTTGCAGGGTATTTGTCTCATGGATTATGGATGATTACTGATCTAAAAGAAGCTGGTGAACGAGAGGACGTTCAGAGGGAGAAAGCTGCTGCTCTCTCGGGTCTAAGCAGGTGGCGGTGGCGGAGTTTTCTAAAGTATTCTTTTATAACATCCTATCCCCATTTCAGCCTCACTCTTAGAAAACAGAAATATGGAAGTAGCTGTGGAAAAAGATATAGTGTTATGTGGCCAGCTGGATAGGCTCGTCCTGCTAAAATACAGAAACAGAAAACCTCCCCCTGTAAGTTCCCTGTTGACAGAGGCATGTCACTCTGGGTCTCTGCAGCCCCCCAGCCCCCATACCAGAGTGGCCTCCCAACAGAGATGGCCCCCATTAGACGGCCTCACAGACAGATCCTTTTAAAGGACACATCATAGCAGTGGTGGGTGGTAGTATGACGGGTTCTCAGTCTCCCCGGAGGTCAAGGTTGGGTTGAGTATTATGGGGTGGCGCCTGTGTCCTTAGAAAGGATACATTCTAGAGCTCAGGCCTGCTGCGTTCCTGCTGGGAGGCACCAAGGAGGACGAGACGGAACTACTGAGAGCTGCCTCAGCGTTGCTGTGGCAACCCTCACAATAATGATGCCATTTCCTTTGGCAGAGCTTTCAGCATGCCTCAATCACACTTCCTTTCGCTTGAAAAAGCTATTTTTTCTTTCCCCAATGTAGAACGAGAGGCTCTGCAAACTCCATGGACTTTCCATAGGGACTGAAGACTAATGTTGATAATCAGAGGAGAACAGTCGTAGCTTGGATGTTTGTTTGTTTTTATCTCATAAACACATCTCATCAAAACACAACATCATCAGTATAATGCAGATTATGACAGTAACTAAGGAGATTGGCCAATGGGTGACAGCATGGAACAAAATAATCTGAGGTGTATTCATGAAACATGGCAGGACATGAGTTGGCTAGAGTAAGCTAGTACATTAAAGTTACCTTTGCAAATAGTTGTATACATCTCTATGATTATTATTGAACCTTGGCTTTATATATTTACCCCCATTTCTATTCACACTGGCTTGCATTTTCATACATTGGCCACAAAAGCACCTTCCTGATTGACCTGCTTAACAGTCCAGACTCCAGTGAACTCCTGTATGGGTGGCTCCAGGATACACAGTCAGAGAGAACCACCCATACCTACAGCACGAGTGACAGGGTAACACCTTCCCCCAGTGATAACCAGCTTTAAAGTGATTTCTTCTTTCTAAAAAGTGGACACCTTCTCTTCCTCATTGCACTCCCCCCTCCCACCACCACCACCACTACTGGATGGAGCAGGCCGAGCTGCCCGTAGAAAAGGCCCTCTCAGTCAGCTTCGAAGGCTCCGTTGGTTGCCCCCTGGTTCTCGCTCCTTCTCCGGGACTTTGACAGGATCCTTTGGAGCAGGCCTGAGGCACTGGGTGCTGGAGGCTTAGGGGCCTGTGGAAGTTGGGTCTGGTTCTGGGGCCTCAGCACTAGTATGGGGCCCTGCCTCTCCCCCCTAGCCCCCTCCAGCGGCCCCCTGGCCCCCTCTCTCGTGTTGCCCCTTCTTGGGGCCTGCAGCCTGTGTCCACTGGGGGACAGAGGGGAAACAACAAACACAAAGGCCCTGTTTATTCCCTGTGACCCAAATTCCACCTCTCACACAGACAAGACAAGCGCTGTTCTGGGGCTGTGTGTGTGTGTGTGTGTGTGTAGGTGTGTGTGAGTCTGTGTGTCACATCTCAGGATTCACCTTGACATATAACCACTGTCTATGCTGCATAGAAGTTTTCTTTTACACAAAAAAGTACATTTTATAAGTACATAAAAACTCAAGGAACATACTGTCGTTTTTCCACACCTCATATAATCTGTTTAGAAATATCAAAGCAAGTTTCTCTCTAAAATCAACAGAACTTGTTGCCCTACCCATGGTCTTGAACACTGATGAATAATTACAGTTAATGTGTGTGTGTGAGCTGGTCCTGGAGACTCTGCCTCTGGTGGTGTGTGCCTTGGGGAGCAGCAGTGCACTGAGAGGGAATTGATCAGGGAGGGGTGGGGGTAATCTGTGTGCTTTGTCAACTAATGAGGGAACGAGAGAGGCCACCTGTTCAGGGGCGCTGGGCGGAGTGGAATGGGATGGTGTTGGGGCTGGGGGTGGGGGAGAATGATGATGGAGCAGCTGCTGGGTGGTGATGTGTGTGCGTGTGCACAAACCTGTTGAGAAGAGTGTGGGATGTGTGTGTGTGTGCGTGCGTGTGCATAATGTGTTTGTCCTGCAATGCCTGCACTCACCTAGCAAAGCCAGCCCGCACCCACGAAACAAGGTCTGGCGGTGAGTGTGGTCCTGAAAGTGATCTACGGAGTTCTCTGGCCGGCTCATCCCCCTGGGAACACGAGCGACAGTGTGCCAGGGGGAGATTACCTCAGTCCTGTTACCCTGCTGTCCTCACAATACCACAGGCTGACACTGTAAGATAGTCTTACCTGACACGCTGTACTGACACTCTACTGAGCTATTACCGACAAGCTGCACACAACCACACTGTGTTGCTGGTGTGTGGGTCTGTTTTTGGCCCAAAAGCCTTTAAAGTCAAGAATTAGAAATAGAAACAGAATAATCGAAAGCCACTGTCTGAACTGCTGTGAACTGAGTCATGATGATGCACACAGCCACTAACCTGGCTAAGCTCCATCACACAGGAGTTGGGAAAATATCCCTGCTGGTCACTCTGCAGGCGCCGAAACCACCTCGCCTCCTCATGTTTGGACACGACTTGGATGACATCACCCCGCGAGATCTCATGCTCGTCCGGCCAGTGTGGCTTGTAACTGTGCGATACCGCCATCTGCAGGACAAAATAGGAAACGCATCGTCAAACAACATCAAGACTTGGGAGTAATATGGCAAACGTGTGGTGCCATATGTTATGCTATTGTTTTGAAGTGAATGCTTGGTAATGTCTTAATATCAGCTTTCTCCTGTGTGCTTGTCCTGACAGGAGTCTTACTGACTGAGTGAATGGAGAGGATTAAGTGTGTTAAGAAGCAGCATAGATTATTTCCTATACAGTTAAAAATTAAAATCTTCTGCCCTAATTGAGCTGTTCTTTTTGTATGTTTTCATTACTGATTACTTGTGCCATGTAGAGGGTTTTGCAAGAAGTTAGACATGTTGAATACCAAGGACACTCATAAAAAAATGAAGCAAAATGTAGCACAAAAGAGGAAAATCCCTACTTATACTTTTTTTCATGTTTAAATTTAGCAGCGCCCTTTTATCCAAAGCTGAATTGCTTCTTATTGTTTAAACACAGGAACAACCTACCCTCTCAGCTTCTTCATGTTTGTACCGAAGTCTCCCCCTGTTGACTGCAAACCAGCAAGAGATAAATCAGCCATGTGGGTACATATACAGTATATAAAGTTTAAACGATTAATTTAATAACACAAGCAGAATGCATAACTGTTTATGATAACTGTATCTTATCTATTACCCCTTCACATTGCACCATCATAGCAGGACAAAACAAGGGATAGCAGCTAGTCTATTGGATTAGACACGATGCATCATCTTTTTGATGGCAGTTGCAGTCTAATGTACTGCCGACATGTTCACTCACCTTGAGAGGAGAGGACAGTGGTGAAGACCTGAAGGTGCTCGTCGCTCTGCATGTAGATGTGCCGCATCCTTACAGCCTGGCTTCCACAGCCTCGCTGAGGCTTCCTTCCAGCTTCTCTGCTTGCCTGAAATAAACATCCAGGTGACTAATCTACTGCAGACCTACTGGAAGCTCGGAACACACACACTTGTTCAGGCTCAATACGTACACACACACACGCACTTGTTCAGGCTCAATACGTACACACACACACACGTGTTCAGGCTCAATACGTACACACACACACTACTGTATCACTAAATTGACTTATGGTGGGTGCTCATTGGACTTCTGCAGATCAAGAGTACTACTTTTTGAGTAATACATTTGTAACTTCAAAATTACAATTATGAAGTAAAAAAATCCTGCATGAATGGTGAACTAATTACCCCCCCCCCCTTCCCATGCCCTTACTGTGCTCTGAGAGAATACAAGTGTCACTTGCATCATCATGTTCAACCATCTCAACCTGCCAGCCTGTAATGCCTTTGTCTTCATCTGGTCAGACCAACGCATGAGGTGGAGTGAGGGAGACCGCAACCTTCGCCCGCCAAACAAGGACCAGAATTCATAAATCTCACGTCAAGAGTGCTTGATTAATGTGGGCTATTGACAGTGTCCCATTCATCAGTGTCAGTGGAGGGGATTAGACAGAGATTAATAGTTTTTGACTGGGAAAGAACCACTCAACAGATGGTGGTCTGACTGAGTGCATCTGGGCTTTGCTGGGGTGGGGCTTGGGCTGTAGTCAAACATCATCCATCAAGAAGGTGGGAGATTATGCAGTCAGGTGGATTAAATGTTAAAAAAAAAAAATCATCAACACTATATCAAGCAAATCAAAGATCAGTCTTCTTGATGGATAGAATTCAAACACTACACATCAAATTTATTAAATATTATTTGTCTTATAATATTATGTTCCCCTTTGTCTTCATTATAAACATGTTTTAAATATGATTATATAATTTAGACCAAACTGTCTTGGCTGTATTTGAATGATGAACCAGTTTTTTTTAAGGTGACTGGATCAACAAGTGACCAGAAAGTTACAAACAAGATAAACATGTAAATGTGGTTCAGTGTCTAAACCAAGTCTTTACATAACCATGCAGAACTAAGCTGATTAGACTGGTAGTTTATGTAACTCGTTCTGAGAAAGGCCTCTGTTACTCAGGTACGGGAATATCCAAAGTGCCTTACGAGAACATGGCGGTAATCATTGAAATATTCAACAACTTAGGCTATTCCTGAAAGCTCTAGAAAATAATTAATGTTTACTGAAAAGATTAATAATTTATGTCCTTAAGCACGTGCCACTCACCCTCACATCAGTCTTGTACTGTCTCTTGAACCATCCACAATACTACAATTCCTATCAAACTTCCAGAATACTCTATATAGAGGTGTACTATAAGCATATTCCTACAGTGTGTTGACCGTGAAGAAAAGAAAATGTTTGAGATGTTTTCTTCTCATTTACATCTTCAGACACAATCTAGCCTTACCTCTGGATATGCAGGTGAACACTTATTCTACTATGAGACAAAAATTTGCACATCAATTTAGGAAGTTACACTTTTAATATGAATGTCCAAACGTATATCCATGTCTTGCACATTGAGAAATATATAAGATATTAATCCCCGACTGATGAAACAGGTCAAAAACAACTTGCACAGAAATGAGTAATATATTTACAATATTCACTGACAATTCACCATGTACAATGCAACCCACTCGTATACAGGGGGAGACAGAGGCATAATAACATTAGCCTGTCACTTCTTATGGTTGTTGTCTTGGCCAGGTTGCATTTGTCTTCTTATAATCAACAATAGTGGCACTTAGGAGTTCCTCCAAGTCACATTAAAGGCTTTCCTGCTCAATGCTTCCCAGGCCTAGCCCGATTGTTTCCTCCAGCTCCTTTACCCCCAGTAGGTTTGCCTCCTTTGCCTCTACCTTTCCCACCCTTGCCGCCTCCACCTTTCCCACCTTTACCCCCTCCTCCACCACCCTTTCCCTTCCCAGAGAAGCTGCCTCGTCCCTTCTTTCCAGAGCCCTTTCTAAACTTGGACGCCGCCTCTCTGTCCTCCTCGCGCATTTGCTTATTGGCAGCTTTGTTGACGTCAAGTCGTGGTTTCTTAGTGTCCATTACTCTTAGAAGTTCCAGTTGTCTTTCCTTTTCACTTTTAAAATCGCCAATGTTCGGTTGGAATTTCCTCTTCTTGCCTGTGTTTTTAGGAGCTTTCTCCTTGGGTAGGCGGTCTTGAAACTTCCCAACTGATGCGGTGGACGCCTTGGCCACATTGACAGCTCTCGTCAAGTCAGTTTGAGACTGCTTAAGTGTTGGCGTGAGTCCAACGCCGGGCACTTTAATTTTCTGTGCCCTGGCTATGTTCCTCAGTCGGTGCAACTCGTTCTTTGCCACTCTCTCTTTCTTGGCTTTGTTGCGTTTCGCAAATTGGTCCTCATTCGGGTCGGCAGTCACGGGAACCTCAATCATCCATTCCTTGGTGTCGTCGTTGGCCCTCTTGTAGCCCCAACGCCGCTTCCATTCCTTCGCAACATCATCCCATACCAGATTTGTTTTCTTTTTCTTCTGAATTCCTTTCAGCTTTGCAAATTCTTCCCATTTAGTAGGGGCTTTGGGCTTGGGAGCAGGTTTTTCTCTGGGAAGTCGAGTAGTCGGTTCAGGTAGTTTGACCACGATCACCTCCTGAACCCTCTCAGTTGGTTGCTTCCATATCTCATTTACAAGAAGCTGCGTGTTGTCACGAGCTAGAGAACATAGGAACTCCTCTTTCTTCTGCGTACGAAACACTTGGACTTCAATACGGTTCTTGTCGTATGCCAGCAGATTGCCTATGTCGAATTCGAGATCCAGTTCTTTCTGAACAGAGATACTTTTGAGTTTTTCAGCTTCATCTCTTTCGGCTTTTGCCAGTACATCTTCTATGTTGCACGCTGCCATGCTGAATTCCAAGCGTGTTTCCGTACTTCCGCCTCGTGTTTTTAGTGACGTTCCAGTTCATACTACTGTTTCCGGGTTACTCCTCTCATGCCTCAAACTATTTCTAAAATGTCCGAGCGATGGCGTTATTGTTCCACTAGCTACATAAAGAAACGGTAAAAAAATAAAAAATCGCAACTCATTGGTGACAAAGACTTGCATTTGAATGTTAAAGCAGACAGTAATATGTGACACATGGGCGTTGTTTTCCCAGTCAGTACATATTTGTCTAAACCTAACTATGCCCAAGCAAGAACACGTGGGTGCAACTCATAGCCCCTTTATTATATATATATATATATATATATATATATATATATATATATATATATATATTACAATAAATGAACGTTTTTACCTCAAAGATAACGTACCACATGCAGAAAATGGCACAGAAGTCTTAAGTAACCACCGTGTACAGATTCTAGAATAGTCTGCTTTCAGTCAGACAACACAATCTATTAAGACCACTCTTACAGTGCATATAATGACTTCAACCTCGAATGGAGATCCAAGGTGCATTGAAGAGTAACAACGTGCTTGCCTTGACTGTGTGTGTGTGTGTGTGTGTGTGTGTGTGTATGTGTGTGTGTGTGTGTGTGTGAGAGAGAGAGAATTAGTATTTTCTCTCAATATTCTCAATGTTCTCTCTTTTAGGTTGTGGATGCCTGGTCATCCCCCATTAATTCAATGTAATGTTCTCCCTTTGCTCTCTTGTCAAGTACGTTCTTCCAAAATTTTGAGAAATGACGATCATAATCAGTGTCTGAAAGACGATGACAATCATCATGCAGGGTAGTTTAGGGGCTTTTTTTGAAGGACAAGAGCCTCTCACTGCGTCATCTGTGAATTTCTGTTTGTATCAAAACCCACTCAGCAGGCACATTATCATTCTGCACAACAGCCACCAGTTCACCAAGGTTATTGTCAGTTTTTATCCACAAAACTGTGGGATAGGCTTAATGGGGGTCATTGGTCATTCCATGTCACAGCCAGTAACATCTTTACCTAAAACCGGTGTCACAATATTAAGAACTCTTGTTTCAGATGGCTACGTCAAACCATGAATTGGAGTGACTAACAAACAGCCAACTAGTTCACTTCCACATCTTGATTGACCAACTGCATGGGGCAATACCACTTATGAAAGACTTGCTAGACCCTTTTCAACCCGGTCGGACAGGAAGGTCACCACAGTGATGTACTGGGTTAGCTTAAGGAACAGCAGTTTACCAGATATCCTTAAAGGACAGTCTCTTTGTTTTGTCTTGTGTCTCTGTCTTTCCTAAGTCGGGGTGTGGGCAGTGCAGCCAATGCACACCAGGACAAGGCCTCTTTGCAGATCATATCTGGGATATTGAGCATAGACATCCAATAACACAAAAGTAAATGTCAGGACATAGAACGCAAAGAAAGCAGAGTTATGAAACACTGCAGAGCAAATGTTCATAGCCTGCAGATCAATGTGACGCTAGCTGCTACTGCCTGGTTTAATGATTGAACTTGAGTGTGTGTACATATGGGTGTAGGTATCGTTAGATTTATTTTATACATCCTCCTTACTCCAACACTGATTACCCTTCCAGCCTAGACACTGTCCATAAACTGGAATAGCCTCTAGGGATGTTCACTAATAGCAGCAAAGCTGTGTATTTTGAAAAAATGATCTCCTGTCTAAAATCACAGTGGGATTTTAGGGTTTCATCAAAAGTATAACCAGAGAGTTGCATCTCATTCAAGTTACTACACTTTGCTGACATCAGTGATTCGCCTGAGTTTTCAAAGTGTGGTGAAATCACACAAATGTTATGTAATTATTACAGTTACATCAATGGACATGTCCTTATTGTCCACCCAAAAGAATAATGCCTATTTGTACCAAAGTTCGCGTATGTAGAGAGACAGTCTTCACACTTTCGGGACTATCACTAGATGTGTAATATACACATGCTGTTAAAGCATCGTTTCGCCAATGCCGTACTTGAGGAGTCCAGCCAAAAACGAACAACTTGCCTTGATTGCCACTCAAACTGTTAGTGATATATCATGAGGATGCAAACTCTTTGATCAATATTTATGTTAACAGGAGGGCAATAATGTTGCGATGTTGAGATGGTGGAGTGCTATGCTATAAGTGAGTAACCCTGCAGTGACAATTATGTTGTTGCCTTGTAAATGCCGTGGTTATTTTGGTCCTCAGTAATTATATTCCTTGTCAGACACCCTTAAAACGAGGTGTCTTGACAGCTATGCAGATGAACCCAGTGGTGACGTTGCTATATGTAGACTAGCAGGTAGTGTCAGGATGAATGTCTTAATTAGATGTTTATGTGACACAAACACACAAACAAACTCAAGTCATCCAATACAGTACCTAGTCCCATCATATTTTTTTGTGTATATACCCTGGTTATTTCTTGTGAAGTATTTTCTACAAAAGTGATAATAGACACCTGGTTCATTTAGAAGTCATGAGTGAGATCTTCTGGTTCAAATTTCAAAAACAGGGTTAGCCTTTGACGATTAGGACAGGGAGCACAATTGTGAGCCTGGCCCACCAGATGGTTATGTCTTGCAGGGAAGGTGCAGTGCTTAGTGTGTTTGATACAACCTATGAGGTCACACTGACACGTGTAGCTCATAGCAAGGATGCATGCACTCTTCAATCTCTTACCTAAACATATTCTGACTGGTGGCACCTTGCATGAGCATCAGCCCCTCAGATCCCTGAGTCACGGCAGAGCACGCAAGCCACGCCGCACTGTGCTGAAATGAGCCCCCTGCTTCACCCTCCTCCTTATTGCTGCGTTTGACTTACTATCACCTGAGGGGGTGTTGAGGAGAGAGAGAGAGAGAGGGAGAGAGAGAGAGGGGGGGGAGTGAGAGAGAGAGAGAGAGAGAGAGAGGGAGAGAGAGAGGGAGAGAGAGAGAGAGCGGGAGAGAGAGAGAGAGAGAGAGAGGGAGCAAGAGAGAGAGAGAGGGAGCGAGAGAGAGAGAGAGAGAGAGAGGGAGGGAGAAGGAGGAGGGGGAGAGAAAGATAGCGAAGGGAGGAAAACATGGAATGTAAGTTGAAATCACCTCATCATCACCTTCCACACTAAATCGAAATGACCAGCTGTTGACGGAACCACACAAAAAACAGTTCTTTATGTGTAAGCGCACATATTTATAGTTTCGGTGGATCTTACATAAACGTCCGTGACCCACTTAACTGGGAGATCCTGATCAAACTTAAACAGAGCATGCAGGTCCAGGTTCTGTCAGGATAGTCACCAGACTCGTTGCCTTCCTTGCTGTGCATGAGATGTGCTTGATGGGAACCTATATTCCCATCGCTTACTGATTCTGGGGTTTTTTCCCGCCTGTAACATTCAGAATCAGCCCCTTGACCCAGACTAAAGGTGTAGATAGTGGATGGGAAAACAGATACTCTAGGTGGAGGTCGACACAATGTGAGAGTTCATAACAGTTGAACACTGATGAGGGGATTAAGCCAATTCCCAAGGCATGTAAGGGTAAGCATGCTGAGCTATTGATCCAGCAATGCTCTACATCTTATACCTTGAACCACCACACACAAAATTTTACACAGCAAAGAATAAACAGAACCCTTTGTTTGATTAATCAACTCCTGGCCATTTTACTTACCCGGAATAACACGTATAACCTTTTTGCGGTGGATTGTCCATGTGTCGCTGCGTTATATATACAACGATTTTAGCATTCGAGTGTATTTGAATTGTTTTATGTGTACTGTATGAGGCCTGTCAATTGTGAAGCAGAAGAGCATTTGCTGGCTGACAGTTGAGGTCAGAGCCTTTATGGAAGTATACTGACTGGCGCAGACTCACCATTTGGTCCAAGGCAATGCCTCATGTTGGTACCTGCTGTTACCAAACAACCACCTGCTCAGCAGGACCAGAAAAGGACAAGCAGGAAGGCAAGCCACCTCAATTTTTTTGAATGGACTATCAAAGCCAGCTGACATTAAAACACATTCTCCATTTATGTAACCAAACTCTAACCTCTATACATGACACAAATACAAAATGAAAAGGCGTGTTTGTTTGTCGTGCGTTCGCGCACTCTTTCTTTCCTCACAGCAGGGATGAAGCATATCCAGAGCAAGATCCCTGTGAATGTTGTGATTCTGCTGTTTCAGGATGAGTGGGGAGTACTGGGAAACGCAGCTTGGGTCTCCCTTAAGCACCGTGCTGGCCAGAATCACAAAAGAAGCAGCCCAGTTTCTCACGATCCTGGCCTCGGTCCTAGAAACCACACAGCATGTGATGGAGAGTCCTTGAGATATCATTCCAAGTTTTTTTGTGTTTTCTGTGTGTGTTTGTTTATGTGTGTGTGTAAGTGTGTGTGTGTGTGTGTGATGGGGGAGTGGGTGGGGGGGTTATGTGTCCGGATGATATCATCCTCTGACCCCATGCTGGGGTTTGGATGCTAAGAGAGAGAGTTGGTCACTGACTGTTTCACCTTTGCTTGCAGAGGTCATCAACTCTGTGCTGGCACATTTCAGTGACATCATAGGGCGGCCATGCCGACCTGAGTCAAAGCATCCACTGCTGTCCTCATCACCACAAAACACCTTTCACAACCTCATATTTAGAAGACGCACCCTGCAAATATGATCTCAATTCTGAGTTTGCATGACATGGTTCCCAGTATTTCTCACGTACAGCAAAACCACACCCTTTCAATTCATAATTACACTTCATGTGTATGAGACACACAGCCGACCATCCTTCAGTTCGGTTCATGTTCGTCACAAATCCCTCCAGGGTTTCACTTCATAAACCTGGTAAATCTGACAGCATGACAAATCTGTGTGCTTTTGAAGAGTCCGTAAATATACCATTCTCCCGAGTGGGCCCGGAGGTGCTGCTCCTTTCTCACACTCATAATCAGATTCAGAACACAAAAAGAAAGCGAGGGAAGGAAATGCAAACTTTGCCGAAACCTTCAGTTTGTCATCGGAGCTCTGCCGGGAATAGCCTGCAGAAATCCCTTTTGAAGCCTGAGCAGAAGGCTAATAATAGGAGAGCCTGGGATACGTCCAAACGCGAGGAGCATCCAGGTCTTTTATTGATCGTCGCTTAATTAGCTCATATGTGCACTTCGGCGCATAATCAGAGTGATGCCGGGCCATAATGTGATGAGGGGAAACGACCTCTGGAGTCGCCGGGGAAATGGTTCCAAAATTAAAAAGGTACTTTGAAGGTTGATTGCACTGCAAACATGTTTGTTAAGTAGAAATATAGGCCTATGTGACAGATAGAGCCAAGGAAACGTGTTGGGTTCAGCATAAATGCATCAAAACCGGACTGAGGCCTTGCGATTAATAGAACCAATTAACCCTTTTAATAGAGTGTGCGTAAAAAAAGGCATAACAAAGGACCTGGTTTACATAACCTTCGTTCAAAGACAGGAGAGCTTTTAGCATCAAACGCAGCTCAATTTGACGCCTTTTGATTTGGACCATTGGGGAATCAACGAACAAAAAGAAAAAACAAACGCACATAGAGGAAACCTGGTTCACACGAAATCTACATTCTGACAAGTGACAAATGAGTCTTTTGAGAGATGAACTACAGACGCGACAAAGGTTCTTGCTCTCCCCTGGGCGACGGCTCTCCGTCTATCTGGCGTACTGGAAGCCGTTGGCGACCGTTTTGATGTTTGCGTGAAGACGAGGCGGACGCTGAAACACTCAATCATTCATAATAAACTGGAACAATAAATGCCTGTGGGATTTACTTTTGAGGATTAAAAACGCATAGACTTTTCATCAAAGTAATTTCACTTTAAAACGTCCAGTCTGTCTTTAATACCAAGTGAAACACGAATTTAATGTGAGTGGTTTTGTAATTATTAATGAAATAAGAGAAAGACTCAAGGCAAGTGAACAAATATTGGGGTTCAAAGAGGAGAGGGCTAGAGATCTCTTCCAGCCTATGTCTATCAATGAAATAACCCTAACCTTTGGATGATCAAGGCTCTCGGCTACTTGGGTCATGGGACCAATTGTCTACCTTGTCTCTATGGCCACACCTTTTGAAAGGTCCCTTCCCAACCCTTTTTTATCCTCCTCAGTCATCCCTATTAGTCTTGCAGAGCTAGGCTATCTGGGGGGGAGGGGTCTTGGTCTATCCATTATGTGTGTGGGGGTTTGTGTTAGATATGTTGTCTTTATATAGCTGTTTGAGCATTGGGGCTTAGTGGGGAAAGAGACCCCACAACTGGGAATCAAAGTTTGTGTCACATCTAACAACACGTGGCACGTCCGTCAATGTGTTGAGAGGCTTGTTAGCCAAAGGGCAGAAGTCACCTTGCTCCGGCCCTCATTGAGCACCACGCCAGCATCTCTGTCACTCCTGCCTAACTGGGTGTCACTATTGAGCTGGCCACTGCGGCACGGCGCGCACCGTAATGCTAAATGCGTATGTGTTGTGGTCAGAGCTGGGCTGCTGGCGGAGAACAAACAGAGTCTCTGTCCTCCTTGGGGGGGGGGGGGGGGGGGGGGGGGGAAGGACACCTCACATGGTTGGTTTCAGTGACAACCACACTTTTCCTGCCCTAATGACTGTGTCTGGTGCTCCCTCACTGGTTCCTGCATCCCCCACACACCCCCTAACCCCTGTCTGGGACGGTTGATTCCCAGAGTTGACAAGTCTGACTGTGGTGCGATCAATACTACTCTGTGATTAATGCCCGGCACGCACCCCGACACAACCCTCGGGTGTGACTTGCCGCCTCATTTACTAATTGCCGGCTGCACTTACCAAACTGTCTATTCCAGAAGCATGAAAGATGCCCAACTGCTATGAGACCCAGAGACACTCTAGGTCTCTATAAATAACACTGGCTACCGTACATAGGCATCTTTGAGGATCCTCTAGCAATAGGAAGTTAGCTTTGTTGTGCTAATGTTTGATTCTATACCCTTGAAGTACAAGATGTAACAACTTGGTTGAACGGAACAATATGGACCTTTACACTACATATACATAGGCTATACAGCTTGTGCTTGGTTGGTTTACGCAGGCTTGTTTAAGACATAGGTATTTTTAGTCATATGTTTTAATGACAACCTGTTTTCCAGACTGTAATTTCATCTTTGTGTATCAAGGCCTATGCTTTCTACATGCCCCAGATGGGATGAGAAGAACCATCTAAAGGCTGTTCTCTCTGATGTGCAGTGTAAAAGTCCACACGCTAAACTGTGTTTTGGGATTTGGACCCGGGGGTTCGAAACCATCCATTGCGGGCTACACACCATGGGGATGAAATGAGCCTTCACTCACATCAATAGAGGGATAGAGAGAGAAAGTCAGAGAAAGCAAATTAAGAGAGGGGTTCCCTGTGAGAAAATTGCAATTATAAAGAGCTGGGTCAGTGGCAGTGCTCAGTGGATGCCCAATTGGATTGTGTGTGGTTGGGGAGCAGTGATGGTGAACTGGGGCAAGAGGAAAGAAGTCATCTTCACTGAGCCTCTGCTTTACCTTCACTTTAATTGGATTCCAAACACACACACACACACACACACACAAATGCAGACACAAACATACACACATACACACACACAGTAACAGTTTGGTGTGAACTGCCAAATCGGCAGGATATTCAGAGACGCTAAACACAGATTTATTTTTGTGCATTTTTCCCAATTTTGGTCACAAGTATAAGATCCATTCCCTCTCCTGTTCTCTGTTGTGGACACACACTTCACCATTCAAGCTGTGGCTGTTGTTGGTGCTAATTCACTGGTCTATTTATGCTCTGTCCAACTGTCAATCCAGAAGCCGCAGCATTTATGGTTGTTTACACTATCTGTGATTGACGTGATTCATTTCCTCATCGCCTGAATAGAGAGTTGCAGGGGGGAGAATGCACAGCGATGGCCACAGGGCCTCATTTACATATTTAGCCCCAAATAAAAGCTGATGATTCATTCGTACAGACGAGTGGGAACAGACAGTTGATGCCAGTTCCCTTTTTGGCTTCATACAAACAATTACAGGAGTGTGACGGGGCAGTATCTTGATCCCTGTTGTCGTTAGGTTGGCTGAAGGCGATGTACCCATAGTGAGATGGTTCATCTGTTTGAAAGCAGACAGTTATTGCTTACCCCAGTCAAATACCCCCCCCCCCAAAAAAAACAATGCTACCCCTGGGGCTGCTGTTGCTGTTATATCACAATACTCTCACAAAATGGCATGAATGCATGGTAGTTGGGCAGTTGAGAGTACTGTCACGCACGCGCATGCACACACACAATACGACAGGAGGTGTTCGGTGGTGTGATCCAATGAATTGTGTGCCTAAGTGTAGCTAATGTAATCCATGCCAGCATCAATGGAGGAAGGTCAAGAAGGGTAGGGGAAAGCCCTCCTCTGTTGACCAATCACCTGGTGGTGTTCCTTGTGTGGGCGTTCTGTACACAGCCCAGTGAACTGAACACAATTAGGAGGGATTGAAAAACTATACTTTAATTACAATAAAATGACTCTCCACTTTCAGGCTGTTGTGTTGCTTAAAGTTATAGCTGCAGCCTAATCCCATTAAAAGTTGCTCTGTGCTGCCTGTCCATCTGAGAATCTTCTAGGCACAATTAAAAAGTCGCTGCAATTATTTATCAAGCCCATTCGCCTGTTCCTCAGCCAGAACAGAGATCTGCAACTACAGTGAGTCCCATGTTAATCACCATATCAATTTGACTTGACTGACAAAATTATGCTGGCTCTTAACAAAATATTGTGAGAGTCATTGTAACCAAAACAAAATGCTAATTATGGAAAAGTGTTCATTATTACTTACCTGCACACAATGCTTTTATGCTGTGGCAATTAGTGTTAATTGGTATCACTAATTTGAGTGTTTTTTAATATCAAAAAAGTTAATTAATAACAATTCATTTTAATTAAAGTAATGGGTTAGTAAGAAGCTACATGCAGGTTATTTTTATGACCAATATGCTTGGTTGTTACCATACCGTTTTAATACCAAATAAACAATCAAGACGATTGTTGACCTACACCAAGTTAAATTGCATGTAGGGTTCTTCATGTACAGAACTACATGTCTTTCTTTGTGAGTAATTTGACATCATTGTGCTCCTAAATGGGTCCGTTGGAATCACGTAATTGGATCGACAGGGCAGGCATAGCCACCTCTTGTTCCAGACATCTACAATTGACTGCAGCTGATGCTTGTTGAGAGTGTCCCTCTTTCTCTATCTCTCTCTTTCTATCTCTTTTGCGTCATGTTATCCTCCCTATCATCTCCTCCTGTCTCAGATGTCAGGTCCAGTGCAGGGTAGGGCTGACACAAGGCTTTCACTTGAGATTCATATCTGTGCCTGCAAGTGATTACATTAGTTTTATTTTGCTCATTTAAGTGATTGATGTCAAGCTCTGACACCCTTTAGATCACAGAGGCTCAATCAAATTAAATATCAGCTGCTTCAATCAAGACCTGTACGGAGATCTTCTGAGACGTTTGAACTTAAATTTATGTCAGGAATTTGTAACTAGGCAGTCATATTTATAGATTTTTTTGATAACATAGTTCTGATTGTGCTAATGACGTGACTGTTCTTGGTAAAACCTTATTTCATTTACGAGGCAAGATATCTTATTTTTGTGTGTGATGTTTGAATGCTTGACCATCTAAAAATTGTAGATTTTAGATGCAAGATAATCTCACATTCTGCCCGGGGTACATTTTATCTGCCTGAAAAAGGAAGAACAACAATGTGCCATCAATTCTGTTTAATTTACAAGAAGAAAGCAAAGGAACATCTGCAGCACAGTGTATCAGAATCATCATTCTAAGAATACAATATAAGTAACACTGTGTAGTCTTGTGTAACATCATCAAAGATGAAAACTTTTAACACTGACCGTGAACTGACTTTGTTTTTGAGTGTGATTATGTTTGACATACTCAAACGTATTTGACAGTCACATACAGACTCCAAATATTATTCACCAAAGTATAAGGACAATATTAACAAGTCACAGTAGAGTTTCAAACTCCACACAAACAGACATTCGTGTTAAGATCATTTGACAGACCTATTCCAGAGTCAGGTCAACAGCAAAGCACACGGCCCTAATACCAAGAAACAAAAAATAGTCCATCTCAATGCATCTTCATTGGCCAGAATCTAGTGTAATGTGGTGAGGGAGATTACACGCACCGTGGGACAAATATTCACAGCAATCTTCTGCAAAGCATGATAGGGATTATTCAAATGGTCTGTAAGCAAAGGGGACAGGAAGTATTCCTGTTAGTCTTGTGTTCCTGGACTTGGACCTCACGTCACTTTGATGACCCCTGAGCTGCTCCCATCCTGATACTTACGTAATCATCACTGACCCATGAACAAAAACTATTTGCGGCATATGAACCTCACTGATCTGGCATCAGTTTAGTCTATTTAGGCACTTATAGTTTAGAGGAACAAGGAAGCGAGATGCTGATCCTGCATCTGTAGATGGCCGTCCCTATGACGATGACCACCTCCATGAGAGTGTTGTTGAAGTAGCTTTACACTCCAGTGAATCAGCCCATTCATCGATGGGTATACTAACATAGCTACTGTGACATATATAGCTGACATAAAGGCCCCAGCTGGCTGAAGATAAGTCATTGACAGCATGTGAAACTCGAACACGATGATCTGTCATACAGCCTTGACTCCCATCTACACACATGAACAACACGCGTCGTGAGCATTTTTTTTTATGCAACAGTGACGCTATTATATGTTCACAACTTCAAGGTGTTTCAGATTCTCTGCAACATTTGGTTGGTTAAGTTTGTGGGTGAAGAGAAATGAACCTCATGCTGGAAACCCTGGCTGAGACGCGATGGGGAAGCAGGCGAGTGAGGAGACCGATCAGCATTATCGTTCCAGTACATGTCAACATCTTGAAGACCAACTGTAAGTCACTAGTTAAGACCCAGCCAACAGACTTACAGTGGAAACAGCTCAGCTGAATGAGGTGGCTATGTCCATTCCTTTATTTAAAAAAAATACTGTTACATAGAAATAAACAAGTCAGATTTAACGAAAAACAAACTTTAAAAAATTAACAAATATTAATTTTATTAATATTATATTAATAATTAAAATTAAAATTTTAATTAAAAACACACTGGATTTATATCTGTCGGAAGACATTCGATCTAAAACATCTTAAACAGTTTTGTTTTCCGGTCATATGACATCATGAGCAGAATAAGACCAAAATATCTCAGATTGACGTTGTGTGTCGGTTGAGAAGGTGATGGAGGCCTATAAATCATTGTTGTCACTTTTTATAATGTAAAAGGTTTTGGCTGGCAACAATTTTTCTACAATGATTGTGACCTAGTTTTTGTTTTGTTTTGGAGAAAATAAAAAGGGGACTAAAGTCAGAGGTATATAGACCCACAGAGTCACACATCTATCACTGGCGGGTTAAATATATTTAAAGTACCTCAAACACCACACAAACAGAAATCCATACATTTAAAGACACATATCAATTGTTCATTATTTCTGCCACTGAACTTGAGTTTTGCTTTTATCCCTCTCATTACATTATGGTGATCAGCAGTCCCTAGACGGGGGAAAGCAGAACTGAGAAGACATCTGATCCATGCTGATCCTGGTTTCCAAAAGTAGATCTAAGATTTCCTTTATATTCTCCCATCATAACAATATAAACAAACTGGAAATACATTTTATTTCTAAAACATAGGAGAATAGAGGGCAGTCTAGGGACAGAACCTCATCGGTGGAATACAGAATGTAAGCTCTATGTATGGTTAATCAAAAACGGGTATTTTCTCAAATCTGTGGTCAAATGTTTGATAAATAATGCTTATTTTGGGCTGTGGATAAGGTGTATGTTCAATAGATCCCAGGTAATGCAGTGCCCTTCTGGTCTTAGATTATCTGGTGTGCATACACTGTTTGACTTTGGTTAAAATCCTTTACTACGTTTATTTAAACATGATATAGAATGAGGGTGAAACGTCATTCTAGGGTCGGAAAACTAAATGTGTTTGAACTGTTCTCTCAAAGTGGGTGATGTCACAATCATCCTCTGCTTTGTCCCTGCTTGTAACAGCTTGTTAACATGGAACAATGTATTCAAATGCACTCTCAACCCAATAACAGCCCTCATTTTACCAGGTCCTTCGGCTGGTCCTGCCGTCGTGCAGGGAGATACGAGGTTATGCTTCTAAGGTCGGGGTTTTGTCCCTTGGCCCATCCAATGTGCTGTGGAGTCGACCAGACCCTGTTAACACTCATTTATAAGGCCACAGACACCTTGTATATGGAGATGGGGTAATCAAAGCTGAAAACAACCCCTGGAGAATAATTGGGAAAACTCTGTGTGTGTGTGTGGCTGGATACACAGGGCCAACAGGGGTCAACCCAGTGAAGAACCTGGAAGCTCTACACAAAGTGTACAGAGAAAGCATGAGCTTATACCACCTCAAAGTGCCATGTTGCGATTAGGAGAAAGAGCAATTAAAGAACACGTGTCATCTGTTGGCATGGATCGTTTTTATGTTTTTGAAGTACCATCATTTACTTTTCCTCTGCTTTCCTTCTTTTCACTTGAAAGGGTAAGACGACATTCTGTCTTTGTCGTAACGCTGCAGCTGATGCTGTCTGAGATAACTATTCCTGGTCAGTGTCTATCTCACAATCACAGTCCATTATGTGGCGCAAACTTCTAATTACACAAAAAAAAAGGAGCTGGAGTGATTCTATAATATGGGCCTGGAGCTGTTCCACTGTTGCATCACACTGCGGGCAAGCTCCTCTCTGAGTGATCAGTTTAGGGACAGTGATTTGAAAATGAGGTGACATTGATGACCAGGAGCTGTGGTTCCTTCATCTGCTGGTGTGTTCTATTCGTGGCGGAGAGCATGTGCTTCTCATGATGGGACCTGACACCTCCCCTGAAGGAGATAGGAGAGGAAGGGGAGCCCATATGGAAGGACTTCTACATGCGCAGCACTGGCAGGGCTGGAACACATGTGACAGATTTTAAACGAATGTGCTGATAAAACGAATTAAAACCTGGACTGTATACACCATATTTTAAGGACAGCAGCAACAACAAAATCATGATGATAATAAGACAGGCTGTTTAAAATCCCCTGTTCTTCCATACTCTCCCACTCCATAGGTACTCCAAATTGCCTCAGTCCAAAAGATGGATGTTGTTATTACATTTAATAGCATTAGGCTATTCTTGGGAAGGATCCCCCTTTTTGAATCACCTGACAATATGATCTCTTTAGGTTCTCCAAGAGTACAGGAGTTTGAAATATGATTTCCTCTGCCTTTTTATACCACAATCAGTTTCAGTCAGGGGAAAAAACCATCGCAGTTTTTTGAAAAACTAGACAAAGTTGACTTGACACATCGACTTCTGGGCTCAAACCGTGAAACGGAAAACTATTTTCTGAATGGATTTTAAAAAGAGTGAGATAACTGGAAAGATGAACCGAAACAGAAAGATAAAATTGGGAGAACTTTTCACACATCGACACAGAGAGAGAAAGACTGGAGCAAAGAGTGAAAGAGAGAGACCTGAATCAAAAAAATCTGACTCAGACTGTTTGGGATTCTGATGGTGGTGTGTTGCTGGAATCAAGGGCTCCATCATGGTGGCGTGGCCCAGGCCTGTCTGTCTACAGGGGCAGGGGGAGGACGTCAATGACAGGGTTAGTGACGTACGTCTGTGCAGCAACTCAGCCAGCAATAATGAATCACTGGAAGCCACGAGCAGATCCGATGAATGTATCTTGCTTCGACTGTTGTGAAGTGCATCCCTGGAGTTGTACGACAGGACAGTTAGGAAGACCAGAGAGAAGGTTTTCCAAACTCTGACTCTAATCATGTTCAAGATACAGAAACACCTGTATTTTGGGTCCCATCTGCCATATTTAGGTTTGAGACAGAAATATGGGTGTGAGGGGGAACTATCTGTGCTGATTAAACTTGAGAATTATGTTAATGTAGGATGTATTCTGAGAGATAATATGTTGTACCTGTACATCTTAATTCACGATCAACAATATCGACTCATTCCAATTTTTACTGAATGATGTAAGTGATTGAATTTGACTGCAAACTGTGTCTTTTATGGACGAATATCTGACAAGCATTCGATCAATGAACTGGTGCATGGTAGTGATGATAATCATAACTTGTCTGTCTCCTCACTTTCAAACAGGAATGCAATGGAAATGTGCTGCAAGGCCAAACTCCCTGTCAAGTGTCTTTGCAAGAGGCTATATTCAGAATACATATGCACACACGCACGCACGCACGCACGCAGGGAAGCGCGCGCAATCACACACACATCGCCACCTTTATGACTCATCCCATCCAAACTACTCTAGACTTTCTCAGATTCGTTCATTCAAGTTACACCCATGCAACTTTGCGCAGACGCAATCTCTGAGCTCAGAGCGTGACACTTGTAGCAGGTCTTGGCTATATAAGTCCATTCTTTCAAGAACTGCTTAGACTAATTTCTTGATACTACACTGGAAGAGGGAGACATCTCAACTGAAACCTTCTATTGGCAAAAGAATAACGGTTTAAGGTGAGACTAGTTTTACTTGCTTCAGTCCCGTCGCGCTTTATATATACTTGTATTTATTGTGCAGACAGGTGTCATAAGAGATGTTCATACCTTTTTGCATTACAATAACTTGATGGCTATGTTCTCTCTCCTGGCATAGAGCATAAGTGGCCATTATGTCGATTTGCTTTTGTGGACGTTTCACCAAACCCTGGATTTATGGACCCTTAAATGGATTACTTTACATAGACCTAAGATTTAGTCTGTTATTCTAGTAGGCTACATTTCTTGTCTGACCATGGAGCTATTAGTTCTCATTGAAACTTTTGATTAAATGTATTACAGTGTTTCATGCAACTTCGCCATATCAAAATGCTTCTATGCATGGAATGGCCAATATCTATGTGAAAATGCCCGGGTGCGCATTTTGAAAATTGATAACTTTACAGTAATTATAGTAATGGCGACAAAAGGTGAAGTTAATTCACTCTTTTCTTTCTCAGATTCCTGTTGATCCCCTGACATGAAGCTCAATTTATTTGTCACCACCGTGGTTCTGCTCGTTGCCTTCTTACCACGCTATGAATGTAGGGCTGTTGAAAGCCTTGGCGCTATCCAGCGCGCGCTGGCGCCGCAGACCGACCCTCAGCATCAATCTCTTCCCATCCTAGCGCGTGTAGGAGAGGAATACTTCATCCGGATGGGAAACAGGAGCCCAAACTCAGCTGGGACCGCGTCGAAAATGTTCTCCGAGGGATCACCGGCAATCTACAACAGAGCCTTACAACTCCAACTGACGCAGCGTCTTCTACAAGGCAAAGTTGGGAACATCAACCGGCCCATCAGCGGTTTAGCAAACCAACTCGACGACTCGATGGAGAGGGAGAGAAGATCCGAGGACCCGCCGATATCGCTGGATCTGACGTTCCACCTGCTCCGAGAGATGATGGAGATGTCCAGAGCCGAACAGTTAGCCCAACAAGCGCATAACAACAGAAAAATGATGGAGATCTTCGGAAAATAAATAATCCCCATTTCATCCACCAAAGATTTTTTTTTACATTTAGCACAAACATGATATTCTGTACCATAGTGCTGCTTTTACATCATTGTTCTAAAAGTATTTATTTTATAGCTTTAACTTAAATTGACGGAGAGTAAATGGGCTTGTAGTCTAATCAGATTGTATCATGCAAAGAAAAACTATCAATTTCTATTCTTGTGTAAGTGTTCAAAACTGTAGCATACACCATTCTTTCACTGTTAAAAGGAAATATTTTGGGTTGATTATAGGCTATAGGAATGATATTCTTAGTAACGCATTTAGAAATTGATACTTTATCTGAAATTGAGTTCCATTGTACTATATGTTATTTAAGTTTGTTAATAAACTTATGAGCAACCAGTAATTTTTTGTTGTGCAAGAGAATGTCTTATATTTATATTTTTCAATAAAATCTGAAAAGCAAGTTTTACACTTCTTTGTGGATATTATTAAACACACAGGTCGAACACAAAGCATAGCCATACATTTGATTTTATAATGTTGAGCTAAACTGTAAGGATTTCACAAAGGGACCTAATTGCTTATCGAATCTCTGAAATATAGTTTTTGCAAAAACGTAGCATTACTGTTCTGTCTTTTGTTAATTGATTATTTAAAATGCAACTGCTCCACCACAGGAATATGGTGAAATCAACCATTACCCAACTTAAATTTTAAGTATGTAGGCCTATACAATTGAATATAATTGTTATTCAATTAATTTTGCAAGTCATTATTACCACAACACTTCTTAACATATTCTAAAATCAGTGTAAATGTTGTACAACAATAAGGCATAATGTGACCTGGGGAATAAAAGTCACTTACAATCCTTAAATAGTTACTCAAGTAAACATCAGCCATTATGTTTCAAAGAACTAGATCCATGAGAGTAGACCTAATTACACTGGCATTCACTGAATGAGACAGTCTGCCAAAAGGAACAGAGATAAAGTGTGTTTGTGTCTCGATCCTTGACCCTTGCAGTCAGGATAAACCAAACAAAACAAGTGCACAGTCTGTGTGTGGGTGTGTGTGTGTGAGTGAGTCATCACACACAGTTCAACCTGACAGCCACAGAGAGCTTATTACAGCCTGGACACAACATTGTGCAGGCATTGAAAGCTGCTCTCAAGTGATTGGATAGGAGCCTGCATCCAGTTGTTGCCAGCCAAGTCACCTTCAGTGTGACATCAAGAAGACTGCATGTTGTAAGCTCAGGAGGGTAGCTGAAGTATAACCTATGGTAAGAGGCAGACTGCCATCCAGCCCAGAGAGCAGATTATTAAACAAACATTTCATTCAACACGGTTTTGTTTCTTGCGAAGCGGGTGTCAAATGAATTAGAAACAGCTTTTGAGGAGATGAGCTGGCATACATCGCAGTACGTGAGAAGAGTGGGACAACGCGTTTTCACATCATGTATCATAACACAGAATAGCCTGGGCATCTAAACAATCTTTAGTCGTCTGATTCTTTGTGTGTGTGTGTCCAGTGTGTGTGAAGTGTAATGAGGCCCCACAAGCAGGATCCATCTCACGCACACACACACAGACACACACACACACACACACACACACAGACACCCTCCGCTGGTCTGGAAGGAGAAGAGAATTATTACACAGTCCCACTCACATTGTTATCTCAGCTTAGGCACTGAGACATGTGAAATAGGCCTGTCCACTGTCAGCCAAGAAGAAGAGACGGAAGGGAAGGAGTAAGTCATGGATAAAGGGGACTGGAGCCCACAGGAAATGACTTCATGTCAGCCTAATGACCTCAAAAATGGTTTTGATAACAAGTACAAGACCTGAAGGTAGAGGGGGTGTCAATGGAGGAAGGATTATTGTTTCAATTTGAAAACATAAAATATATGGTACATTTCTGTGTTAAGAGACACTTCCTGGTTCCCGCGTTAATTAGAACGGTGGGGGTGACGTCAACTATCTGTCTTCACACGTTAGAATAATTATTTGTTCTATCCTAATGACTTGTATGATCTGATCAGCTTTCATTACAAAATCACACGACACAGCTGAGGATGTGGAGCAAGTTGAAAAGCTCTAGTTCAATCATTCTCTAGAGATGTGGAAGACGGCGGCATGCCGACTACATCAAAAAACATGGAAAGACACACAACAGTACTGCCTGCGTAGGTGAAGCCCTGAAATAAAAATCTAGGAAGAAATACCCAATTTGCTGTGTTTGGTTCAAAGAAAAACATTTAGGCGGAAAAACATTTAGGAGAAAAAACTTTAGTCCTCTATAAAGGATCGAAAAGAAAAACAAAAGTGGGTAATGAATGATTCACACATGCTTTAATTACCCCAAATAAGTACTCCATACGTTGACCAGGTTAATGGTTGCAATTGAGAAATGCTATTGGGTAAACAATCTAGTCCATCCCTGTTCCACCTAATCAGACTCATTTAAGTGAGACCCAGGAAAACTTCTGTCCAGACATTCCTGTCTCTCCCCATGTTCACTCTCTGATCCAGGTAGAAGATGACCGCAGGCTCGTATCACCCCCCCCAGCGCTGAGGAGGGAGACCAAAGATATTCACCTGTGTTGATCCCCCAAAGAAAATCACCTCAGAACTGAACTCAGATCAGAGGCTACAGGTATACATCCTCCTAGGTGGGTTTAGCTCCGCCTGGGTGCACGGCAGGCGGCTAGGGCGGGGCAGCACTCCTGGAAGGACTCTGTGGGGAGGTGACCAGAAGTGCGGCCTGGGTCCCCAATCCAGCATTGGCACCTTCCTCTCCTTCATCCACAGCCTCTTCATCATCTTCATCATCATCTGCAGGAAAACAAGTGGGCAGTAAGAGAGCTAAACAATAACAACTAGTGTCATAAATGGCTACATTGTGCAAAAATTGTGCTATTGTCTAGGAGTACTCTCATAAAAATGGTTAATTGGAACAATTTAGAAGTTCTTTGAAAGAGTGTTCTTTACAGAGGACAAATTAATAGCAGGCCAACATAATTCCCAGGTTTTTATTTTGAATGTAATCTAATATTACAATTGTTTGCCATGGGCTATACTTTGTTTGTATACTTTCTGCAATGGAGATTGTTACAGGCACAAATGGTTATGCAAAGCTATAGTTATTTTCGGAGAGTTTGATGCTAACTGGATTGAATATCTCACAACGTCGGGTTTGCAATATTAGCAAACCACATCAAACATCAGTTAACATAACACTACCATTGGTTGCTGAATGTTGTGTGATTCGGTGAACTCCCACAGGAGCAGAATGTTCTGATGAAATCATCAGAATCTACATGTCATCCTGTCTAATCCCTACCTCCTATGAAGTCAATATTTTGTATAGCCAGTTCCTCCTTCTTGAAGTTGACTCTGTAATGATCCATGTTGTCATAGCCACGCTCCACCTTGTCCAGGTGAGATGTACTTGACACTTCCCCAATCCTAACAAAAGGACAAGAGGCAAATTATTCCTTGGAAATACATTAGGTTGTACTTTTACAGTATCTTTGAATCCATCTTTGCAAATCACAAGCATCCAGGACTCACTTTTTGAGAAGAGGTTTGGCTGTCTGTAAAACACCAAAAAGAAGGTGATTTATTAACCATTTATTCACTGCAAAAAAAAAAATATATATAAAAAGAAAATGGTGGAATATGTATCCTCTAAGGCAGTGTGCCAGTCTAGATCGTTCCCTATGGTGGATGCAGGGTGGGGTGACACCAATAGCAAAAAACCTCCAGTTTAAAATGTTTGAGATGTTTAACCCTTGTGTTCTCTTCGGGTCATTCTGACCCATCAGTCATTGTGACCCACCTTCGTTTGAAACAACTTTACCGCATACAAAAATAAAATGAAACATTTTCTTTTAACCGTTGGGCTGTCTCAGACCCCCCACATTGCGAAGGTGAAAAGAAAATTATTTTTATTTGCTTTTGTATTGGGTAAAATTGGGTAAACACAACGATGGTTCATTATGAACCTTTTGGTCATGTGACCCGAAGGCAGCACAAGGGTTAAAATGTCCAGTGTTTGTCTTAGGGGTCACCTAAATCTTATGGGGGTTCTGGAACCCCCCTAGCTCCCCACCTAATTCCAACACAGCTCTCAGATCATCTGTCTGTGTCACCTGTAGAAACACTGCCATCTCAGGCTCCTCCATAGTCTGGATGCCTGTCTCCACAACCTTACAGCACTCCTCCAGGTGGTCGCCATACTTCCTGGTCAGACCGCGGATGTAGTTGAGCTTCTCCTCCTGCTCGCCCGTGACCTTCCCACTCATCTCTCTCTTCTTCTCCTCCAAGAGGGTGTACAGCTGGTCGAATCTCTCGCACACCTGGGACTTCTGCCTCCTACCATTCTCCTAGACACACACACACACACACACACACACTCAAAACCACTATTCAGCCTTCTCCCAATTCACAATCTAAAGCAAGATAAGAAGTTATTCAGGATATTGGTGGGGGTCCAGGGGCACTATGCTCTTCAGGCTGGTATGCAGAGAGGGCAGTGCAGTTCAAGCAGCATGGCAGTCAGAAGTGACACCACGGTAGGGGACAGAGGGAGAGAGGGCTGGACCCGCTCCAGCATCCTGTGCTGCACACAGTGCTGAAGGAGCCTCATCACTTGTAGTGTGTGTACCACGGATGAGTGTCTGCTCTCTTCGCATCAATTAGCTCCTTGGTTCCTATTGAGCGAGGAGATGAAATGTGACTATCAATCTCACTGTAAAAAGTGTGTGCGTGCGATTGCGTGTGGGAGTTCATTTAATGAATCCTCTTTGTTTGTGAAACCCACTTTGCTTCTCAAATCATCATTTATGTGCGTGTGTGGCGCAGACAGAGGAGCTTAAGAGCATAGAAAAAGTTCAAAGAAAACAGAAAGAAAAAGAGGAGGGGAAGAGAATCAATCATGCAATGCGTTTCAGTTGTGTGTGTGTGTGTGTGACTGCTTGCTGTGTGAGTGAGGGGCCAGGCTCTCTCCACCACTGGGATTCTCACCTCTATGGTCCGGCAGGTCTCCTCTAACTGACTGATGATTCCCTGGATCCTGTCATTGTTCCCCACCATCATCGCTACGCCGTCTGACAGCTCTGTCTGGGGGCCACACACACACACACACACAGTTTGATAATGGACAGGGATGAACAGATGCACTCGGGAACGCACAAAACGTCTACAGTAACAGACACACCAACTGAAAACTGGCAGGAAGTCCCTGGCCCTGGCAGGAAGTCCCTGGCCATGAGCCAATACATCCATACAGGAAGCATCCACGGGACATGTGACAGGACAGCAGCAAACGTCCTCTCCCTGATTGCTCAATCGGAGCACAGCTCAGCAGCTCCGTCCACAGTAACAGTGGGACTCACCTTCTGGGTCTGGTAGATGCTGGTGAGAGGAGCCACCTCGCAGTCTTTGTGAGCTCCAAACACCTTGCACATGGAGCAGGTGGGGACGCCGTGGGTCACACAGTAGATGTTGATCTTCTCCTCCTTGTGGACCTCACACATGGGCTGCTCCTCCTGTCTCTCCGTGGTGGGCTTGCTGCTGCTGCTGCACCAGGGGAAACAGAACGTGCGTTTGAACGGGGGGCTTTTAGAAGTACATTGCTTCTGTTTTCTGTTTGGTAAATCCTACATTGAGGTGGATAGGTGGAGATTGACAATACTTGTGTGGCATTTTTGTAAATTATTCACACTAGCATGCTTGATTGTGTCTTTCAGATTTGTTCAGCAAAACTGTTTAGAGAAATATAATGAAATACCTACTATGAAGAACTGGGGGAAAACGCCAACCATGTTGTAAATGACCTAATCCTTCCAAAGGGATGCAGATATCTATGCTGTGACTTGTGCAGAAGTTTTGTCACTGTTTGACAAAATGATTGTTGACACTGTTTGAGAATGATGCTTACTGCAGACGAGGAAGAAGTGACAAACCTGATCTTAATGGACTAGCAAGCAGGCCCCATCATGACGTCATAAGGTTAAACCAGGCAATGTCACATCCTGAATGTAGCGCATGGGTGGAAGTGTCGTGAAGTAGTGCCATACAGTCTTGCCCTGTGGCTGTACAACCGCTCCAGACACGAGCTCTGCATCGTTAAAGGGAGTCAGATGGCTGAGCGGTGAGGGAGTCGGGCAAGTAATCAGAAGGTTGCCGGATCAATTCCCCGCCGTGCCAAATGATGTTGTGTCCTTGGGCAAGGCACTTCACCCTACTTGCTCTGGATAACAGCGTCTGTATGTAAATGTAGAATTGTAGCTACATCTGTATGCAGAGTATTACTTGTAGCATCATCTCCTACCAGCTCCAGCTACATCACCCCTCTATGTTCACTTAGGCACCACTGTTTCACTGCTCCCTGTCTACACGACAAGAGACATGAAAGTAAGTAAGTGCCCGCACAAACACAGCCGGTCCACACCCCCAACCTTCCCCTATCTCTCTCATCTTCCTTCCAAGCGGAAGAGAGCTTTGACTCATAAATTAAGTCTGAAGCTCAGAGCGTGATGTCGGGTGACAGGACAGTGCAGAGCTAGATTACATGGCCTAAGGGGAGTTCACTATTCTTAAAAGCACCGTGTTCAACTCCTGCATTTTCATGAGTGAAAATTGCTTGCAAATCCACAGATCAAAGACAAGATGGCACTCCCAAAGAATACTAAAATTGTTTTTAGGGAGGGTTTCTTTCAATATAGTGATGTGCTCTCCTTCACCAAATACTGACAGCTGTTAGTGTTTCTGCTACGGGACAGAGACCATATGGTTAAAAGACGTCACATACCGGGTCACTTGTCAAGTCCTATACAAGCCTATTTGAAGACCTGCATGTTCTTTAGATAGTCTTTTTCATATCGGACAGTATTTAAACCTGGCATAAAGAGCGGAGGACACCGGAAGAAATCTCTGAACAGTGTTCATGAGTTGTTTGACTGTGAGGCTACCTTTGACCTTGGAGCCTCTGTCCCTAGTTCTAGGTAGAGCACACCCGTACTGAAAGGTGAGATTCCTTTCAGTTAGCCTCACCTGGTGGACTCCTGTTTGAACATGTCAATGATATTTTCCACCAGCAGGTTTCTCTGGAGCCCATAAACACCATGCCGGTCAAGCACTACCTCATGCCTACAGGAGGGGCATCGGAAGCGGCCACCGGAAGTTACCGACCCTCCTCTGGTTGGAAGATAGGGGTTGGAGGCCTTGACATCATCAGCAGAATGAAAAGTAATCAAAAATATATCAAAGTATAAATATACAGGATTTTGCTGGTAGCTAGGCAACAGTATGGTAACATGGTAAAATGTAGACATACAGTTACTGATGGAGACTGAAATGCTTGCTCAATCATCATAACAACTCTAAATAGATAGCCTGTGTAGGCCAAGGCAGTATATCAAGTGAAGTGGGTTCTCAATTCCAAACCTGAAATCAGCATACTTGCTCCAGACATCTTAAGAGCTGGGCATGTGATTAAAGAAATGTACCTGGAATATATCATTGGCACACTTCCGACATAGGTTGTGCTGACATGGTAGAATGACCACAGGCTTCGTAAATATTTCCAGGCATATTGGACAGATCAGTTGCTTTTCCAAGTTGTCCATGACGAATCTTCTGATAAATCGAATCTAATTTGACTGTAACAGTCAGCTTGAAATAACAGTCAAATTGACTTAATCAATTCCGCATTGTCAAATCACAATGTATTGCTTTACGTAACGCATGCTACTCGACAAAGCCCCCAATACATTCGCTCCGGTGCAAATTGTGCCTCAAACTCGATATCGCGTGGCCCCAATCTCACAGCGAGCTGGTGTCAGAGCTGTTTTTAGAACCTGTCACGTGAAAGGTTGCCATGTTTACTTGCCCATATATGAAACTGATACTACTACTAACTTGGGGCAAGAGTTTAAGCAGCTGATGACTCTCGCATGTCGACGCCATGACTAGGCCATGAAACCATAGATGACACAGTCTACAACATATTTTTCAAATAAATAGCCTAATACTGCTGATACATCAATATAAACAAATAGGGGGAATTCATTTGGCATCGGCTTCCGTATGGCCTTCTAGGTCTGTTACCGCCATTAAGCTAACTCACTCACTTAAGCGAATTGCACGACATTGTGAGAAATGCCAACGTTTCTGCATCGGTTTCGATAGATGCATTATCAACATTTTAAAACTTCAGTTTTTACTCCGGGTAAGTCTACTAGATGCTGGTATTAGCCTGTTCTAGGCTACTGGAAGCCTTCTACCCTATGTTCAGCTAGCCAGGTAAGGAAAAAAAGATGTTGATAACTATCCAATGGAATATAACAGGCTGGTCTTTTGGCCTGTTGTAGCTTACTGACAGGAAACTCAGAAAGTTGGTTAACGTCTCGAATTTTGACACGGGTAACATAGGCTACTTTGCCACTACGCCAATAGATTGTTTTATTTTATTTTATCGTAGCCAAATGGGTGCATATGGATACACGTGAGTTCAGTGGCGGTTCTAGACTAATTTTACTGGGGGGGCCCGGGGGGAGGGGGGGGGGGGGTAATCAGAGGGGCACATTAAAAAACGAACACAAAGGATATTTAAACATTACATACTTTAATTTTGCTTTACATTAAAATCATACAAAATGATCTGGCTCTTCCTCTTCCAGCTCCTCAGCTCTCTCAGTACCTTGATATGCTTCTCTAACTATTTTACTTACTAGAAGAAGAAAAATGTTTCCCACCCCCCAGTCAGCTCAGGGGGCCACAGGGGGGGGCAGGGACATTGGCCTGGCCCCCGTGTAGAAACGTCCCTGCATGAGTTATTTTTAAAAAGGTTATTGGAGAATGCGGGCATCGATCCCGCTACCTCTCGCATGCTAAGCGAGCGCTCTACCATTTGAGCTAATTCCCCATGTGGAACTGCAACCATGGCAACAGAAAAACATTTTTAAAGAAACTAGCTCATAATTAATTAAAATAAGTTGATATTAACATCTTAATAACAACAATAACAAAAATGTATTTATAGAAACATTAAGGCCAATCAGTTGGTCACTATTTAATAGTTTAAATACGGGTAACATAGGCTACTTTCCCACTACGCCAATAGATAAGGATTTAAATCATCAGCTGCTCTCTGGGTTTGTTAACGTAGCCTAATGGGTGCATATGGATACACATGAGTTATTTAAAAAAAGATTATTGGAGAATGCGGGCATCGATCCCGCTACCTCTCGCATGCTAAGCGAGCGCTCTACCATTTGAGCTAATTCCCCATGTGAAACTGTAACCATGGCAACACAAAACAAACTAGAAAAAAAAAAAAAGGCTCACGATTAATCGAAAATATGTTGCTATTAAAATCTTAAAACAAGATATATATAAAAGATATTTCTAAGAAATATATTTTTTTGTCACTATTTAATAGTGTAAATAGCCAAGTTTTTGCCTCTGGAATGTGGCCCCTTCGATAGCTCAGTTGGTAGAGCGGAGGACTGTAGAGTCTCTAAACTGTAATCCTTAGGTCGCTGGTTCAAATCCGGCTCGAAGGAGGGATTTTTTTTTTTTTTTTACTCCCTTTAAAACGTCTTGTTTTTATTGCTCAAGAATATGTGGAAGCAAAGTCCGGAGACAATTTAGTTATTTACAAGTGAAAATACAAAAAATAGATATGTACATGACTGACTGTTTTTATTGCAGAAAAAAAAAAAAGAACTTCTAGACATAATAACCTCCAGTTAAGCGACATTAACAATATTGTATTTGAGTATTTCCAGAAAACACAATAACTGTCCAGTAACAATTGACACTCTTAAATATCGTATTTACAAATATCCTGGAGTCGTAAATGTTATCAGGCTTTATAAGCTGGAGCACATCCATATTCCTCTGTTCGTCATGATGTCCCTCAGGTGTAGGCACGTCGTCCATCACCAATCAGCTGAGTCTTCTCACTTGCATTGACTGGCTGAGTTATAATGGGGGTGTCAACATCTGGAGAGAGGAGACAAGCTTTTTTTGAAGTGTTGTTTGGGGGGTTTGTCAGTCCACCTCATACATGCACCTTTGGAATTTAACTGAACTTCGAATCTGTAACTGTATTTCTTTGTCAGGAGATGACCAGCATATATCCTGGTTGGTGTTAGATCTCAGTTCGGATGTCCATAAAATGTCTAGTAATGTCTTTATCTCTTGTCGAATATATGGATCTATTAGCTTCTTACACAGGTGTTGCAGCCTTTTTCACCCTATAGTGTGCTCTTACAAAGAAGACACAGGTGCGAATATGTGCCTAGTTATTGTGTGTTAAATCTTAAAACATTGTACAATTTTTAGCTTTGGAATGTCTTGATTCTTTTTGGATTAGATTAAATAAGTAATCACAAACAACACATTTGTCACAAGCTAAGTGTTTGGAAAGGAAGTTGAATGCTTATTTAGTGTCAAATTAGTTTGCAGTGATTGCCGGAAACCAAAGCCATTGTTTCCCTTTTATCAAGATATGGCTCAAAATAACTGCCATGGAAACGCATTTAGCGAGGTGACGCAGAGACTGTAATTATTAGTTATGTTGACGACTGCAGCAAACATGAAAAGACCTTCCCACTGTTAACTGGCACCAGAACAATGGATCACATGCAAAACATCTGTCTCAAGTATCAACTCCACATATTCAAAATTAAATGGTGTTATTCAGTGGTGTTTGCAAGCAGAGTTATTGAGATTATGAGTTTATTAAAGAGTTACTGAGACTATGAAGCTGCAAATCTGGAGTGTTTCAAGCAGGCTTGCTCACCACACGAGCGTGATGTGGTTTCCAGACTCAAAGCTTCAGCATGTGTGCGTGAGACTCACCCGTTTCCATGTCTGTGCGTATCTGCTCCTCCAGGTCTTCAGGAGACGCGTAGCTGTCAGGGTCGTCGTCTCCCGGCGTGTGGGGTTTACACTTCCCACAGCAACAGTTGAAGCAACAGCACAGACAGCAGCAGAAGTAGCAGCCTGTCAGCACGCCGCACACTGCAAACAACCCCTGAGGATGCCAGATCAAAAAAACACAGTTCCAACGCTCACGCCAAAAACAACCCTCTATAACCTGGATGCACAGGGAGGGAGAGTAGTGTACGAGCAAACAAGTACGTAGTGGGAGTCCGTAGTCCGATACATGCTGTATGAATGTGAAATCTTCAAATTGAAGCCAAGAAATTAAATGGGAAACGCGTACATGATCTGGAAAGAGAGAGACCTACAGACCTTTGCCCACCAACTGGACAGCAGGAAGTATGTATTGACGTTTTCCTCTCCAAACTGCTGGGCCACGTACAGCCCCAGTGAACCATATTTGTCGTAGATGTTTCTCTTGGTGGTGTCAGACAGGACACAGTGGGCGTTATTCAGCTCCTTGAACTTATCTGTGGCATCAGGATTCTCAGGGTTCTTATCCGGGTGATATCTTAACGCAAGTTTTCTGGAAAAAAAGGATTGTAACGGGAATTAACGCAAATTAGTTTATGAGGAAGTTTAACTTAACTGTAGAGGTGTCACGAAGTGGCAAAAAGGGGTATGGGGGTTTAAGTGAGGCCTGGAAGAGTGAATAGATATGGGTAACTTGACCACGGCTGATTCATGTGTTTCCTAGGGCCTAAATTCCTGTCAACTGCCATACGCTGTGAGTGTATTATAGTGATGCTCATACATGTCAGTGGTAAGGGGGATCTCCAGTTTGACAAGACATAGATCTGCTTGTCATGGATCGAACCAACAGTTCACGGAGACTGTAGTATTTAATAAACATATATTTGTAGGTCGTTTTCAAAAACAAATTCTAGCGATATCTTTTTACATCCAAAGTTCCACCCCGAGTTCTAATGTTTGCATCAACATTTTATGATGCCAGGAGCATGCATGCTCGTTCATTTTTAATCAAGGCAACCAGCTCGGGAACTGCTGCTATGATTACATATTCATTAACAACAAGCAAGTGCTGCTCCAACGCTAACCATGTGAATTGTCCCAAAAGTGAATTTAAATTACATCAATTAAAGAGTACTTATGTAGAGGCGTGTGTATGAGTTTGAAAAGGAATTCATTTTATTAAGCCATAAGGATGTGACTTGTTTTAAGAACATGCGATGAGAATTGATTGCAGAAAAACTCAAGATTAGCAAAAATATTAATGTCAAGGATTCAAAAAATCCCTACAGCAGGGAATTAGGTTTATGCTCAAAACAACACTTCAGACATAGATTATGGGAAAAGATAATTGCTCTAACAGCATTTACGGCTTAGAACCCAGCGTGACAACAATATATTCCTAAATTTGGCGGTCAGATCATCCTGTCAGGTAATCAAGTAACAACACAGCGCATGGCAGCCAGATAAAAGCAGCACTATTCTACTCCTACCATCAGGACCTGTGGGCCTCCATTATAGCTGATCTCCCAGGTAAAGATACATCTTCTTGCGGCTGCATTGTGTAGCAGAGGAAGTGGCAGTGTGTGCATAGAAAGTAGAGCCACAGCCATGCTGACAGGGCCATGCCATTCCCAATGGGGGGTGTGATTTGTTTTCAAGCACTCGTGGATGGGCAAACAGACACATGTACACTCACACACGCACACACACACACACGCACACGCACACACACACAGTTAGGTACTTCAGGGTCTGTTGAAAGGAAATGAACATAAAAAAGGCAGCAACAGGCACACAGTAAACGAGGGAGTCTTTTATAAGGCCTGACCTACGCAGAACAAGGGCTGCCATCTGCTCTGCAGTATTAATATTTCAGTTTTGTGGAAGTCATATTGTATTCATGCAGCTGTCAGACAATCATTGGCTGTGATTATAAAAGGACTTGTATCAGTTAGTCATTCTCCAAAAGTATTTTTTCTTCTTCGGTTTTATTCTTTATGTTGTTACCTTTCAGTGTCTGCTCTGTTCTCTTTCAACATCTTTCAACCGACAACAGACCTCGGCAACCTCATTCAACAGTCAACAGAAACAAGGTAACCTCTTTCAATCCACAGACACAGACAGTCACTTAATCTCCCCATTAAACAGTCTGTGCAGCGCCTCATCTCAGTGGTGACCCTGCACCTGCAACACATGAGCTCAAGTGCATCGCAAATGTCATAGAAAAGGTCACTCCAGCCCTAATTGTCGTAATGTTCGCAATCCGTCAACTAATAGAGATGCTCGTGTGGCTGTCAATTTCTTGTGTCGACATCGGCGGTTACACCTCTCTCATGTCACGGTCGATGTTATGCCTCTGCGTCGTATTGTCCATATGGAATGTTAAAGAATGTTATGAGGACAACCTGTGAGGTTATGCTGGATTTTACAACGGCATGGAACGCGATATAGCCAATCACAATCAAGGATGGGAACAACCAGTTTTAGAATGTCCATTTGTAGATGCGTTTACTACCTGTAAGACTTTTTGATGTCGTCCTGTGAGCAGGTCTTGTCCAGACCCAGAACCAGATAGAGAGCTTCTCCTGAAGTGGAGAGAGTGCGTTGCCTCTGCTCTGACATCTCACTTCACCAGCACCTGTTCAGCACAGGTGGAGAGAAATCATCACAAGGACTTCCTTTCGGTCCGCAGGCATCCCCAACCACTCATAACAGCATGATGCCTAAACATCAGTTGGTTCTAATGTTCCACAGCAACATCAGATTGGTACTCATCTGTCACACTTATATCAGGGACCCCATTAGTGACCAAATGCCACTATTGCACCTGCATGAGCACCACTCAGTGAGTGTGCTCTAAACACATGACGCCATACAGTTCCATGATATGTGGTTGTTAAGCTCCACTGATCTGCCGGTCTACTGTTAGAGCATCATGCCTATTCATTATTTACAGAGATGTTATAAATAACCACGTTGTTTTCTCACCACAAAGAAGCTACCACTTGGACACACGTTTCACCCACTTACTCTATTTCCACTACAAGTCCTGTGCTTTGTCAATATCTGGACTCTGGATCCAAATCTGTTAAAACAATGTCTCATATTGAGACCAGAAGTATGAATCTGTCATTCGGTGATTAAATTGACGTTCTCATTGAACAAACAACACAAAAACAAACAAACCAACAAACACACCTAACTGACGGTTTAAGGCAGTTGCTCTGCAGATGTCCTCGTCGTCTTCTGCTCCTACCTGTTCCTTTCCCTCGGGTCCAGAGCTCCAGTGCTTCACCCGGTGAGGCAGGTCAGGTCAATGGAGTCAGGTATCTACTCTCAGGCCCTCTGCATCAGTGGAAGGCTGAGGGATGAATAAAACATTATGCTCGTCATGGCCTCAAGTTTCCCTGGCCCATGGTGATGGTAGATGGTGAACTGGGAGAACTTAGCGATGACAGGGCTAGCTAATGAGTGTTAATTTGCCACCGATATTCTTACTGGGTCTCCAACATGATTGGCTTCTCCAATATGATTCAGTTCTACAATGCCAGACTATTCAGGGCTGTTCATGTCCTGTTGAATCTAAGGGAAGACTCTGTGGCCTCAATCATTGAGTGAATCATTCTGATTCTGAATCATTCACTGAGCATTAAAAGGTTTCATTCAGCACAGTGATGAGCTTCAGTGAAAGTATGATTTTCAAGCTGTCCTCGGTCTCTGATAAGGTTCTATATGTTTTTGTTCAGCTATCGAAACACATAAGAGAGGATACAAAACAGACAGCACAAGAGTATCCTCTGGTGGCAGACAAGGGTAAGCTTTCCTGTAAGATGAATGCAACTGCCCTGCAGGATCAGGTGGGGATATTGATCATGTGTTAATTCAAATCTAATTGTTGGTGTTGATGTTTAACTTGGGTATTGTAATTATTATAATTTTTGGTTTTTACTATTTATTCAGTCACAGCTAAACAGCTATAGCTAAAATCGTCCCGCTGAGCTGAAGTGGTACTGTAGTGTTTACACATAAAACGCTTAACAACCAATTTGATGCCTCTGCTGCCCTCTATAGGGGGAACATTAAAAAACCTGTAAAAGCGTTTTTTCACCACTAGATGGCTCTGCACACTTGGTGACGTTTACACTACACATCCAGTTATGAACTGTGAGAGTTGCACCTTTTCATTCAATTACAGATTTTTTGGCATCTCAGCTCTGGCTGAGTAATGCAAAAATATACTAACTTGTAATTCAGTAATGTTACTCATATTATTATGCATACAAACAGTTAAATTAAACTATTGGGTGATTGTTTTATAGTAAATAAACAGTCGCCTTACAATGTGTGCATTGATAACAGTGTGCTGGTTTGCAAACAGTTAGGCTGACAGCACTATTATCTTTAATCTCAAATAACTTTGGTTTTATAACAGGTAAATCAATTAAGACCCAGGGAGATCCTCAGACCTCCTGGAGAGTCTCCCAGGGGCCGGGGAAGGGGGACCAAACTGCAAGCAGATACCTGTAACCCCTGAGGGTTTTCAGCAGGTATGCGACTCACCTGTTCATCTCCTTCCCTAAAAACCCCTGGGGCCCCAGCTGTGACTGTGGCAGCTACCTATGTCTGTCAAGGGATGTGTGTGTGTGTGTGTGTGTGTGTGTGTGTGTGTGTGTGTGTGCATGCTGTGTATTGACTATGGAAAATATGTGGTTACAAAATGGCTTCCTCAATAATTTGTATACACAAACATGCACATATGCAAACAACACACACACACACAGGCATTAGTAGAAGTGCACGTGTTCACTAATCTACACTTTGGGATAAGTACCAGAGAGTCTTGTTTCATGGTGGCTTACAGGAAAGGACTTGGAACAAATAGACTAAATAACAGCAGCAACAGCACTGTATTATATTTCACATTGATATTGAGAGACATTTCCCTTTATTCATTCCTGCAATGTAAATGTACAGTACACAACTAACCAAATATAACGCTTCAGCGTTGTTTCCAGGACTGTCAGAGTGATTTCGTTCTCCTGAGTCATCGGTGTAGTCTTGACTATACTGACTATAGTTTTCGGCTGCAATTTTCCACAATGTTGCCTTGGTTGCCTGGAAAAGACACAGGACCTTCTGGCAGGGGGTGTGATTGTGTGGAATTGCATTGTGAGCCGTGGAGGGAAGGGGTGGGGGGAGGGGGGGGGGGGTAGAAAGGAAGGGGGTGGTACTCTCATTATGACCTCAACTGGCAGTGAGCCTGACTGTTGCCATGGCGCAGCTCACCATTGTCCACCAGATCCCTGGCACAAGACAAAAAAAACTTTATAATTACAAAAAAAAATGTTGAAGATGGTCTTAGGAAAATTGCAAGAATTACATTCTTGGTTCATGGAAAAGCATTTAAGATGGAAAATGACTAGTCTGACTCCCAGGTAGTATAGGATTGATGAATTAAGCCTTAAAAAAGTAGGCATATTAAAGTGTATTTTTGACTGAGCTGTTTCGTGTTTGCTGAAGTGATAATATGCCCTCTCCCCTTTGTCATCACATCTTCCAAATAGTCAACGATAGGCAATTCTAGAAAAAATAGCATAACAATAGCAAAACAATAGCATAGGATATAGTTGACTCATTGTGGGTAGCTGCCAAATAGCAACAAGCAGCCATTTCCAGACAATATTAGTTCCAGCCTGTGGTTCTTAAGAAAGAAAAAAAACGACATCAAGAAACTGTTGCTTTCCAACTTTGTCTCGCGTTATAGAACTGTTTGTAGAGAGTCCCACTCAAGTAGTCTACAACTGGATGACTCATGCAAGGAAGGTAATCACAGGCAATGATGTGGACCGCTGTAGGGCAAACCCCGTTGTGGTGGAATACCCTTGTGGAGGTCCGTGCCGTCGGCAAATGACTGCTCAAATCGGTCTCGGGATCACCCTGAACGTGTAGCCAATAGCGTATCCTTTTACAAACGAATGACATACAACAGTCAAATCTCTATTGGCGTTGTATACGTTGCCTTGCTGCAATTGGATAAGCCTCACAAGGGCGTTTTTTGTGAAAGCTTCAACAGCTCCATCTTTGGCAGGTGGTGTGTATGCCAAGGAGATTATGGTGTATGCTGAAACCAGACTGTTTAGAAAGATTAGGTAGTGGTAGAGCAATTTACGTGTCTTTTGTTTCACGTTCAGTTGTTTTATTTTTCAGTTATTTTCACCATGTGACAATTTGCGTCGGACTAGTGCTTCTGATTGATGAACGTCGGGTTTCCCTCGGAGCCAGACACTTTGTTTTAATGACAGCGCTGCATTGAGTGAGTCCGATGCGTGGTGAAGTACTCGTGCTAATAATCCTTGAATTGACAAGAAAAAATGAAAGAATACATGCTACCAGTGACTCTACTGGTTTTAAAACACTGAATGAAAACCACCGAACCACTGTAAAGGCAAGTCGAATATATTTTTTCTAGGATTTCTTTCACCTCATTCACCGGTGTCGTGCATCAGCAGATATCCCATTTGAAGTGGTCGCTGGTCGTGCCTTTTGTTTTGGTTTGGAGACATACTGGGGAGCCATGCCACGATGAAGGCCGTCTGATGAGAGGATTTTTTTCCTGGAAAAGAAAAATGAGGAAGCGATTTTATAAACATACAGAGAATAAACAGGCCTTGTCCTTTGAAGGCCCAGATTTGTGTGAAAAAAGGAAGAAAAAAAGCAGCATGGTTGCAATTCGAATAGAATGAGACCAAAGGAGACACGCGAGAAGAAAAATACAGAGACTGTATTAATGACGAGGATTTTGTCAAGTTTAAAGTCAATGAGAACAAAATAACTTTACAGGGCAAGCATTGAGGATTTCCTAACACGCAAAAGGATAAATACTCTGCAACAATTCCCCATTGCCTGGCTTTCCATTTAATTCTGCACATTTTAGCTCTCTAAACTCATTGGGTTTTTTTTCTTTCCATTTTGAGTTTTGATCTGGATTGAGCTCTGTTTTAGTTCAATGGAAGTATGTTATCAGCTGCCGGTCTTGCCTCTAGACAGGCCGGTTCCCAAACATGTTCTCAGCCGGAGGGGAGCCATCAGTTTCAGCTCCAGCTCGTCTCTCTTCGGCGCCCCTGATCCCAGACAGCTGTCACAGGTATAACTAACCTCACTATTGCACCTGTATCGTTTAATATTCAATGATTTAGCATCGCCTATTAGGTAAATGCCGGCGTTGACACAAGTGCTGATTCTTTAGGCCTAGGCTGTGGAGTGTTTTACAAATTCTCATCTGAAAATATTCCAAGTGGTTCTTTTCCGTTTCCCCACCATGCATACGTCACTTTGTGTGAATCTGAAATATCAACGTCAGTTTGAACTCCTAGCCTCTGTTCAATGCAGACAAGGGACTCGCATGGCGATTAGCAACAGACGAGTCACCTTCCTTTTTAAGCCACCACAACGGCTGTTGCAGCCACACTTGCGTTGAACTGCTTAGCTTACAGTTTTCTTGTTCGACTACAACATGTGGCCATGAGGAACTGGAAGCACGATTACTGTGTGTCCTTTTGGTGCTCTACTTCCACAGGTAGCACAACGTTTAATGATTTAACCAAATGAGAACCCTACTTTGCACTTCGTTTGAAAGTTCGTTTGAAAGCTTTCCTTTTGTTAAGTGTTTCTATTGGTTGGTCACTAAATAGGAAGTTCCAATCATCCAACTTTGCCACAGTTGACTCTAATTTAGATCTCAAAACCGCTCCCCAATGTTGTCCATATCTTTGTCCATTTAAAATCTGAAAAAGGGAATGTGGAGTCAACACACTGGATGGTTTCAAACATTGACTTGATCATTCGATCTGGACTGTTGGCTTTCCGCTCCAGCTGTAATCATTGAACCCTATCTCAAATGTCTTACTAGACATTGATACTGTAGTGTTGAGTGTACGACCATCCATTAGGCCTTTGTCAAGCACCTTGACACCTCCACATAACCACCCATGTGTGCCTGACACAACATAGTTGTGGGCAGGAAGCCTTGGGAGAGAGACCTGCATCCTGGTCTCCAGGGGCCTGGGGGGCTAATGTTGGCTCTCAGGAGAGAGAAACAGCCATCGGTCAGGGAAATGTGGAGTGGATGGATTGACCGACAGAAGGGCTTCACATGTCTGTCCATCCGTCTGCCATCTCCCACTCCATCCTTTTCAACTCGTCGTTCCACTTAATTTCAAGCAATATGTGCCAGAAGGGGATTGTGGGATAGCGATGGGGCTCTGGTATTTGGCTACACATTAGGAGGACTGTTCTGGGCCAGCACAGTGTGACGAAGCTGCCCCCCCACCTGCCACCACAACCTCCACATTGCCACACACACACACACACACACACACACACACACACACACACACAGTCAAACCCTAGCCCCCAGGATGAGACCCATACCAGATGAAGGCTGGATCACACACACTGTGTGTTTACAAACACAGACTGGGGTCCATTGTGTTTCTGGGTCATGTTTGTCCTTTGTCTCCCCTGAGTGGGCCAGAGTTCATCTCTAATCGGTGGGGTGTGCTCTTCGTTGCGCTCCTTTTGTTGTGTGAAAACAGGACTTGCAATGAGCAACAGGCTTTGTAGTGTAAAGTGGAGTTCCCCGGGTAAAAAGGATCACTTGCGTATCATTTTTGTAAAGGGGATACAGAATATTGAAGTTGAGATGAAGGCATACTGCAGGGTCAGGGGAAACGAAGACAAGGCTATGGAGAGGAAACTTTTCATTAGTTGTTTTCCTCCCAGATAAGCTGGAAGTCACATTGCCAGACCCCTCTCCTCCTTTTTTACCCCTGGAACAATTTTTTCTATTGGTTAGTATGGGGATGAGCAATGACACACACACACACACACACACATTTGACACATGAAGTAAACAGCATTGCAGTGACTGAGTGTACTGTACAGGCTGGGCCCAGCTCTTGACTGTCACAAGTAGTTCTTTGCCAAGGAGCAATTACTTTACTCTTTAAACATTGTGTTTGTGTGCCGTGTGGGGCCTGAGGAGTCCTCGGTGTCCGCTGTGTGTTTTTCCCTGTGGTTCCACAGCACTGTTTTTGTGGTAGCGAGGACGGGCTACCGTTACAGAGAGAGGCCGTTAGACATGTGCCCGGGCTCTGGGGGCAGTGGTTTGACCCTGTTTCCCCTTTCTCTTTGGCTCAGGCGTTCCGCTCGCACACAGACACAGTTCTCTTTTGGCGCTTTCTCTCTCTTTCTCTGACTCTCTCACACATGCTGGCGTTCTCTCACCCCCTCGTTCAGATGAAGAAATTTCCTCTTGTAAACAGAGGGCGAAAAGAGAAGGGTCCAAGAAAAGATGAAGTCACCGAAGAATGTGTTTTTTGTGCTCGGTATGGATGTGAATGGGTGTCAAATATGCTGTTGGAGAGGAGTAGTGTCCGTGGCGTCAAATGAAAGGCCTCATTTACACATTGGTTGTGTTGCTGGTTTCTAGAAGCTGCCTGATAAGTAAATGGCTTGCACATCGTGATACAGGTTTAGAACATGCAAGCTGCTGTTTACTCACGGATTGCCACAGTGAACTTTAAACAGGGTGCTTTTTACACCCTGGGAGAGAAATTCGGCAGATTAGATTGGCACACACATTGAAAAGGTCTCGGTGTATAGAGCTTGGAGTAGGACACAGCCTCTGAGTCATGTGGTTTACATTACGTACACACACTGAACCCTTACATGCAGAATCCTACCCACTTCACATGGCCTTTATCCTGCCTGTCTGCCTGTCACCACGCCTCTGATCAAAGCCATGTTATTGACATCTGTCATGTTGTGTGTAACTGAGATATCACAATCAGCTTGGAAACAAATGCCCAGTATTGATGGGAGCAGTTGGTCACATGTTTTACGACCCAGAGGGAGATTAGCAGATAATGTAAAACTCTTAAATACACAAGAAGAGGACATGGGGCGGCTAGTCTTCCTGTCCGCACAGATTCGTTTTTCTGAGTACCGGAACAGCAAGTGTTAAACGGCACGCTTTTATTGGAAGGGAGTCAGTTTGTTGATCTTAACTGTGACGATAAGGTTTTGGGCCGATGGCGTTGGATTGACGTAGTCTCAGGATGTGGTAAGAATGCTGAAGGAGTTTGTCGTTTCGCAATCTGCCCTGCTTTAACCTTGCCGCTGCCAGAATCCAGAGCCTGTGGTAAAGCAGACGGGGTCCGTGTGACTTGCAGGGGAGGAGGGTGGCTGGCTGGCTGGCTGCAGCTCTGAAGCTCATTCAGGATTTGGATCTTTGCGAACAGGACACAAAGCTTTGTTTCCTCAGATACAGGCATGCTGCCCCCTCTCTCTCTCTCTCTCTCTCTCTCTCTCTCTCGCTCGCCCCTCCCCCTCTCTCAGGGGGGCTCCTTGGTCACATGACCGCTGTTGTTTCTAAGCTGCCGTGTTGAGTGCATCAGGCTGTGAGAATGTGTTTCAACATATCAACATACACACACACACACACACACACACACGTACAAACTCAAACATTCCTTGTTTTGGTTAGAGAGAGCGGCCATTAAAAACACATTTATACAAGTCCCTTTTAAAGTGCCTTGTTTAAAGAAACCTTCAATTAGTTTATGACACTTCTCCTGACGGTAAAAAATAATTTCAAATGTGTGATTTCTGAGGGTCGGTCTGCAAAGGGATGTGTTCTGACAGCCTGGTACTCTCCACATACACCCTACATCTTCTCTCTAAGAGTTTGTTGGCGTTCAGACTTTCTATGAGCAGCAGCTACTGTACACACACACACACACACATACACACACACACACACACACACACACACACACGCTTCCCAGTGAAGTCCAGGGTTATGGCCTAGCACTCACTCAGTTTCTGGAATGTGCTATTCCACTACACAGCATTGCACAGCCAGTAGCCATTACTCAGGAGGAAACACTCCGTTTATGATGTCCAGCTTCTTTTATCTCTGAGAGTTTACAGACCGTGTGTGTGTGTGTGTGTGTGTGTGTGTGTGTGTGTGTGTGTGAGAGACATGATGTATGAGTTTATGGGAATACTGTTGGCTTCCTACTTGGCATGACCCCTGTCTGTAAACTGGTTGTCCTCAGTCTTTCTTTATGACTAGCTACATGGGGAAGTTTGATTTTTATCACTGTGGCTAAAATAGGGAAGCGTGGGATGGACTGCCCACTGTTGAACACCCGCGTACTGTCCTCCAACACAACGGTATAAATAACACATAGGCAGCCTTGGCTATTTCTATCAGTTTTGGAGGGTTTAACTGATGCTGCGCGTCATGTGAATGGCCCAGATCTCGATCTGTGATGATTACTCACGTGTGAGTTAGGATGACGTGCACCAAAGAGCCTATTCAACCTGTCTGCTTTAAACACACACACAGGGACACACACACACAGTGACACATACACACACAGTGACACACACACAGTGACACACACACACAAGAAAAAGAAACATGTTATTGCAGACAAAAGCCTGAAGACACACCTCAGTTTTACAGCAGTCTGTCTTCGTGGACAGACGTGTTAACCCCAGGAAGCAGTCATTTACTGTCATACGTAAACAGTTTAACAACCAAAACCATCATGTTCAAAGTCAAAGTTGATTCAACCATACCTGTGCAAACCCATGGCAGTAACACTAAACCTTCAGCATGTTCTCAGCTTTGTGATTTAATCAAACATTTACAGACCGACGGCAGGCTGGAACAAGCCTGGCCTGTGACATCATTAAGGAGCTAACTCAGTGGCTTCTGCTCTTTGACCCGGGCACATGGCCCTAAACTTGAGGGCAGTGATCTGATGGGTAAGGCCCGTCTCAGATTGGCTCCCCATGACGTCATCGGACGTGCAAGGGTCATGACCCCTGTAATAAATAGGGTTATCCTGCTAGTAGGTTGCTAATGGACACTGGGTGGGAGAAGGCCAGCTGGGGTCAGCTGCTGACAACCACTAACTAAACTGCCCGCTCTTCTGACCTCCCTCCCTCCCTCCCTCCTGGGAACAGACGTAAGGGTTAGGGCTAGTGAATCCTGCAGTATTTCTTCCACATTCTACATGGAGGAGGATGAAGAAATGCTCACAGACTGATGGTCAGAGATGAGATTGAGAAGGAGTGTGCCAGACCCCAAATTGCCAAGGTGTGTGTGTGTGTGTGTGATCGTTGGCTCGAGGCAGCTAGGTGTGTCAGGAATGACTAAACTGGCACGTGTAGCCATTCCTGCTCAACATGACACCCACTGTGACGTTGGTGACAGAGTGGCTGAATGCACCATCACATCCTTGTTTACCTCATCAGGAATGTGTCAGATATGGATCCTAGGTTTACCTGTGCCAGCCTATGTCCCCTCCCCATCCTTCCACCTGGCCTGTGCTGTTCTCTCTTGGGACTGAACTGGGCATCACTGCACACTGGGCCCACACACACACACACACACACACACACACACCCTCACGCGCTGTATTACTCACATGTTAACCACCAGTGGTGTGTGTAAACACAGTGGCCTGTTGACAGTAAAATACAGCTTGGCAGATTACCCACTATGAGTCAAGCTGTTTGCTAGCCAGTAAAATATTAGCTTTGGATTGGCCACTGTCATGTGGGCTTAAAGGACATACAGGGTCAGAGACACAGGCCCTCTCCAGACTCTCTCTCTCTCTCTCTCTCTCTCTCTCTCTCTCTCTCTCTCTCTCTCTCTCTCTCTCTCTCTCTCTCTCTCTCTCTCTCTCTCTCTCTCTCTCTCTCTCGTACACGTACCCTTGTGCGTCTGTAGGACACACCCTGATCCTTATCATGGCTGACGAGTGGTTAAGGAGTGTGTATCAGTAACAAGGGCTCATTAAGTTACCACACATACTGTAACACTGCCCTTCCAGACTGGAAGCAGCTTCTTTATGGTTATCACGGCAGGATTATCGCCCTCCCATCAAAACGGTCTTTAACGCTGGCGGATTTTCGCCCCACCGAACCTTCTCAAACCCTCTCTGTGTATGTCCATGTTTTTACAGCCTTTCACAATGGTTAGTGGGAGAACATGGCTTCAAAGCGTTTTGTTTTTCAGTCGAGAGGAGAGAAGAGCCTGAGGGGATGAGAGACAGAGGGGGAGAGAGGGCGAGAGCGAGGGAATGATAATGGATAAAAATCATGTATGCAAATCGTCTGAGCCCATTGACGTCACAGCCAGAGTGCTCTGCCATCTGGGGACACCCTAGCCAGCTTGAAAACCAGCCAGCCCAGAGCCTCTCCTACCAGGGCCCACTGTACAAAAGAGCATGATGGGTAAAGGAAAAAAAAAAAAAAAAAAAAAAGCACACAGACCCAGTCTGACCCTCCATAGCTGTGGTCCAGACAGCCCAGAGCATGGTGCCCAGAGCTGGGGACAGTCAGACACACAGGGAGGGAGGGAGGGAGGGAGGGAGGGAGGGAGGGAGGGAGGGAGGGAGGGAGGGAGGGAGGGAGGGAGGGAGGGAGGGAGGGAGGGAGGGAGGGAGGGAGGGAGGGAGGGAGGGAGGGAGGGAGGGAGGGAGGGAGGGAGGGAGGGAGGGAGGGAGGGAGGGAGGGAGGGAGGGAGGGAGGAGGGAGGGATACAAAAAGAAAGACATGAAATTAATGTGACAGCAGGACCAAATCTTTAATCTGGATCTATAATCACATTCCAGTCTTTATCACTGCAACCTGGGTCCCTCTCAAACATAAGATAGACGCGTTTATGAAGCCAGAGATTTCACAGCTACAGAGCTATCTAGAGTCTTCTCTAGGGAGGGAGGGAGGGAGGGAGGGAGGGAGGGAGGATTGTGCTGCATGGGAGACTAACCCTTCACTGAGTGGGGGCCAGTGTGTGTGGTGAGTTTGCTGAGCCAAAACCCTGATAGGAGGGTCAGTCCATCTGTCTGTAGGTCATGCTCTGACTCCTCTATCACCTGTCTCGGCTATCCCCAGGGAAATCCTCACAGGTCATGCCCTCTGTTAACGCTTCTACTACTACAGCTACTACTAACCCCCACCCCCCGCCCTACATGTATGCTCACTGGAGATGATACTCTCCTGCTGAAGCAAGACCACAACGTGGGCTGTTTGTAGTCTTGCATTAAACCCATCAACTCTGCTCAGAACAGATGAACCTGCATTCTCTCTGTGTCTTCGTGCTGTCCTTCCTGCTCTTTATGTCTCCTTCCTTCTCTCTCTTTTCTCTTACACATTGCATTTACACTATACACATTTTCATTTACACAATTGTATCTTGTACATTTGTATTTTTTTATATTTGTATTTTTTGTATTTTTATATTGTAATTGGCAACTTATATTTTATTATGACAACTTATTTTATTTTATTGTACATTTTATTTCATTCTAATTCCACCTAGTATTGCTAGTTTATGTACCCTGTATGCCCTTAGTATAGATAGTCCACAGATTTTAATTTTAGGTTCATATGTTTATTGTATGCCAAAGTTTATTCCTTGTCTGTGCAAACTTGCATGGCGAATAAATCCCATTCTGATTCTCTCTGTCTGTCTGTCTGTCTGTCTGTCTGTCTGTCTGTCTGTCTGTCTTCTCCTTCCCTCCCCCTCTCTGGTTGTGCGTGCTCAGTAAGCTCAGGGAGAGCCGGTGTGAGTGTCCGTTTCCTTAGTGACCGTCAAGCTGCTTTGCTTCAATTTAATCGTTACATGGGGAGCCTATTACTGCAGGAAGTGAGGTGTGATTAACTCTATAAGGCTCCCTTCTCCTCCAGCTTCAGACCTCCGGCCACACTTCCTGTTAAGCGACAGGCAACATGGGCCTTCACGCAAGGAGCCTGCCTAGCTTACAGTGAGTAGGTGGGACTGTGAGTTGTTCTGTAGCTATAAACAATATATTTACTAGTGACTAACACAGAACCGGCAGTATGTCACCTATTTGGCCAGTTCTGTTTTCAAATAACGTAAAATGTGTTTGTTTTCTTTATTTCAACATTTTTCGGTTCAGCCTTTTTTTCTTTCTTTTTTTTACCCAGCGGAAGTACAGGGTCGTTTACTGATAATCCCCATGAAACTCTACACCACGTGGGGGGGAGGAGAGGGGGGGGATGTGTGTGTGTGTGTGTGTGTGTGTGTGAGCAGTACATAGAGAGGGGGGTGGGGTGCAGCATGTGCCATGTTCTCACACTCCCAAATAGCTCGATGGGAGACACAGAAACACACTCAACAGGCACCTTGAGAAACGGCATGGGAACACTGTTTATAAGTAACGCTTCACCCAAGTCCACCCACATGCGATAAGCGTCTCGTTTGTGATGCCGTTAACGCTGCAGTTCTTTACAGTTTGTTTTGCATTCTGAACCACAAATAGATTCTGGTCTTTTAGCTTCTTCTTCTTCTTCTTCCTCCCTGTTCTCCCCAGAGACGAGGAGCCATCTCGTACGACAGCTCCGATCAGACAGCCCTGTACATCCGTATGCTAGGTAAGTACTGCCCACCTCCTCAAACACTAACACTCCAGCACAGCGGACAAACTGGGTATGTTTTCCACGGTGTGTCGGTTTCCCACCGGCACACGCACGCAACACATTCCACGTCAACGCCACTTGCAATCTCAAGCAGAGTTGAGGGGAAAAGGCCTCTGTATCTTTTATCGATGTTATTGTGCTCACCCAATGACACAATGACTTAAACAACATGACGCAGAACTAGGGGACAGATGAATAAATTGAGACAAAGGGAGAGAGGGGGTAAAGAGGATAAAACGGAGACCCAGAGTGGATGGTCAATCCCTGGCCCGTTGATAATCTCTCAATCACAAAGGGCTTAAGTCCTGTCCTCCGTCCCCAGGGCTTGTTGAATGGATCAGATTGACCCTGATGGAGATTTGATGTGAAGTGCTACTGGGTACTAGCCTGACGTTGTCATACTCATAATTCTAGTCAGAATATGAGTCTGATAACTCGTTGGGCTGTGACTATGGGGCGTGTTTCAACCAAACTCGTAAAACAAATGCCTCTTTGCCCAATTGGATAGAGCTACAACCAATCAGAGCAACGTAATATGTTGCTTGTTGAAAACGAATTCAACCCAAGCGCTCTTTCGTGATGTTGTTGATTACGTTACTGTTGATCATCTGTCCATCATTGAATAAAGCCCACCCTGACAATTTCATTGGCTCCGGTTCGGACATAGTTTTGTGTGTGTGTGTGTGTGTGTGTGTGCGCTCATAGATCTAACCATAGAATAGAACCTGTTGTGGGAACACACAGCCCGTCAACAAGGCAGCGACCCTGACAGACTCAAACCAGGATCGTTCCCTGGGCCAAAACACTGGGCCCCCCTGTCAACGACCTTCAACAGCTACACGACCTTCAGCTGCCTAAAGTGCTTCTGGCAATGCAGTCAGCCACTTTTCTGTGAATGTGTAATATCTGTGAATGTGTCATATCTGTCGGTATGAAATGGGTAGCAGTCCAGCCTGGTTGAGGTTATAGGAGGGGTATTGCTGAGGTCATGGTTGTTTTGTAGAAGTTGATTTGTGTGTTTTCATATAGCGTGGCCTGGAAGCTTAGCAGAGGCAGAGCTCAGGGCTTCTGTGTAAAGAGTTTAACCATATTCCCCAAGCATAGCCATGGTTACGCACACACACAGGAAAAACTGGCCTGTCTGTTTTTCATCACAACACAATGTCATCCAGCTCACACACACACACACACACACACACACGCGCGTGTCTGCTTCCGTGCTTTGCGTACAGCGTGTCTCTTGAGGACGTGTGTGTTGGTTCCCTCTAGGAGATGTGAGAGTAAGAAGCCAAGTCGGGTTCGAACCGGAACTAAGAGGAACCCACCCATACCTCTGCATCGACTACCGAACACTCCACTGTGAGTATGAAGAGCACCACACTGCTGCTGGCCCAGCCTGGCCCAGCCCATCTCAGACCTGCCTGGCCCAGCCCAGCCTGGCCCAGCCCATCTCAGCCCAGCCCAGCCCAGCCCAGCCCATCTCAGACCTGCCCAGCCCAGCCCAGCCCTGCCTAGCCCATCTCAGACCTGCCTAGCCCAGCCCAGCCCTGCCTAGCCCATCTCAGACTTGCCCAGCCCAGCCCTGCCTAGCCCATCTCAGACCTGCCTTGCCAAGCCCTACCTAGCCCATAAAAGATTGGCTAGATGCACCCATCCAAAACCTGCCCAACCCTGCCTAGCTGAGCCTGCCTGCGTGCCTGCCTGCCTGCCAGGCATGCTCACTGATAACCTGACTGAGATGAAGAGATATCCCCCACCTGCACACTGTCTACAGGTCATACCTGCCTCCTCAACCCTCCTCTGATGTCAGCCTCACTGACAGATGTTGTCACACAGCCCTGGTCGTTCACACACTGATAAGGCACAGCACGTGCGTGTTGTGCATCAATATGTGACTAATGGACGGATTCAAATCCCTCACAAAAGGACCTGGTGCGAGCTGCTTACTAAGTGCCCAGGCTGAATGTGAGCCTTGCTTCATGTTGTCTGTGTCCTCGCCAGCCCGCCTGTTTTCACCTCAGACATTTGAAGTGTGTGTGTGTGTGCTCACTTCCTGGTTCAAACATAATGGCCTTCCTTAGAATGCTGACGTGCTTCTGGAATGGCCCCTTGGCTTTCCCACACAGCCACAGTCTGTGTGTTAGCGTGGCCATACGCAGCACGACGCGCGTCTGCCAGCCAGTTGCCTTTTAGAGTGGGTGGCCGTATCAGCAATGCGTGTCTGTGTATGAAGTTTTTCTACATTCACTCCATTCCACGTCATTGAGTTTCATATCTAACTGCAACATTTTGAATTGCAGCTACTAAGAGCTCTGTGTGTGTGTGTGTGTGCAGCTCGGCTGGGGTGCAGCTCGGCTGGGTCTGTGTGTGACGGCAGGATCCACAGACTTCTGAGCTTCCAGAGGAACCTCCGCTCCTCCCGTCTGCTCCGGGGAACCACCCAACACAACCACCTCCCCCTTCTGGACGAGGACTACCTGGGACAGGCCAGGGTACACACACACACACACACACACACACCAGACAGCACCGTTTCTTCTCCTGTTTTTGAGAAGGAAAGTGTGGAGGCCACACTCCCGAACCTGTTCCAGACGTGGACTGTAACCATGGTTTTCCTGTGTCTCTGCAGTGCATGCTGCAGAAGGTCGGAAGCTGGAATTTTGACATTTTCCTCTTCAACAGATTAACCAATGGTGAGACTTCTCTGGAATAAAACTGCGTCATCATCACAAGCACTTTTCTTTTTTCTTTTTCCCCTCCAACACCTTCACTTGTGATAGTGTTTGTGAGCGTCCCTGTCAATCATATCACTATCAAACCAGACATAGACAACAGTGCCCTCTGCTGGCAGCTTCCAACAGCTAATATTGGCAAACGGTTTTGCTTTGTAACAGTTGCAATAGATCGGAAAACATAGATCCGCAGACTACACTGCGATATTAACATTACACGTCGGCCTGTGAATCGGGTGTGAAGATCCTGCGGTGTATTCGTCTTGACCGTGTGTGTCTCTCGTCCTCGCTCCTCTCCCTCCCCAGGAAACAGTCTGGTCACCCTGACCTTCCACCTGCTCAACCAGTACGGCCTGGTGGAGCTCTTTCAGCTGGACATGGTGAAGCTGTGGAGGTTCCTGGTCATGGTCCAGGAGGACTACCACCACCAGAACCCCTACCACAACGCTGTCCACGCGGCCGACGTGACGCAGGCCATGTACTGCTACCTCCGGGAGCCCAAGGTGAGCCGGGGAGCCCAGCCACCGGGGGGGAACGGGGGGGGTCAGATGGCTGAGCGGTTAGGGAGGCGGGTTCCGATTCCCAGCTGTGACAAATGACGTTGTGTCCTTGGGCAAGGCACTTCACCCTACTTGCCTCTGGGGGGGAATGTCCCTCTACTTACTGTAAGTCGCTCTGGATAAGAGCGTCTGCTAAATGACTCAATGTAATGTCAATGTAACAACACCTTGCTAGCGCTGTGAACACGCACAGTGTGGGGCGACGGGACGAGCATCTGATAGGGTTGCGAGGGCGACCTGCAAGGTGGTTTTGTTCCATGGTGTTGCTGTGGCTTGAACCTGTGGTCACGTGGGGGTTCTGTGCTTCCTGTGATGCAGCTGGCCAAGTCGCTCACTTCCTGTGACATCCTGCTGGGTCTGCTGGCGGCTGCCACTCACGACCTGGACCACCCCGGGGTCAACCAGCCTTTCCTCATCAAGACCAACCATTACCTGGCTACGCTCTACAGGGTAGGAACACACTGTAGAACACACACACACTGACACATGCAGGCACAAAAACCTAGCTTTCTGGATCACCGGTTAACTAGGGGACTGTGTGTGTGTGTGTGTGTGTGTGTGTGCTTCTCTGAGGAGCAGAATACCTCCGTTCTGGAGAACCACCACTGGAGGTCTGCAGTGGGCCTGATTCGAGAGACCGGGCTCTTCTCCCACCTGCCTGCTGAAGACAGGTCTGTGACTCAGCTGTCCTGCCGCACTGGCCAATCAGCATTCAGAGCATTCTTTTTTTTTTCTTCTTTTTTTTAAGCATTCACGTTAACTTTGAACTGGCGTTAATGTGGTTATAATCCATGCGCTCTGTGTTTGACTCGTCAGCCTTAACATGGAGAGGCAGCTGGGCTCCCTGATCTTGGCCACAGACATCAGCAGGCAGAACGACTACCTGTCCAAATTCCGCACGCACCTGGACCAGGGAGACCTGTGTCTGAGCCAAGCCAGCCACCGTCACTTCCTCCTACAGGTCAGTTTCCTGCTGGCCACCAGCCGTACAGCCGACTCTGGGGAAACTGCCGGCTCTAACCGTCCATTGTGGCTCTAACCCCATGTAGATGGCTCTGAAGTGTGCGGACATCTGCAACCCCTGCCGCCCATGGGAGCTCAGCAAACAGTGGAGTGAGAAGGTCACTGCAGAGTTCTTCCGTCAAGGTACACCCTCCTCCTCCTCCGTCCCTGCTCTTCTCATCTTGCTCTCCTGTACTTCCTCTTCCATCACTTCTTACCGTGTCTCTCGTCCTCTCGCCCATCTTCAGGGGACGTTGAGAAGAAGCACAAACTTGAAGTCAGCCCACTGTGTGACAGCGAGGTCAACTCCACTGGCAACATCCAGATTGGTAAGAATTGGGACTTCTTGTCCTGTCCGGTTAGGATGAACACATGTGCATCCACATCAAGGCCCTCTCTAAATCAATGAATACGTGTGTGTCTGTTTCAGGGTTCATGTCATACGTAGTGGAGCCTCTGTTTGCAGAGTGGGCCCGTTTCTCAGACACGCGCCTCTCCCAGACCATGCTGGGCCACCTGGGGCTGAACAAAGCCAGCTGGGGGGGGCTGACGCAGGAGCCGTCCACCAGCAGCGAGGAGGCGGAGCCAGGCCCTGCTGCCACGGCGAGCCCATCCCAACCCACAGCCGCCTCCACGGAGTCGAATGTCACAACAGCAGCGGACAAAACCAACTCCAAAGAAATACCTCAGGGAAGCAGAGAGTCCTGACACTCCATGTTTGCCCTTTGACCCCTGATCCATGGCCTTGGGTCTTTGTCACACTGGGAAGAGGGTGGGGAAGGAATGAGTGTACCGAGTAATGAGTGTCACCGCCCCACCAAATCCTGAACCCTTTAGTTGTTCCCCTCCCCCCCATCTCATTTTGACAAACCACTGATTTTTATTTATTTAATTTTAATTCCTTTCTTTCTTTGACATAGAGCAATACATAGATACCTCATTTGGCTACTGCTGTATTTCCTTTAATTTGCTTATTTTATTTATTTTTCCTCTGTAGTTTGTAGGCATTACTGATTTGACACACCACTATTTGGATGGCAAATTTAAGGGAATAACAAGAACCGGATAAACACCTGGATGGGAAGTGCCATTTGCAAACAATGTCTTGAATGACTTTGAAGAAATTGATTTGAAGACACCTTGAGTATTCAGAGACAAGCCTCGCTTTAAGACTTGTCAAAAATGCAGTGTGTGTTGATGCATTCGTACCGAATATTCTTCCTCGTGTGAGAAAAATAATGTGATAAGCCCTGTCCTTTTGCTGCCTCTATGAAGACTGTTTACAGGTGTCCTGTTTGTTCGTTGTATCTGTCCCTCTAACAAATAATGTCCAGATTTGCCTTGTAAGCACAGATGTGAAAAAAACACTTGGGTTTAAACTGTCACCGTTGAAGCCATGAGTAACGCCTAAGTCAGTCAGTCAGACGGACGGACAAACACACCAGATGCCATAAATCGCTCCACCTGTGCTCCTTCGTATTCCTCTCCTCCCTTTGTCCCTCCCAGCTACAGTATCAGCCAAGTTGCTCTCTCCAGCAGACGTGATGAACAGTCAACAAAAGTATTTCACAACTCCACTTCCTCTTTGCTCTTCTGAAAAGAGTCCAGCTGTTTTGAAGATGAAGCGACAGTCAGTCAGTGGTGTAAGAGCTGGCAGGAGGGACCTGGGCCTCCCAAATCTGACGTTGAACCCTGGATCACTCCCTCAGACATCACACGCGCATCTCACCACAGCTCCACTGGCTCAGGGTACGCCAATCGCCACCTGGAGGGGGAGGGATGTACTGCAAGACGTGGGGGGGGACTCCTCTCCAGAGGATCAGCCTGGTTTCGTTTACAACTACTAAAGGCGACTCCCTCCCTCCTCTACAGAATGTCTCTTTTAACCACATGCAACCAAGAAGACCTGCTCGACTGATGCCTTATAACTATGCACAGACTACGCTAAGTGACCAAACCAGCTCCTACTCCTCCCATGAAGTGCATGGTCTGCTTGCCCCTTTTAATGCATTGTCCAGTCCTTTTGCCTTTTGTTGTAAGGAGAAAATACTGAACCCCCCCCCTGTTCCTTTTTTATATGGAGAAAAAAGGTGACTTTTGAACATTCCATTTCCTGATGTTTTTAGTTTGTCTACTTTGATTTTGTACAGTGGCACAAAAACAGGTGTTTGTATTTTGACATTCTGAACGATAACAGGTGCTTTTCTGATTTTAGCTGACTTGTATTTTTGTTGTAAGTGCTGTAAGACTGTTGATAAAAACTGTTTACAATTTGTTGCAACAGCCATTTTGGGATGAAGACTTCAGCTTCAAGCCAGACTTTGTGAAGGCTTAGCCATATTCACCTTTTGATACATGCCTGTTGCAGTTGCCTTTTGATTAATAAAACCAGTTGACATAATGGGCTCAAATCCTTAATTATAGGCCTGAAATGTTCTTTGACATTGGTGAGTCACAACCCTATATTATATCTCAATCTAAACAAAAATGTTCTTCTGTGATTAGTAATAACCCCACAAATGTAATCATTTGCTAGTTTCTATGCCAGGTGTCAATCTAGTAGTCTATATCCCCCCCTAATCTTGGAGTGACTAAGAACAGTGTACAGTTTTGTTTTTGTTTTTATTTTATTAATGAATTTTATTCCTGTCCAGGTACAGAACTTAAGAGAAGAAACAATGTGTCACAGTGTAGTTTGAAGGCACACTTGGAACACTATTGACAGGACAATGGAAACTAACCATGATATACAAAACACTGACCTCTTCTGTCAAGCTGGAATCCTTATGATTAGTGTCATACTGATACAAAACACTGAGGTTGTTCTCAACGGTTGCTATTTGTTTTTAGTCAAGGATATCGGTTTTGTTTTCAAAACATCAAGTATTACTGCCATAACTCTGATATTGGAACTACAGTTAGAGTTGTTTGAACCAGCTTTCCCTTTACACCAAGGTACCGTCTCATTACAACAGAATGATAAAAATACATCCAAGTCGTCACTTAGTGACATCTCTCATGGAATGTTTTTGTCTCTGAACTGTGAGACAGAGTTAGGCCCCAAACGACAGGTGAAAGCTTCTACTGTTGAACGAAAACACAACTCCTCCCACTGGCAAGGGTAGACAAGAAGCAGCGTATACCTGCTACAGATTAACGTCAAGGTCAATGTCGTTTCCTGCGATCAGGCGGTGAATAGGTGGTGATCAGGCAGCGATCAGGCCTGAGGTATTGAGACTGTCAGGTTTCTGCTTAGAAACTGGTCTCGTTATGTTCTCTCAATACAAATCTCACAGCTAAAATAGAAATAGGCTAAAATCCACTACAAATACATTTTGCCATCTATTCTCTTAATGCATACAGCAATGGGTTAGAGCAATCACATTATTTTCTGCGTTCAGTTAAAAAATAAATGATTTGCTAAAACCAAAACATAAATAAGTATCCCAAATTATAAATTACACTACAAAGAAAAAAATACACATTTTACTCCACAAGAGACCAGAAGTCAGACAATGATTCCTTTCCTCTGTGTTAGATCAAAGTTGAGAGCTCTGAGGAAAAACACAATTTCCTTACAAAAAGGGACAATAAAGAAAATAATGTGCACTAATCCCACATATACAAAATAATAACAGATAGACCGGGAAGGCTATTAGGATTCTGTAGTGAACTAAAGTGAATAGTGTGTGTCCACAACATACTCATAATGCACACAGTATGGCTTATGCACCTCACACAGAAAATGTTCATCGAAGAATTTGAACAGAGGGCCTATTGGAACAGGAATTTTTCCTCAATTTCAGGAAATTTCCCACCAAGCAACTGAGTACAAATAAAAACATTTTGGTCCAACTGGGCAGTGATACTGTAAGTTATCAAAGTGCAAAAACGACGAGGCTGTCTTGAGATGCAGCACTGAGTTGGAACAGGAGAGGAGGGCAGGCTGACTGCTGTGGCAGAGATGAACGTGTTCCTATGAAGTGACAGCTGAGGAACAGGCTGAGATGAAGCCCTTGAACGTCCCCGCTCGTCTGGACCTCTCCTTGCTCGTCTTCGACAGCTCCTTAGAGGACCCGTCTCTTCCCTGTGGACTTCAGCATGTGCTGACCAAACTACACAGACAAGACAAAGACAGAACTGTGTCACTATACCACACAGACCACACACACACACAGCATCTGTCTTTCAGCGATGGGACATTTGAGAGAACAGGCAGTCAGGGAGCCACAGCGGCCGTCTCACCAGTGGTGCCTCTGGGCGAGGTTTGACCTCTGGGGCAGGGAGGTTGAATTCCTGGTCTTCCTCCTGGCTGTCGTGGCGATGGCGGTGGGCAAACTTGCGTTTCAGGGCCTCGGCGATGAGCGAGGCGGCGTCTGTGGGGTCACAGACCTTGGCCTTGCCCTCGTCGGGCCGACTGCAACGACAAGACGTAGACGACAATTTGGTTGTGGAGTCTCCTCAACCATGAAAATACCACAACTGTCAAGCCTTCCTCAGGCTGACCATCACGTGCGTACGGACAGACGTCGATGGCGGCGGCGGTCCTCACCTCTTGACTGAACGCAGTTTGACTTTGCCGATGTCTTTCAGAACATCCAGCATGCTTGGGACCTCAGCCTGCCTAGGCCCCTCATCCACAACCGTGAGCAGACTATCAGACCTCTTCCCCCGGCGCTCTTTGATGAGGTCAATAGCTGAGAAGCTCCTCTGGAGACCAACGGGGGGAGGGGGTGGGGGGGGAGGAGGAGGAGGAGCACAGGGAGGGGGAGGCGGAGGTACTCCTGCGGAAGGAGCTGAGCAAGAGGGGAGAAAGGGAAACATCTATGAGATGAATGTAAAAATGCTGCCACCTCCAGGCGGGTACAGGTCATTACAGTGGAAAAAGTAAGAGTCATCTTCTTGAAATGATGAGGTTTTCCTACTCCCTCTGTGTGTTTGTGTGACTGTTCTATCTCGTACCGGCTGGCTGAGCGTTCTGTTCCTGGGCCAGAACGATCTGTGCTATCTGGGCCCTAAGTTTAGCCAGCTCAGTCTCCAGAGCACTGATCTTCTGGATGGCCTCATTGTTGACGGTCGTCTGGCCCTGGGGGTTCAGGTCGCCCTGGTTCAGGCTGGGTAATGACCTCTGCCTAGTCAGAGGACGTCTGCTGGGCTGAGACTGCTGGGAGCGGAACATAAGTCCAGAAGGAGCCCCTGACCTGTTAGAACAGGACAAAAAAAAACAAAAAACAAGCCTAATGTTCCTGAGGAATATGACAATGAATGCCACGAGCAGCTAGTAAACAACCGCTTTCTCAAATCAATTAGAGATAACAAATTTTAGATGAAAAAAAATTGTTACATGCAGATTCCCAAAAATTCAAACCCAGAAAATTTGACCCCCGAAAACATTTGTGACGAAAACATTCCAGACAAATTATTCAAGCCCCAAAAAATCGAGGCCCAAAAATGGTAGCCAGAAAACATTTGAGCAAGAAAAGAAATGCTGTTCTGATCACAAAACTTCAAAACCAAAAAATTGGAGCCGACACTTGCCCACTCTAAATTTTTAAATGGTCATTAACGAGTGTCAGTAATCGTAAAAAAAAAAAAAATAGAACAGGCACCCCTAATTGGGAACTAACTAGTTTGTCCATTTATGAGGTTGTTATCAGGTGGCTAAACATTTCACAGTATAAACTAGGCTCCCCTACTCACCTGGGCATTCCGTTGAGGCCGCCATCTTGTTTGTCTTCCCCGTCGATCCAGCCCACATCAGCCAGAGACGCCAGCAGCCCACTCTGCGTCTGGGAGCTGCTCAACAAGCCAGCTTCCTCAGTGTAAGGTTGCAGCTGGGGAGAGGCAGGGCAGAGTTCATCATTAGATTAGACACATCAGATGGCAACACATACTATAACACACAGGTCATCGTTGGATATGACATTGACATTTGAGCTTTCGTTTTTTGAATTAACTTTCATTTTGAGTCTTCAACTTTTTTTTTTGTGTGTAGTTATCACAGGAAACAAAGGAGAAAAGAGAACGGGAGATAAACATGCAGATTGCATTTTCCAAAAGAAAAGGTGTGAGACGAGACTGATTAGACTGTCAGCCTGTCAGCATGAGGTTATTATTGCAGGTTTCAGGTAAACTGACCTAAAGCAGACCTACTGCATTCCTCTAAGCTAGGGTGGGCAGCTGGAGACAAGAGAAGAGAAAAAGAGAAAACATAGGTGACAGAGACAGTATATGAGAGGCAGAATTCTGACAGCAGGGCAAAGTTACAATACATAACCAAACTACCTTCATGAACTTTAAACCATCCAGAATTATGGTGTTTACTTATTAATAACTACACACAACAATTAGCTTAATTGGTATAACAACTAGTTTTAATAAATATATAAGAGCATGTAACTTATGTGTCTTCAATTGAAGCAGGCTATTTATTTTGACTGTCGGCCATTTGAAGAACTCAAGCACACATCACTAGTCATGTGATATTCTAAGATTTGTTTAGGCCACAGCTCAAACAGGTAAACCATGTTGATGAAGGTGGCTTCGCCATTGACATCACAAAAGAGCAAACAGAATATCAAGTCGGCTCATCTGTGACCACAAATGCACATTTGTATACATTTTCTGTGTGTGCTTTCTAAAAGTGATCAAATCCATGCTGGTCTTCAAACAGGTGTTGCTCTGTGCTCATGTGGTTGGGCCCATCTTAAAACTATTTTGCAATGTTTGGCTCATGACGATTACTTTTTCAGGACAAGCCGACCATAAAAAAAAACACAGATACAGTTTTATCCCAGACTTTCCCCACGACCTTGGGAACACTGACCATACATACACCACACTTACTTAAGATTCAGGATATACAGTAATTAACAATCTAACACTTTAAATCCTTTGAGTCTCTTTAAAACATTGCCCTACCTGAAAATGGACCCTGGGGCAGGGTTTAAAAGGAAGACTGGAGGCGATTCTTCTGACAATACTTCTTGTGGATCCATACGGCTTGGCAGAACCAAAAGCCTGTAGAAACAAAGATTAATTTGGTGACATTACATTTTATAACTATACATACTCCAACAACATAGCTTTAATTGTAAATGATCCAACTAGATATATGGTATATAAATGAATAAGGCACATACCAGGTCCATTTCTATGGTTGCATACTCTTTAGTCATGTTAACGAACTGTACTACCGAGGTAGTGGAACAAAACTCCAGATAACAGCATCGTGTCTTAAGTAGCAGAGGTCTGAAGAAACAAATCAAAAGCAAGTTGGTGATGGGTTCCTGGGGGAAAATTTGGGGTAAAACTTATTCTGACGGCCCATACTGTCACAGACAATTTATAGCGTGAGCTACCCAGCCAACATACTGTACTCCCAGCATACTACAAATATGAATTATCATAACATTATGTGTATAGTAAGCTCCAATCTTTCGTCCGTGTTTTTAGAGCTAATACATTCAAGTCAAGCAGGTGAATACTGGGAAAGTGTAAGTTTGATTGGATAAGCATGACTGGTGGTAGCTAGCTAACAAGCTAGCTTAGCCAACGTCCAACAAGTCCTGTAGCTAACATAACAACGTTGGTGGGGCAGGAATTCCCAGGCATACGGTATCCCGTTGACAACTATTGCTCCTAGTACTGAGCTAGCAAACTAGTTAGCTAGCTAACTTTGGTAAACTAAGGAAAGTTATAGTAACGTTTAGAGTCAAGTCACCTCGCTGTTATTTTACTAAGAAAAACAGCTGAATCTATCGGTTATGGAAAAAACACTTACCAAATTAAATTTTAGTCGACAACCTAGGATACTTTATATTTTCCAATTCACCCGGTGCTGCTGGTTGAGAACTGCGTTGAAACAGCTATACAATTCAAATCTTTACAGTGAACCGAATATGCGGAGTTATTTGATGGGATCCTATGGATTGATGAATCAAAAGTGTTCAGAAAAAAACGTAAACGACTCTTTTCTTTTTAGTGAAAGAACCGAAAGAACCTCCACCCAAGTGGAACATTTCTTAACCAATAGGAAATTGAGATATTCAACCCAGTAACCAATCAAACTACGTTTTATTTATTAAACCAGGTGGAGGATAAATCATAGTTTTTGACATTGAAGTAGCTAGACTACTATTTTAGGTGATGATTGTATCAATGAAATTATATTGATTTTATTGTTGTTCATTTAAACTCGAGTTAATGTAAAGTCCTACCCCACAGTATCATTCATTCTAAATGGATATACTTGTTGTCAATCAACATGCAACGTCCAATCATATATCACTATCGGAAGAGGTGCTAAACGCCGACCCAAACACTGACCAGTTAGCTAGGTAGCTAGTTAGCTAGCAGGGGACGATTAATCTGCCAACGTTTGATGAAGTCTTCCATACATTGTATCTAGGGTTTGTCATAGTGTCACTGAAACTCATTTGTGGCTCTTATAATATAGCCTTCATTATTTTAGTGTGAGCAGGTTTCAAAGAAATTTTATGATAGAGTAGAAAGAAGACTACTTGCTGAAAAGGTATGCTATTGCTAACTAGCCGGGTTGCTGCTAGAATTCGTAGACTTGAGCGTGTTTTCAGAGGTTGGCTAGGCTAGCTTGCTGTCGAGCTAGCTTTAGCTTTTGAGCATTGACAACAATGCCCCCAACCTTCATCATTTTGTCGGCACAGATGGCTTTCCACGCCAGCTGACTCGTGTTCTCAGCTAGCTAGATAGTAGTGAGACAATGTTAGCTACAGTAGCGAACAAACTCGTTGTGGCTGATCATGATCTGCTGTCAATGACAAAGCATTGCTAATCTTTAATCATTTAAAGTGACCTACTAACCACTATAGCTGCCCTTTTCTAGCTAGCATTAAAACTGGCGTTATGCACTTTCTAGAAAAACGTAGTATTTTTTGCTTTGGAAATGCATCAGAACACAGCCAGCCAACATAAATACTTTGTTTTTAGCTGTCTATCTATGTGTACTTGATTGAGATAGTTGACTATGGACTTTAAGGAAACGTGTACACTTTCAGAAAATGTAGGTCACAGTAGAGAATATATCAGCCTTGAGCTTTGTCATGTCACTATTAATTAATTATTTCATTTATTTTTTACAAACAGTCAGTTGGATAAAGATTGACTAGATTACACCAATCTATTGTAATAATTAATCATTAACTGTGGGGTCAGATGGCTGAGCGGTTAGGGAGTCAAGCTAGTAATCAGAATGTTGTTGGTTCGATTCCCGGCCGTGCAAAATGACGTGTCCTTGGGCAAGGCACTTCACCTCGGGGGAGAATGTCCCTGTACTTACTGTAAGTCGCTCTGGATAAGAGCGTCTGCTAAATGACTACATGTAATGTATAAATGTTAACGGAGATGCATTGTATCTTTCTGTCCTCAGTAGGGTAACAAGGGCTGTTGGATGTGCATGGCACAAGGAGTGGAGACACCATGAGTGGGGAGCTGGATGCGCTGACTGTGGTTAACCAGCTGCGAGATCTTGCAGCTGACCCCCTCAACAGAAGAGCCATAGTACAGGACAATGGCTGTCTACCCGGTCTTATCCTCTTCCTGGACCACCCAAACCCTCAGGTTGTCTACTCTGCACTGTTGGTAAGCACACACTCCTTTTACATTTGTATTGACAGGAGAGGGTTTGTTGTACAGATGTTTCATTGTTACACAGCAGTAATTGTTATCAAACCTTTTGAAAGTCTGTCAAGGACGATTGTCACGTTAATCTGCACTGTCATTATTTCCTACAATACATTGAATGTCTAGCCTATAGTCTCGGAGGACTCAGCTAATGTAGTTGACCTCTTGAGAGTTGCTGGGTTTATGTTCCTGTCATGTGCCCCTCCTGCTATTCAGTGATGTCAGAACAGGTTACAGTGACTGTGCGAAGGGCAGACCCTCCCACTGTGTCCCAGGCCCAGGCAGAAACACAGCCGTATTTACCCAGCAACGTTGTGGCCAGTGTCGGCAGTGAAGGACTGGGGACATCTGCTGTCTGGTCTGGGTGGTGACACTGGCCTTTATTACAGTTGCTTACAGCTTCCCTAGCCTTATATGCAGTCACTTATCAGGGCTCCCCCATAGAACTTAACCAAGAATGAAAACATCTGAGTGTCTTATATAACAGTTCTTTAGTGGCGACCTGTGAAGAGCACACACTGGGCCTTGTGTATTTGTATTGGTTATGTAACGTAAGAGCACTTGCACACACCATGCTGGCTCTTGCTGTGCCTGAGGCGATTTGCCTGGCTGTTTGCCGTAATGGCTGCCCTTGTCTGTCCAGGCGGTGCGCTACCTGGCGGAATGTCGAGCGAACAGGGAGAAGATGAAGGGGGAGCTGGGAATGATGCTGAGTCTGCAGAATGTCATGCAGAAGTAAGTTCCGGTCACCGCCACTGGAGTACACACACACACACACACACACACACACACACACACACACACGCTCGCTGTGCACTTTTCACAGAAAACCTGATCCTAGGATTTCTTTTGTTTTGAGGAGCCAATGTATATCTGTTTGCACATTTTCTCGACAGTAAGTTGTCTGTGGTTGCCATGTCTGGCTGAACGTGATTCATGTTGAATTAAAAGCAGAAGCCGAACAATGAAATTGCTGCTTCTGCATGTTGAAGATTTTAATGAAATGGCAGGTTCTATTAGCATCTGAAACATGCGCAAACAGCAAATTAATTGTTTACTGAGTTTTAATTCTTATTTTGCATATTTGAATATATCTACCTAAGTGTTATTGTATTATGCTTGGGTTGGCAGTTTGTTTTTAATGGACATGCCAGAAGAAATCTCAACAGAGCTCAGCAGTCTTTTTGATAGTTATTTATGCCACGTTTTCACTTGTAGTCTTAGAATGGCCAGGAATGCTTTGCTTACCCATTAAGCCCAACACATTGTGGGCACCCAGGCCATGGTTAATGTGTGTTTTCTGGTCTGCTATAGGTGTTCTACAGTATCAGCTAGTGCTACTAGAGAGTGTGTGGCACACCAGCAAAGTGACTGCTATTTATCACTGGCACCAAGATACAAAGGTGCCAACAGTTGTCAGGGATCTGTGCCAATCCCCCTACCCCTTTCTTCCGGCACAGCTACGAGTTAGGAGTTAGCCAGTCACTCTGTTTAGTGTGGTCTGGTCAAGAAAGGGCCTACAGGCCAAGTAGCTGCCCCGGCCCCCGCTCCTGTGCCGGTGACTTTGGACAGAGGTCATTCTTGGTTTTAAACATGTGGCTGAAAGGAAAGGTCTGGATCAGTCTCTGCATAGCTATCATACTGCCTCGCCAGCCTTTGGTTCTGGTCCAAGTATTCAAGTATTTCTAAAGATTTGATTGAGGTTGATGAGTATGCATTCAGTAACTGTTTTATAAGTAGAAGCTTTGTCCATTCTCTCTCTCTCTCTCTTTCTCTTTCTCTTTCTCTCTCACACTCACACTCACAGTAACACACACACACACACACACACACACAGAATGTCTACAGCATAACCATAGTATTCCATTCCATAGGCCAAGGGCAGGAAGGCTGTTCCGGATTGTGCCCGTAGATATGAGAGTCACTCAGCTCAACCATGGCAGACAGCACATGTCCTGCCCTGTTACAGTCTTCTGACTGACGGCTTGTTGACATGTGCAGCATTATAGCCCAGGGGCTGGGGCAGCCCAGGATCCCTATAGTATGAGGCTCCTGCTGGCCGCGTTTGGCTGGCTGGGGGACGGCTAACTGCCGTCCTCCAACACCACTGTGTGACCTGGACAACTTCTCCTGTGGAATCCTGGAACCTCAATCATCCGCCGGTTGAGATGCAATGGAATGCTGAGAATGTGTCCGTAGATAGTGCAGCCTTTTAGACCTTGTTCAGAGACCGAAGGGGGGTCCGGGGACCTTGGTGAATGTATGGCTGTCGTCAGAGAGGGTGTCTATTTTTGCAGTGAAAAGGTTAGTGGGCAACATGGCTGTCACCCTGGCTCTGTGTGGCCCCCCTCAGCAGGCGTACCCTCCTATGCAGTTGGACAGTTCTCCTACCACTGGTGGACAGACGACGACCTTTAGAAATCTCATGTAGTCCGTTCTCACACAGCCGTGGACGACAGGCAGGACGACAGTGTCTTTCTATTCAGTCAACCTTCTCTTGTTATGTATTTATTTATGCTTTTTATATTTTGTTTAGGGATTGCAGCCCGATCCACCCATTGAAACATGCATGTGACAGGTGTCAGTAGTCTTCAGCCTTGTTTATAATGCATGTCTTTGTCATCAACACCTCTCCTGTCCACTCCTCCTCTCTTCACCCCCTCCCTCTCTTCACCTCTATCCTCCCCTCTCTTCACCTCTGCCCTCCCCTCTCTTCACCTCTCCCCCCCCCTCCAGGAGCACGTCTCCTGGGGAGACCAAGCTGCTGGCGTCTGAGATCTATGAGATCCTCCAGGCTGCGGGGAACGAGGAGGCGGAGCAGGCCGAGGCGGCTGCCACCTCCTGCAGACGCAAGGCCCATTTCTTCCTGGGCGCCACCAACAAGCGGGCCAAGACCGTGGTCTTGCACATCGACGGCCTGGACGACTCTGTAAGCACATCGGACACACCACAGAAAGATCCGCTCACCACCTCCATGGTGACCAGACGATGTAACGCAGGCTGTCAGGTGTAGGGAAGAGGGGGGGGGGGGCGGTGTTGTAAATGTCAGCCGTCGAACAGCGTGATGTTGAGATGAGACCTGAACCTGCACTGTGGGGGAGCAGCACCTGGACAGATCACATTACAGCACACAAACGGCCTTTATGACATTGCTGCAGACACACCAATATTACAGCAGTCAGACACAGGAGAAGACTCTAGATAGCTCTGTAGCTGTGAAATCTCTGGCTTCATAAACGCGTCTATCTTATGTTTGAGAGGGACCCAGGTTGCAGTGATAAAGACTGGAATGTGATTATAGATCCAGATTAAAGATTTGGTCCTGCTGTCACATTAATTTCATGTCTTTCTTTTTGTATCCCTCCCTCCCTCCCTCCCTCCCTCCCTCCCTCCCTCCCTCCCTCCCTCCCTCCCTCCCTCCCTCCCTCCCTCCCTCCCTCCCTCCCTCCCTCCCTCCCTCCCTCCCTCCCTCCCTCCCTCCCTCCCTCAGACTCGGAGGAGTCTTTGTGAGGAGGCCCTGCTGAAGATCAGAGGGGTCATCAGCTTCACCTTCCAAATGGCAGTGAAGAGATGTGTGGTCAGGATCCGGTCAGACCTCAAGGCCGAAGTCAGTTAAACCCCTCACAGCCTCCATCTTGTATCCCTCACAGCCTACATCTTACAGCCTCCATCTTACAGCCCCCATGTTATATCCCTCACATCCTCCATCTCACAGCCTCCATCTTATAGCTAGTTAGCGCTACACGTCAATGCTTCATCCTTATTGCCAACAGATCTGAGGATGTTCTCCCTGCCCTTGGAACAAACCATCAACAGTTGCTCAGGACAGTTACTATGTTCATAAACAGCATGCTAAACATCTGCCTCCTCCCCCCCCCCCCCTCCCCTCCAGGCCCTGGGTACAGCCATCAACTCCACCAAGGTGATGAAAGCTCAGCAGGTGGTGAAGGGAGAGGACGGAGGAGAGGTCAGTGGAGTGGAGGAAAGACAAAAAGATAAACAGGAGTAGAGATTGTGCTATGTACATCTGTGCTGTTGCGCAGCTTCAACTTCTGGATTAATTGTTCCTTGTGAGAGGTCCATTTTGTCAAGTTGCAAGAACCATGTTATGTCAACTGCTTAAATTTGCACTACACATTTTGTACTTTGTAACAATAGCTGTTCTGTCTAAATTGTTTTTGTTGTTTTCTAATGGAGGCAAAAGAAAATTGTTTTTTTATTATTGAAATGCAAATGCAAACATATTGAGATATGTATCGAATATCATTTTATTTTGGGACAATATCAAGATATTTTTTTAAATATATATCGCTCAACCCTTGTGTGGCAGCTAGCTAATAACACCAAAGTTTACAGTTATTTTGCTGCTGCTCAACGAAAAGGATATAGCCAAAGTAGCAGAAAGTCGCTAGATTTGTCGCTAGTCGCTAATTACTTTTGGTGTCATTAGGGAAGGTGAAAAGTTAAAAAGTAGCGACATTGTCGCTAAATTGACAACAGTGTTTAACCTATTAGTAACCAGTAACGTCAGTTGTCAGTTAACGATTAATTAAAAGCATCCCTACTTTGGGGGCATTTTCAGTGTTTGAGAAGATGCCTTTCTGTTTGGTGTGTGTGTGTGCAGACCAGGGAGGTTGCAGCCCTGACCCTGTGGTGTGTGTTGAGTTATCTCTAGTGACGTGATTAGCTGGTCATCTCTCTGCCCTCAGGCAGGGGGGGGCAGTTACACTCCTCTGCTTCCCCTCTCACATAACCAATCCCAGCATGCCCTTTACAGCAGTGGGCCACTAGCTACAGCCCCCCCCCCATCCTCAACTAGAACTAGTAAAACCTGATATCATTTTAGATTCTATATTGCTATTCTGTGGCAGTTCCACCCAAATTAATTATTGAGTTTGTTAATAAGCTCTGAGCATACACGCTCTGTGTCCAGCAGAGGGCACAGTCGTCTTAATCGTGTTTCAGTGGGTGCTAAAAGGGTCCATTCTCTAGTTGTTCTCGAATCCTCCCGCTGTTTGTACTTTATTCACCCCCTCCCCCCCCCTCTCTCTTTCTCTCTCTTCTGTCCATCCAGCTGATCCTGCCGTTCCAAGAGGGCTCCGAGGTGGTCGTGGAGGAGAACACCAACATCCCAGACTACCTGCCCGAGGAGGAGAGCCCGTCCCAGGAACCGGACAAGGCGGTGACACGCGTAGGCTCCATCACCGACGGCGCCGGCTGGCTCAGCACCGCCGCTAACTTCCTGACACGCTCCTTCTACTGGTGACCACTTCCTGTGCCAGCGCTCTCGGCTTCACCCTCCCGTTCCTGTCAGATGCCATAGCCCGGCCAACCGCCAACACCACCCGAGTCCCAAACCCCTTGTCAACCGGTCCCTGCTCTACTGTAGACTCCCCTCTGCTACCAGCCACACAGGGCCTGGTCCTGTGTGCTCTGCAAGTGCTGGACTGCCAAGCGCAACCTGCAATAACCATAACTTGTATATATTATATATCCGTAGGATGAAACGAGCTAGAAACCCTCTCACAGGCTGCACTACTTATACACTCTATCGCTGCACATTATGCACCTCACAAGCCATAGACAAGAGGACTACAGATTCATGTAAACAATAAGTAGCTTGTATTATTTTTTTTGTCCACGCAGTGGGTCCATTTGTTCTCTTCTAAACCAAATGAAGGCGTGGGGGTGCATGGTGCTGGACTGCCTGAGTCTGACCTGGGTTCCTATGTCATTCCTGGATCACTCTTTCAGGAGGAATTGGGATTTTTTTGCATGTGTGGGTGCTGTTTTGGTCTTTTACTTCAAATTTTCATTCTTCTTTTGATAAACTTTTCTCTTCTTGCCAATTATTTGATCATCCCTAATTTCCTGTCCCTCACTTTTGAAAGCACACTGAACCCTCCTGTGTGCCGATCTAGCTGGCTGCCTTGTTCTCTTCATCTTGTCAACGTCCTTGTCGTTTTGGTGTGTGTGTGTGTGTGCCTTTTTTGATGCTTCACCCCAATTTGTTATTTATTTAGTAATTCACTTGAACTTCATTTAAAGTTCTCTGATTCGAAGCCTTCTGTTCATGCTTCATTGAGGTGGGGGCTCGGCTCTCCAGACAGCAGAGGGTCTCTCCAGCTCTGCTCTCTCTGAGACCAGACACAGGTCTCTTCTTCAGCTCTGGTCTCTCTGAGACCGGATACAGGTCTGTTCTTCAGCTCTGGTCTCTCTGAGACCCGATACAGGTCTGTCAAATAACGGTAATTCAGACACCAGCATAGATGCAGGCCAGGCCATCACAGACTGTTAATACATCAAGAAAAGGGAAATTATTGATTCATGTATTTTCTTCTGGACTTGGGGAAACCCTATGATGATTTTTTGTTTTTCTTTATGTAAATGTAGTGATTCATTTTCCTTAAATCCTTTGTCACTGCATGGTAGTTTGACGCGCTAAACACCGTTGTCTCTTATTTGAGTCCTCCCCATCATTCGGTAGTGTCCTTCAATCCATTTAGACACACGCACACACGTGTACACCAACATATCCCCGCAGCTGTCAACAGAGTTAGTCACAGTGTGTTCAGGCCTGTGGATATGGACATGTTTGTATAGGGTGCCTGATGCCCCGGTACCACAGTTCTTATTTGAAGAGAAAACCTTTTTTTGTTCAGATACATTGGAAGTGGTCACGCCATTTTACTTTGATTTGTAATGATACCCAGACAATGGAGGTTCCTGATCCACAATCCAGCTGATTACAACGTCTGTTTAAGGATGACGGATGGTCATCTTGTGTTAGATATTAATTTCATGCTTACGGTCCTCTTGACCCATACTGAACCATAGCTTATTATTATTTGCATTGAGTAAAATGCTAACTCGACAATTCGCTGTTGTTGTCATGGTCCTGTGATGTCACAATCACTGGAGGTAAAATCTCAACCAGTTTTGGGGGCAGGAAAAAATAGCATGGCTGCCACATTGAACAAGGCTCCGACCTGGCCCTCCATCCCTCACTTTATAACGATCCTAAACAAGTCATAGGATTAAATTGAGATCATCAGTATTAATATCTAACCCTTCGTTATCAGTCTTCCATTATTTTTGTCAAATGTGCACCGAATCAAAGTCTTTATTGGAGTTTTCTGCCATATGAAACATATTTGGGTATTTGATATACGTTATACTGTATATCATAAACACTTGAACATGTTAGGTTTTTTTTTTAGGAACCTGTAAATCCTCTTTCTTGTGTGCAAGTTAGAGCTTTTAATTTTACTAAATTAGTTTTGGTATCAGGATGATTGACAGAGACCCATGTAGCATCCTCAGAACCGAAGCTTCTTGTGTAGATTGTGTATCTGCTCTAATGTATTATACAATACAGGTCAAGAAACGGTTCATTCCAATGTACTCTAATGGCAATTAAAGAACTTCAAATTCAATATATTTGTGTGGGTCATTGTTATTGAATGAGGACTAAGAAAGCAGACTTGTTTATTTCGTTTCAAGTGTCTTTAATTTGTATCCCACCTTGTTTCTTACCTAAGTTGCCACATCCACCACCTAAGACCTAGGCAGCTGTCAGGGCCGCCCTAGTACAGAACAGCTGTGAACCTGCTCACCCTGTTACAGAGCTCAAAACGCTGAGGGCAGCTGCCACACTTGGAATGGAGAGGGAGGGGAGAGAGAAAAAGAGAGAGACAGATGAAGAAATCTGTTTTCCTTGCAAGTGGATGTGCCAGAGGGCAACAGTATCCTGCTCAACACCACCTCCCTCAGCCCTTGTGGGGTAGCAGGCAGGCAGCCAGACAGCCAGCCGGTCAACCAGACATCCAGACAGCCAGGCTGAGGCAGCTAGACCCAGCTGTTGCACCCCAGGGGGGGGCATGTTGGTCCACATCACTCGGCTTCTCTGAGGAGGTCTAGCATGGCGCAGGGGCCCCGACAGGCATGGACGAAGCCTGCAGCTCTGTTCTCAGGAGCCACCTGGATGCAGTGTGCGTGAGAGAGAGAGAGAGAGAGAGAGAGAGAGAGAGAGAGAGAGTACAATCAGACTGAATGAATCTGTGGGTTTTATGCAGATCAGAGTGAACGATGTGTGTAATTGTTTTAGTCGTGTGAAACTTAAGACTCGTGAGACTAGATCTAAGTCCTTCAAGAGCTCGACACTAGAGGGAGCCAGTTAGCTTAGTAAAAATCTTTGCAACGCTTTTGCCGTGTTCCATTTGATCAGTAGAGGACTATAATCAGTGACCAGTTTTTATAACCTGATCCGATAAAATTCTGACAGTATGAATGTTCCTTATTGTGGTCTGTTATCATGATTTCTTACAGGAAATAATTGTCGGTAGCCGAGGAAGAACTGAAGTGCTTATTTAAAGAATTGATTACAGAGGTTTTATCAGGACAGGCCTGGATCATTAGTCCATCAAAGCCTAATCGTAGGTGGTCGAATGATTAACATGGATAGGTTTACAGGGTCACTTATATACAAGGGAGTTGTACAAATATAGTTTCCACAGAATTCTTTCCTTCTAGGGTACATGCATGGGGGGGAATCTAGTTTGTCATTGTAACTCCTTATACACAAGTCTCTACAGTCTCCTTACTGTTGGATAGCTTGTGTAATACATATAGAATGTCTACAGGACGACCTACGACCTTGGCTAAACAGGTGCTAAGTTAAACCAACAAATGATCCCTCAAAGTCCCTCAAATGAAAGTAGGTGAAGCAGCATCACATGCACCAACTGACTCAAGGCTGAAGTAATACTTAATCTGGAGAAACCTTTGGAGAGATCTAGATTACGCCGAGTTCCCCAATAATGTCTGCCGTCCTCCAGTCTTACTTTCAGCAAAGTCGATTCCACAAAAAAACAAAATTTCTGATAAGCTCTCCTCTCACACAGTCTATAATAAGACACAGTCAGAGTCATTCTTGCACACACGCACACTCCTTGTTCCTGGATGATAGCAGCCCAGTTGCTTATTGGTGTGACTGCGTTGACCATATCACCAGCCCACCTGCATATTTGCATGCTTGATCTGAAAGCAGGAACGAGGGCCTGATGTAGAGCTGATATGAGAATATCCCAGGCTGCACCGGGCTCTTTGAGGATTTTATTGGTGGTACAGCTCCTAGTCAATGGGATCAGCCGTAAATCCCACTCAGAGGCTGGCAGGAAATGATGTGACTGCCGCAATTTATGTCAAATAACTTCTGAGGATGTGAGAGTGGAGCGATCAGCGTTACCGGGGTGCGATAACTCTTTGGCAGAGGGGGCCCCGGTGGAAATTTAATTGAGACATTTTTCTTTATCTGGAGCGAAGAGCGAGCCGCGTGTTGTTGTGTAACGAGATGTAATGTCTCTCTTCAGACGGGGGTCAAGATGCAGGATGAGGGAAGGTCGCAGGCTGAATCTGAAGGGATCCAATCTGCCCATGGAGCTTTCAGTCTCCATGGGTGGCAGAGACACAGAAGGAAGAGATGGCTTAGGTTCATGTCATTGCCATGCTAAGTGGTTGCTAAATGTGTGGATCTTCGTACTACGTACAGAATAATATCTGTGTGTGTGTTTATGACTTGCCTGCTGTGTGCGGGCTTGTAATTGTGCATCTACTATGTGTAAGTGTGTGTGTATGTGTGTGTATTTGAAGCAATCCCCCCCCTCCTGTGACTGAAACCCTGATGAGATGCGTGCACACAGAGACTGCTCATAATTGTGTCTGTAGCTCATTATAGCCCCTGGATGATTTGGTGCCGCAGGGGGAGCCTAGTCCTCTGACACTGCCACGTCCGCCCGGCGACAACGACTCCAGGCACTGATTGGTGGGATGAAATATTGCCGGCGAAAATTAAAAGGTCCCAGTGTCAAAATAATTCATGATATGCATATCTTGCTGCCCTGATGAAATGGCTGATATCTGGATTAGGAGGATAATAAAAGCGATCAGGCTACAGTTAAACTATTTCAGCTGCCGGGAGGGAGTTATTCGTTTTATCAGTGTCAAGAACAGTGGATTGGGAGGTCAAGAGATGTCAAGTGTGTATGTGTGTGTGTGTGTGAATTTTATGGATGTGTCTTTGTGTGTGTGTGTGTGTGTGTGTGTGTGCATTTAGGAAAGGTTAAGAGAGTTTGCGCGTATGACAGCATTTCGTGGTACCGTAAATAAGGCATGTGCAGGCCAATGTGTGTCTGTGTATCTCTGTCTGCATGTGTGTTGATGTGGGGCCACACATAAGTGTAGATGTCTTCGCATGTGTGGGGTGGGTCACCCTATGCCCCACCTGTGATTTGAATATCTTCTGTAATTGTCCCAAAACGGCTCATCAGTGGATCTGCCGCCCACCATTAGGGCTCAACAATATGGTGTGACATTCAAATTCCCCTCAATGACAGGTTATTAGGAGCCCCAAGCAGCCGGCACATAATTAAGCACCATAACGTTGACCTGTAATGTGAAGTGATGGCAGAGTCGTAATGGGGGGGGGGGGTTAGGGAGATTCAGGTGGGGGGTTGGGGGGTGAGGTGGGGGGTTGGGGGGTGAGGTGGGGGGTTGGGGGGTGAGGTGCGACCGGCAGTTTGTTAGAATACAGGAAACCTGAGGAAGAAGGGGTCAGATGGCTGAGCAGTTAGGGAATCGGGTTCTATTCCCAACCCAGCCAAATGACGTTGTGTACTTGGGCAAGGCACTTTACCCTACTTGCCTCGGGGGGAATGTCCCTGTACTTACTGTAAGTCCCTTTGGATAAGAGCGTCTGGTAAATGACTAAATGTAAGATACCTCCATGTGATTTATGCTTTTCATGTACTTTGAGCGCACACATAATATGTACGACAGGAGCAGTGTCAATACTCGAATGAAAACGACAGGAAAACAGAATGTGTTCCCTCCTCCCTGGATTGTTGCCTTTTTTAGTCTTCCATTTTTAAACATGAAAACGAGGAGAAAGAAAGCTAGTTATTTTAACATGTGACATGGAGGGCCTGTTACACAACTACTGGCTGTTGGCTGAGGCCTCCTCCTTCCGCAGAGGAACAGCTAGTGGACGTGGTGGTGAGCACAGGACCCATCTGGTGTGGTCGCTTCTCCAACTGGTGTGTGAAAGTGCCGTTTAGATTTCCCATCTACCAAAGAGGGTTGCGGTGGCACCTGGAGTAGAGTTTTCAGACATGGGCGTTGTGACTCCTGACAAAGACTTATGGACAATCTGGCTTTTGATCTCATATCTGGTAAATGCCCAGAGACGTACTCATCACACCTTGGATTCCAGTGTGAAAATCTTGTATTTACAGTACTAATCTGTTGAGATAATCAGAGTTTCACATACTTCCCATATAAACATGTATATATGTGTGTGTATAAACTGTACAGTATAGATATATGCATGTATGTATATATATACATTCAGAGAGAGAGAGAAATGTAGATACAGACAGATACAATTCAATAGCAAAATACTATAGCCTCTGTCTTTACTTACTTTTTCACAGGTTTCTAAATGAATTCCAGTTGGTACGTGCTCAACTGGTCATGTTCCAAGTGATCACCACGCTAACCTCCAGACTCCACTCTGAAGGAGGCTCCAATGTTGAAGTGTGAGCCAGGGGCCCGTGTGAGGGAAGGGCTGCTGAACAGAAGGTCTGTACTCTGCTCTCTCTTTCTCTCTCTCTCTGTCTCTCTCTCTCTGTCTCTGGTACCCCACCCCCCACCCCCCCACCCATTTCATAACGGTGGCAGATGGCGGCAGATGAATCCCTCATAATCACGTCAGGACGGCTCCTCCGATCCCAATTCATCTCTTTAAACACATTTCATCAGACGGAGAATTACACAAAGATAAAGGCGGCCGCCAGACAACAAAGGCACACAAAGATCGTCCTGGCAAACAAGTGTTCCTGGTCCCTAACACCATTTAATCATGTGTGCTCCTGTTGTGGCTCCTCGGTCCTCCCATGTCCGCGGAGCAAACGCTCACCACCCCTCCCCCCTTCCCCCTCCCCCCTCCCATGATGTCTGCCTCTCTTACCCCCCCCCCCCCCACCTCCCCCTCCACCCTCTCTGTCTCTCCTCTTTTCCTCCACACATTTCTGTGCCTGTCTTTGCTGTCCAACTTGTCTCATTCTATCTTTACTTACTGGAATTGTCTTTTCTCTTCTTCGCTCTCACTTTTCAGTTCTCTCTCTGCCCCTCCCCGTTCCTTTCCCTTCCCTGTCTTTCCATCACCGTAATAAAACGGATGTGTAAATTCTCGTTCTCCTCCCTTGACCGAGTCTCAGTTTCTGATGGTTGCCCCTGTTTGGAGGGTGATGATTTGCCACACTGTGAATTGTGATTTTTTTCCCCACCCTATTGCCTGCTGTGACCCCCCCCCCTCCCCTCCCCTCTCACACATCCAGCTCAGCCCCTCCCCTCCCCCAGGCTGCGTGACGCCGTTAATTGTGGATCAGGTGAAGTTTGTCTCACCTCATTTCAGGGCCATGCTCTGCTAGGGCCATTCTCCCCACTCAAAGGCCACGTAATTTCACAGCCTCCTACTCCTCATTAATCCCCCTTGACTGGCTGCTTGGGAAGTTCCAGATCACAGATTTGTTTTGCTCTTGTTTTCTGACTCAATGACCCCCCCCCTCTCCACCTCCCATCCACTCCACCCTCACAATCACCCCTCACCCAAACCGCCTGCCGGTCTTCCCTCCCCAATCTACAACCGTCCCCTTTCTCCCCACCTCCCTTCCCATCATCCCTGTGTGACTGAAGCTCTCCTCCCGTGGCCCCCCCCACCCCACTGGGTCTCCTGTCAGACCTCCCCTTCCCCCAAAGCCGCCACCCCTCGCAACCTCCCTCCTACATCGCTCAGCTCATTCTCTCTGCTCAAGGACTGAACCTGACTCAACAACCACAACTGTCAGCCACTTGCAGGCCCAGGCCTTTGCAAGATGTTTACGCATCTCTTTTGTTTTGTGTAATTTAGTTGGAAAGGACAAGAGAGGCGTGTTCAAGGACTGGAGGTTCAGTGTGTACGAATGAGTTGGTTTGTTGCCACTGAAACCTGCAACATTTCATCGTATGTGTTTGTGAATGTGTGTCTGGACATACCATTCGAGACTAAATTTTTTCCCCCAGTTAAACTTCTTGTTGATTCATAAATTATTCATAGGAAAATCGGAAAAAAAAATCGAAAGATTTCTCATTAACATAAAATAACAATTGCTAATTTTTCTGGAAACTCCTAATTACTCCCCTTATTTGCCATGACCATGTTAAATATTCATAAATGTGTGATCATTTCTTGATTTGATGGTGGTTCAGAATAATCTAAATTTGGGGGGTAAACCGTAACAGTGTTGTGTACGCCAAACAAAACAAAATTATTTCATGATATGCAAGAACACCCCATGCTGAAAAACATCAAAACGACGCATGACGACTGTCAGAGTTCCATACTTAAATGTTTTACTTAAAGATTTCATTTATCAGTTTCACATGACCTGTCAGTGAATTGCTGAAACAATAGTTTGCCTCAAAGTTTTTTAAAGTATTTTTGCTTTACACATGAATCCAATGCAGTACATTATCAGTGCCCTGTAAAAAAGGACAAACTTGAACTTGATTTGAATGAAGCCAGTGAAAAAGATAGATACAAGACATGTTTGATTTAAGATATCCGTCTCTGAAACTAGTAAACCACAGTTTTCTAAGTGTCAGCCAGGAGACAGCAGTTTTGGGTCCCATCTGGGATCGTCGGATGAGGTCTCTCTCTGTCACTGCGTCTGTTGGCAAGGCAGCATTTAACCTCAAATTTATGACTTTGTTATATCAGAATTAATTACAGATATTTCCCCCCAAACTGAGTGACGTTGACGAAAAACGCTAAGCGGAGGCAATTTAGCTCTATTTGCAGATTAATTTGTGCCCACCTGTGATGCTTGGTGTGCTAAGTAGGTACATCAGTTCTAATTACAGAGCTGGGAGAGTGGGTTTAGTTAAATTACAGTATTAATTATCACATTTACCAGGTATCATAGTGACAAACTGTTCTCGAGGAACTCTCCTCTCGAAAACCTCCTGCTTCTTCAAACGACAGCTTCCTGCGTCCTTCTGGCGACCTTCAAACAGTTGTACATGATGGACAGCGGTGGTTGGGGAAGTTGCCTGAAATGCAATTCATCCAAATGAACATCAATCCTGATTTGCCCACCAATTTTCTTCTTTTTTTTTTTATAACAAGAACCCCCCCCCCCCCCCCGCCCCCCCGCAACATTAAAACCACATTTTTAGGTCTCATCAAAGTCTCTATGCAGGGGTCATCAAATAGCCTGTGAATGTTATTGTCACTTACAGTAGCTATTGAAAGATTCACATCATTACCCTCACAAAAAGAGAATGTGAAATCATGCTTGAGTGCTTCAAAGAGGACGAAGGCACCTTTGACCTGCTGGCAGTCACCCACCGGGTGCAGACAGGGGAGGAGTGTGTTCAGAGAGTTAAACATTCATTACATTCAGATCACAGGATGTGACATTTGAGACATACATCCCATCTCATTTGTTGAAGCAGTGCATCGAAGGGCTCAATAACTTCATCTGAGCTTTAGGACACGTAAAGTTGTTTCACAGAGAGCAGATTGAGAGATCTACATTTACATTTCGAAGACGTTCGTATCCAGTGCGACTTACAGTAAGTACAGGGACATTCTCCCCGAGGTAAGTAGGTTGACAGTAGCTTGCCTTGCCCAAGGACACAATGTCATTTTGCACGGCTGGGAATCGAACCAACAACCTTATGACTAATAGCCCGACTCCCTAACCGCTCAGCCATCTGACCCAGCTCTTGCGTGGTGATATACAGCAGAACATGTACTGTAGGAGTTCACGACTAGTTTGATATCTCCTGATGTTCTAGAGAAACAAAAGAGGAGAATATACCTTTGTGCCTGTATTCTATAGTGTGCAGCATAGAGAGACTGAGTCACCGTACCTGCTAGTGGACCCAGGACTGCCCAGAAACACACATCCAGGGTTGGAACACAGAGAGGAGAGGGCCTCGTTTAGCCCTTGGCCGAGGTTCTCTCCATGTTAAAGTACTATATTAATCATAATCACACAACACCATTAGACTATGTCATTCTATTAAAGAAATCACATTATCATACATTTCATTAATTAAATCCTAACCCAGTCAATCGACTCTGAGGAGTGGTCCCATCCAGAGGGTAAGAGCTGGGGGAAGGAGGGGAGGTGGGTGAGGGTGGCGGGGGAGTTAGGTGCCAGAGGGCAGGGCCACTCCACTATTCCACTCACAATCTCTCATAGTGAAATAAAAGGGCCGGATTTGCATGTGAGGGGCTTCTATGGGTGGTGGGTTGGAGAATGGCTTCTGATGTGACGGAGTGGGGGGGGTGGGTGGGCGAGTGAGAGAGGACGGGGTAAGTGGAGGGTGGAAGGGGGGGTTCTTGGAGGTAAAATCCCTGACAAGTGTCCTCTTTTGTAGAGAGAACCAATGAGAGAGAGAGAGAGAGAGAGAGAGAGGTGGGAGATGAAAAGAAGGGTAGGACTGATTCACTCCTCCATACAACCCCCCCTCCCTCCCCCCCTTCCCCATCCCCCAAACATGTAAGCCATTACAGTCTAGGTCAGGGGGTGAGGTGGTACCAGGGGGGCAGGCTTGGTTCTCGCCTCCCTCCTTGACACAAACAAACATGGAGAGGCAGGGTAGAGACGTGTTGTCACGGATACCTCTCTGGGATGATTGTTAAAACTGTGTTTCTGTTGTGATCCTCGTTTAGTCTCCACCCCGGTGCACAGTTCTGTAATTTTGAGGGGCATGATTGCACTTCACTGAATTCAACATTCAGTGAAGACCATCGGTAGTTACAAACTGTAGTTTGTAGTTTTCCAGGACGTTGCCCACCCTATCTCTTCCTCTCCGCTCCATTTTCCTATCCTCCTGTCCCAAACTCGCTTTACACGAAACCAATATTTTACTCTTTCCCTCCCTCATCCTCCTCATCCCTCCATCTTGCTCTTTTTTTCTTCCTTTTTTTCCCATTCTCCATATTTTTCTCTGTCAATCAGTTTCCATCCCTTTTCATTTCTCTTTTTTGTCTCCCGGTGGTTATCTCAAATCCTTCCTCCACCATCTTTTGGCTTTCCATCTTTCTGTCTCTCCTTCTTCTCTTCCTCTCCTTCCTCCTTTTTCTTCCTCTCTCCATCTCCCTGGGTCCTGATTAGCATGTGTAGTGTATGTTCCGTCACGCTATAGTGTTGACCTGTGCTGTCATCTCCCTGATTACCTCCCTGATTCACTTTCCTTGTTTGGTAATGTGCAATCAATCATAATCAATTAGCCAAAATGTTGAATCATTAAAACCATTATCATTAATTAAAATAATTATCACTTTCTGCCAATGCTTCATTACCAGTGTTGTCTAACGTGTCTGCCTCTCACCAGCCTTTCCTTCTGGACAGTTTTTTTTCCTCTTTCAGTTCTTTTCTTCCTTTCAGAAGTGAAAGATTTCTTATTGTCTGAAAGTGCCCCAAACGATGTTTTGATTGAGATATTTTGGTTAATGTAGACTCACAACAATAATCTAATCGCACAAAATCTTCTTTGATTTCTGAGCAGTTTTTGCATTCAGATAATAAAACCGAATCAAGAATAAGAATTAGCACTCGAATGGTCCCTGTTCTAACAACAGTGAATCTTCTTTTCAAAAGTCTATGAAACCACCAAATGCTTACATTCTTGCGTAACTCAAATAACGAGGTGAATTCAACTCTAGCTGAAAATGTCCGTCTCTCTCATCTTCCCGGCATGAACTGTCCCGTTGTCTTAGCGTCCATTCTCCAGACTCTATCCTCTCCTTCGTGATCTGGGGCTACGGCGACTCCCCTCGGCGCCACGCTTGACCAGAACCGGTGTATTCTTCCGCCTTACACTCACATTCCCTGTTTTCTGAAGCAAAGACGCGAGGATAGACGGAGGGCCATTAAAGATGTGTAAACATCCATGTGAAGGCTATGCGCTCCTCTACAAAGCCCTGAGGGGGAGAGAGAGGGAGGGAAGGGAGATGTAGAGAGAGAAAGAGGCCCAGTCAGTTCAGCGTGCTTAGCCTGGGTGGTCATTCCATCTTTCCAGACGACTGTCAGCATGCCTTTCCTCCACGCTCCTGTTGCAACCTGGAACAGACCTGTCATTCCCGACCCCCAAATAATTGCTCATGTCAAATTTTCCTTGAAAGTGGGCTGGAGCCCTGAGGGCATAAGGGGGCATGACTGGCTAAGAGTCTGTGAGATGTGAGTGTGTGTGTGTGTCTCATGTCAGTGGAGTGTTTTTCCAGCCTGACCCGTTTGCTAAGAAGGGGTCTCCTTGCACCCCTGCCTGGGTACTGGTCGGGGAGCATCGCTCACTGCCACGCAGGGAAAGCAGGCGTCTCATTGGGGTCACAGCGCCCCGGCACAATGTGAGTGAAAAGGAAATGGGCCTGAACGTTCCACAGTATCCCCAGACTGAGCTCCATTAAACCAGCCATCCCCACCAGGGGATGGATGTAGATTATTACACCAGGGGCCAGGACTATCCATCCTCCCAGCACCCAGACTCTGTGTCCTTTACCCCCCCCCCCCCCCGACTTCCCTTCCCTTGACACCCCCCACCCCCACCCCCACCCCACCTGCCCACCACGCACACACTCCTCTCCTCCATCAAGAGCAGAACTCTCTATGCAGTGAGAGAGGATGTCCCCATAGACAACAACACAACAGCATTTTTACAAACGTTCTCTTGTACATTGTTTTATTTGTCCGTGACACATCGGGAAGCAAATGAAGTAAAAAAAAAAAAAAAAAAAAAGGTTCCATTGTTCCCAATGGAACATTTACTTGACATGGTTTATAGTTTCATTGCTCAAAGAAACAAACAAACAGATAACCCAAGACACCAGGAATAACAGTGCGTCTCCCTGGCACCGTTAGTCCGTCTCTCCGTGGATGTGTCTGCTGTGCAGGTCTGTCATGTGCGCTCTGGCTGTCCGTGCCACAGTCTGGCACGGCGGAGGGTCCTGCGGCGAGGAACCAGGGAAAACAGGCTGGGAGACAGGAGGGGTCTCTGAACATGTGGCAGCCCTCCTGCTCCCCGCAGAGGAGACCCCCCCCCCCCCCCCCAACACACACATACACACACACGCTACGGAGGACCCTATCATGTGCACCTGATTGCATTACTGGCAAATGGTCTTCAGGAATGAGTGTAATTGTGTCTCATTACATCCTCTGAAGTGTGACAGGCAAGCTCCTAAAACAGAGCTTAGCTTTTGTCAAAACAGACCATTGACTATCACGTCTCGGCTAGACAATAGAAAATGTCTGTTGCCCAACTGGGACTGTTTGTCAATTCGATGCATTACACCAAAGAGCAGCAAAATCCCAATTTTCTATCCACTTCTACCATAAATAAAAGTGAAAAATAAATGTCAGTGATGAAAACACATTACTTTGTTGTTTCTACATGACGCGATTAAAGACGTTCGGCAAAAAGGCATTCAACCGTGTCGCCGCAAAAAAACACATCCGTTTAATGCAGCTTGAACACCCTAAAAAGGTCCATCTCCGCGAGGAGCAGTCAGCCAGCCCGAGTTCCCGCTCAGCCTGTTTGTGACAGAGGGATGTTTTTGGTGTGAGAGTATGGGAGACAGAGCAGGCTTGGCTGTCACGTCATAAAGGATGCAGTCAGAGAAAGCAGACATGATTTCATGGCTAATGATTCCCGCACTAATATCAGTGTGGGTTGCAGTGGGGGGATAACCAAGTTTAGCTGTCTTAGCTCAAATGATTCAATTAGGCCAGCTGTCCCTGTTTGTCACGGCTCAACTGGCTTCTAGATTACCTTTCCAGAGAGCAAACGTGCCTATGCATTGAACTTATCAGCTCAACAGTTTCTGAAAAAACAGCAGGGAGGGAGTTGTGAGATTGTGTGTGTGTACGTGTGAGTGTGTGTACATGAGGAAGCAGTGTGAAAAATGTTGCCAAAAAATGCAGTAATAACCGCATTATCCACTTAAGTGCAGCGGGCAATTACAGAGATAAATGTGACTTTTGTTTTGTGGAGGATCCTTGTTGGTCTGTGGAGGATCCTTGTGGTGGGACTGGAGGAGATCCTCGCAGCAGCGTGCCGTAGTGAGGGGAGACGCTGCTGCTCTGCATGGAGATGGGATCTCTGTTCTGTTCGGAGCTTCACTGAAAATGTGCAGAAAGAGACGGGGGAGAGTGCGAAGGTCAAGGGACAGAGAGAAAGAGATAGAGAGAGAGATAGAGAGAAAGAGATAGAGAGAGAGGGAGAGAGATAGAGAGAGGGAGAGACGAAGGGAGAGAGAGGGAGAGACGAAGGGAGAGAGAGAGAGACGAAGGGAGAGAGAGGGAGAGACGAAGGGAGAGAGAGGGAGAGACGAAGGGAGAGAGAGAGAGACGAAGGGAGAGAGAGGGAGAGACGAAGGGAGAGAGAGAGAGAGACGAAGGGAGAGAGAGGGAGAGAGAGGGAGAGAGAGAGAGGGAGGGAGACACAGAGAAAAACTAAGACTGAGACAAAGAATATAACATTTTTCCAGAAAATTATTTTTCTTTTTTGTTGTTGTTCTGTTTGTCTCGTACGTTCGTATGTGTGTGTGCCTGTGAGTGTGTGTGTGTGTGCAGGATTTCAATAAAGTGTCTCTCAGTTATGCTCAGTGTTAAAATATGAAACCCAGTTAAAGAGTCATTAGTGTTGATTGAGCTGATATATCACAGGTCCTGGGCATTTCCATTCGCTTTAATGTAGTTAACTGGAAATTTGTGCCAACTAACCTCATCAAATCTAATTAACCCAATTGGCAGTTTTGGGTCAGGGTGCAGCCTAGTCGAACAAACTAAGACCTGCGTGACATACTAAGACAGCGAAGACATCATCATTTCAGACGGCGAAGACATCATAATCACGTTTATGTGAAGACTGCACTTCTTTGAGAGATCTGCATCCTAAAAATGCACCCCTTCAAACTGGCATTCATTTACAATAGTATAAATCATTATTTTTTCATCTCTCTATACATTGTTCTGGATAAACAATTGTCCATTACTATAGCCATAATGAGATGTTCTCCATGAGTACTGTGCCAGATGCTTAGCCATCCAAGAAAACACAACCATCCATTTTTCCCCACATCTTCATGGCTCACAGATTTACAGTCAAGAAGTCTACAGAATCACAAACTTCAGGCTAATGTAGTAGATAATAAGGACTGTGAGTCTACACAGGACAGCAGAGCAGCCTGATCCTAATCAGGAGTGTTGTGCTCTGGTGCTGTGCTATGTTTAGTCACCACAGAAGGCGGTGACTAAGATGTGACCGTTTATGGTCACATGACAGTGGGGCCTGAGAAAACTAAATAACACCTAAATATATCACGCCATAATCGAATATTTATCTACCATAAATATGGTCCAAAAGACTGGTGGAGTGGTGGATCAACTAAAAGGAGAAGATTATCCACCGGCCATAATTACTTTGCTGTTCTTTCAACTCTTACGGGAGTTTCAGATCCAAAGGATCCTAAAGAAAGGATGGATCAGTCCATAAGATCTGCCCTCCGCACCCAGCCCACACCAAGCCTTGGATAAGTAGGCCGTGTTTTGTAGGCAGCGTGTGAGCTGTCAAAACTCTGAGTGGTGTAATGCATATCACGATGATTGAAAGGACAGGCCTCTCCAGCTAAAATGACAACCAAAAACAAAAAATACAAAAAAGAAAACACATTCATACAACTGAGTTGACACATTTAGCAAGCCAGCCCTTCGTTAATACAATTCACTTCTGTTCTGTCAGCTTTGTAACCTACAGTGCTATCCAACTAGGAAAAAATATGACTACAAATTACTGTGGGGTGAAAAAATCTATTCCCAAACACCAAGGGAATACTGAATTAAAGCTGTATATGATTCATAGTTAATTATAAATGTCCCTTAAGCACTGGTGTTTCTGAACCCTTTTAACCTTTTTTTTTTTGTTTTAAGCATCTGACTGAAACATAAACTGACATTTAGTAGACACTGTTGCTGTCAATTTAGCATCCCAGTAGAATGATGCATTAGGAAAAAAAAAAAAAAGGACGATCGTGAACTGTGATGTGGGGGACATTTTTAGTTGCAATTCTCCAATGACAGAAATAGCATGGTGTGTCAGGCTTCTATGTAGCCTGCTGTGGTTGAGCTTTCAACTCGGTCACTGTGAGCCAAGTGTAACAAAACTCAAGGCCGAGGAAATGTGTGTGTGTGGGGGGGAAACGTGAATACATATTAGACTGGCCTATCTCTGGACTGGTGAAGGTGCGGTCGACACCTCTGTTGTGTGGTGGTTGTCAGCAGAGCAGTTGACTGTGCTGTCACACGTGCTGCTGTGCCACTTACTCATGACCAGCGCTCTACCCCTGCTGCACCCCACCTCTCTCTAAGACTCATTCATGACTGGATCTGGCACGCTTCATGTTCATCTGACACTTAAGCTGAAGCTGTGGACAAACTACTGATTGGTGTAAGTCAGGTATGATGACTGTCCTTTTGGATGTCTTTGCCCTTCCTACATACACTGTCGTTGTTACAAGTCTCCGACTTTCATACTTTTAGCTTTCCAATTGTCATTGTCTTCTTCATAGAACTTATCTCATGTAGGCACCTCGGGTTTGCCCTTGTGCTTGGGTAGCTAGATCGTTCAGCTTCTACAGGCATTGACTGGTCCTGTGCTGCTTGCATGTCGTCAGACAGCTTCCTCTTTAACCTAGATTTCATTCTACAGCGGAGAGCTTTATCCTGCAGAAGAGGAGGTGTCTAGGACCACCCACCCCTCCCTCAGCTGATCCTCCCCTCTCTCTTCACCTCCCTCCCTCCCTCCCTCCCTCCTTCCCTCCCTCCCTCCCTCCCTCCCTCTCCTCCTTCCCTCCCTCTCCTCCTTCCCTCCCTCCCTCTCCTCCTTCCCTCCTGTCCACCTTCCCTTTACCTGCAGCATCGGGCAGCAGTGCATCATGGGTGCAGCTGAGGCCATGCCAAAACCCAATTTGGATTGTGTCCAGCACTTCATTGGAAAGTAATGGTTTTCACTGAACTGAGTTATGACCAGCTGTTTGCAGACAGTCTGCGACATACTGATGGAGCAGAACACCGTATGTTGCTTTCCAAATCAAATGATACAAGGAGTGTGGAGAAACATCTGTCATTAGCAATTTTCAGCACGCTCCACTAATTCTGGACAAAATATGCTTAATGAAGTTACGGCAGGAAACTTCAAATATTGTCAGTGCGACAGGGCCATGAGAAACCAGAGCGCACCAAGGCCTGTAATCTGATTCATTTATTGTGAGAAACATACAGAAGGGGGAGGATAATTGTTTTTGATCATTACATTTTAAAATGCAAATCACAAGTGCGGTCCTTTAATCAAAGAACAAAAACAAAAGGAACGGAAATCAAGGCCGGAGGGTGACTCGGTCTATTTTTATTGATGTCTCCTCCCTTTTAGTGGCGGCCAGTGATGAAGTCTCAGTATGAGACACACAAAGGGTTTGCCATGCTTGCCTGTCCATGCTCAGTCACCCCAAACACCTGAAATTGATAATGCTGTGTTCTCTGTGATCTGGAGAATAGACAACGCTCTGTTCGGTGTGCTGCGGTTCATCAGATCAATAGCAACTCACTGGGGATTGTTTTCTGGCCGCCATTTTTGTTTTGGTGTGTTTTCTAAACTAAATTAAAGGCACCTCGTTGAAAATGTTTCAAGAATATCCAGTTTGTCTTCTCGAAATCCACTCGATAGCGGATTGGAATCAGGTACGGCAGCGTTGTAAACATTTATAATCTTGTCATGGCAGTGATTAGAGAAAGAATGAAATGTATTTTACCAACTTAAAACCTTGGAAAAATCGCTGTAGCACTCATTGTCTCCATTGGCGGATTAGTAAATGAGCCGATCCTTATCGGGTCCATTTATCCCTTGTTCTACAGGGCGTACGAGCTCCGATGTGACAGCTCAGCTGAAAGTGGTCTGCGGCTCCAGAACAGTTGTTGTGGTGAGAAGTGTTGGAGACGGGTGGGCGTCTGGAGACCAGGCTGCTGCTCATACACGCGGCCTGTGTCTCTCTGGCACCGCTCGCCTCCTACCAGAAGGGCCGTAAAAGCCGTCTGTGTTAATTCTGCCTTAATTATTATGGGTGCCACATGTTAAGCAGTGTGTCCTACCACCGCGGATTCACTTAAAAGTTTGAATAGCGATATCCCTCCGCCGTCACTGGCCAACGCGCCTTAGATACGGACGGGCAGTTTGCTGAGGGTGACAGTTGGCCGTTGTGATTAGAGAGGCCTGTTTTTTTGGAGCCCTGCCCCACATTTGAAATCATGTCGCGGTCCTTTGTAATGATGTGTTTTATGCTGTGCATGTTTCTGAAAACTGGCAGCACTAAAATGACAATAATCACCCATCGTACCCCGGGGATAGGGCAGTTACTCCTGGGGATAACATGAGTCATAAATATGCAAAATGTCGGCTGTTCTCCCAACACTTATTGTTTTGGAGAGCACATATTATTTTGGTGGAGTCTAATGGAGAATATCTCTAGCTTGTACTTCTGAAAAACTGACCTTCTTGTTTGTAGATTGATGTTTGTATGTGTAGATGTTGGTGTACATATGTGAGATCCTGTTATAGCACTGTCATGTAAACACAGACTGGGACTACAAGGATGTTGCACTTGAGATGTTATTGGTACATCGTTCTATCGTCAGAGTTATGTAATATTGTTGCTGAAGGTTTTAATGTTGCACAGCATCTGGTAAATATACAGATACAGTTCCCTGGCACTAACCACCAAATTACTGTACTAATACGGACCTTGATTATTTGCTTTACTAACTAAAAGCGTCTGTTCAATGAATGAAAGGGAAAAATGTAAACAGAACTTGAACAGAAGAGATTATGTCTGGTATTAGACTGGGGTACATTTCTGCCACTTAGTTGGACGATGAAATATCAATTGCAAACAAGCACAGCATTTAACAGAATGTTTATTTGGTCGAAAAAATTTACATTCATTCTACAATTAGACTTGCATTACTCAGCTTTCAAATAGTCACTCCAACTGTCTGTTTTTACTCATTCTTTATATTTTATAGCCACACAGTAGTCACAGTAGCAGTAAAAAAATAGCCTTATAGTGGATAGACGATTTTATATTGAGTGCTCGTTTCTTCCTCCTCTCCTTTCCTCTCATCTCCTCTCCTCCCCGTTGGGTCCTAATGCCCCCTGGAGCGTGATATCTCTTCTAAGAACCACAAGTGTCTCCTCTCAGCCTGGCTGGTCCAGGCTTTGGCAGGCCTGTGTGTTTCAGCGCTCTGAGATATCACACACACTCTGTCAGGCTTTGTCTCTCTCCTCTTGACCTTCTCCCACTCCTTCGCTCCTGTCCTCCATCTGTTGGTGGATGGATTCTTCCTGTCTTTTCCCTCCTTCAAAAATCCAACACGTGATTCGTCAACATCACCCGCATCCTTCTGTCAGATCACAGATGCACATAACTAAACACAGTCTGGATGCAGACGGCGTTTTGATTGGCTCAAAACACACTTCCCTTAGAGAGTAAATCACGTATCTAGCTAACTGTTGTATCTCAATATCTTATGTGCGTCATGTGTAATATCCCGTATCTGATGCGTCAAGCAAAACCTACATCCAAGACCTAACACCATGTTGTATCAAACTGTGCTCTGCCCTTTTATAGCCATGCTCTGCCCTCCCTTGCCCTCCCTGCCCTGCACTGGCCGTGCCCTGCCCACCCTCCCCCCTCATGCCTACCCTCCCCCCTCATGCCCACCCTCCCCCCTCATGCCCCACCCTCCCCCCTTATGCCCACCCTCCCCCCTCTTGCCCACCCTCCCCCCTCATGCCCGCCCTCCCCCTCATGCCCTGCCCTCCCCCCTCATGCCCCACCCTCCCCCTCTTGCCCTTTCCTCCCACCTCATGCCCTGCCCTCCCCCCTCATGACCACCCTCCCCCCTCATACCCCACCCTCCCCCCTCTTGCCCTACCCTCCCCCCTCATGCCCTGTCCTCCCCCCTCTTGCCCTGTCCTCCCCCCTCTTGCCTTACCCTCCCCCCTGATGCCCTGCCCTCCCCCCTCTTGCCCTGTCCTCCCCCCTCTTGCCCTACCCTCCCCCCTCATGCCCTGCCCTCCCCCTCTTGCCCTGTCCTCCCCCCTCTTGCCCTACCCTCCCCCCTCATGCCCTGCCCTCCCCCTCTTGCCCTGTCCTCCCCCCTCTTGCCCTGTCCCCTCCTCCAGAGCCACAGCCTGTTGCCAGCCAGGGCAGGTCTGTGACATGTGCCTGTCTATCAGCATGGTAAATGTCTCCCAATCTCAAAGTGCTGACAGTGATTTGTGAGCATAATGCCTGATTATAGGATGGGTGACAGATAAATTTTATCAAAATTAAAGCACAATTAAACATTTCATCTCCGCTAATTACTGGCGGTAGATTTGGCCCGATGACCATGTGCTGTAGGAAATCAGCAACCATAACACATTTTAATGGGGCACAGCTGTCTCACTGCTTGGTAATATTTGCACAGTGCACCAGACCTGTAATTTATGACAGCGAAAAAGAGAGGAAAAATCTGCAGTGGATGTAGTGTGCCAGAAAAGATTTAGAATTCCAATATTGTAATGAGGTTTGAATTCATTTTTTCCTTCTATCAAAGACACGTGTGGGTGACTTGATACCTTACCTAAAGAACATGGCCTCTTCACTTGCTCAGTTTGTGAGTGTGTGTTTATTTTTTAGTCTAAGCTGTGTAGGGAAATTAACACTTACCATCAAGACTAGTTGAATAAGGATTTAACTAAGTATCTGACTGGTAGCACTACTACAGAAAACAATTCTCTACCACAGATAGAACTAAAATAATTAATTAATAAAACTCATTTAATTTCATATAGCTCCTTAACTTTAGAAAGGTATAGCAAGATCACATTTCTTGTCAGAAACCAGAGACAAAGAGAAGATGGTCGCCTGTTTCTCTACATGAACACTTTGGTGGGGCCTTGGACAGACCCAACGCTCACCTCGTGCCAGAGAATTAGCCTGGGAAATGCACCAAAATGTGGCAACAGCTTGGGAACAGATTGATGCATGAGGGTGAAAAAGGCTGTGAGTGAGTGTCTGTGTGTTGTTACGAGTGTGTCTTTGTGTATGTGCTCTACAAGCTAATTCCATAGCAAACAGGGGGAAGCTTTCCCCCTAAGTAACTCGGCTCTGCTGTGCTCTGCAAGCCCTCATGGTGTCTCTCCAGTGCGCCTGTGCATGGCCAGAACAGACCCTCTTCAATTAGGTGGAGGTTTGGTCACCAAATCCTCTCAATCACACATGCTCAATGGATCACAGGGAATATAAACAAAAGCAAACATTGTCACATTGATTAGTTTTCTCCATTTGCTTTGGTCTATGTGGTATTTTTGCACCACGTCCTTGTAAGACTCCTTCAAAAACCACCCTGGGTTGAAAACTGCAGAATTGTTACTTCTCAAGAAAGTACTTTAGAGCCGACACAATAATTCGAATGGACAATGTGCTTCAAATCTAATGGGAAATGTTTAATGGAGCTTTTTGCGATGTGAACACAGCTCCACCAGAACATACTGTAACTGAAGCAGGCCAGAATTTCTTCAGTCGTGTCCAAAACAGAGAGGGCCGGGCTGGCAGGCTGGAGGCTGTGTTTGCTGGGAGCCCACCGAGGTTAATTTAACTGCTGTTTCCTGGGTGACACCTTCAGTCTGTGACAGGGCCGCTAGGGCTGGCTACTCGTAGTCCTGTCCATGATACCCCACTGTTCGGCGCTGGGGCCTGGCTCAGGTTCCGCTCAGTACAGTACACACCCCAAAGGCCTCATTGACCTTCTTTCATGACTGATTATATTCAGGTTGAGTGTACAGACATTACAGCAGTCTGCGGCCGTTCAGTTAGTGAGACAGTCAGAATGTGCCCCAGCAATGTTAAATGATGGAGTTGTTATGAGCCGACACAAAGGTTTTTCTTTCTATGATATAACATGAATGTAAGCAGTGTAGATCCTTTTTATATCGGTTTAGCAGAACACAGACGTGTGCCATAGTGTCGCGCATAAATACGAAAATGAACGAAACATCTCAACTGTCCAATGGCTCATGGAATCATCCTGTTTAGATAAACATATCTTAACATAGAAACAAGCAAAAAACATATATACTTCAAATGACTAGAGACATATAGTAGCTGGTCAAAAGCACTGGTTGTCCAGGCACGGTTGACCGTAGCCTTGCCCTGGTGTGACCGTGACATGTTTCCATCATGCCCTGAGCCGGATTGTGACCACAGGCTGTCGTACAGTATGCCAGTATGTACCCCATGCTGGAGACCGATGAGGGGCCTTGAGCTCGCAGATAGCCATCCGGCTGTTGTCCTAAAAAACGCAGCACATTGCCACAGTGGCCCCAGGACAGAGAATAGGGGACAGCAAAGGACAATGACATGCACAGGGAACTCATGACTTGTTTCTTAACGTCCTGCTTATTCCAGCATTAACGTCAGCATAGGGCAATTGCCGAGAGACAGCCTTTCTAAGCACCGAAGTCAATATTGAAAACGGTAATTTTCAGTGTTGCATTTGAGGAGTCATAGCTGTTTGTTTATGCAGGAGAGTGTTGGTTCATTCATTGGTTCGACCGTGCGCTTGAGTAGTGCATCTCTGCCGAGTGAATCCAAACATTAGATTAGATGTAATTAAAAGAAATGAAGCCATGCTTCAGGCAGTTAAGCCTCTTGCATGAAATCGTGCTCCGAGCTGCTCTTTGTTAATCTGCGATCATCTTGGATATTACCCCTTATGAAGAGCTTACTAAATGCTCATTACACCCTAAACGGTTGAATTATAATGTTTGTGTCTCTTAGTTTTTTTTAAGGAGTGGATTTATTCCTCGTGGAAATTCCCGTTTTGCTCTTTAACAGACAGCGTTGCAGATGAACTTTGGCACGGTAGAAAAAACACACCGAAACACACTGAGGCTGTGGACAGCATGCTGTTTTTCATGCTGAACATACTTTCACCCTCCTGGTCATCCAGTGCATATGTCTGGACAGGGACAACAGCCTCCTGCCAATGTTTCATACCAGGCTGAATCTGTTTGATGCAGATTCACGCATGAGTGAATGTGTGTGTACTCTTGACAGTGTGGCACACCGTGGCTACTTCTTTGAGTCATGTAGGTAAAGAACCTTGGATATTATTTACCTGATAATTGTGTTTCATTCAATTTGATATAAATGGATATTACAATATCACAGCCCGGTCGGTATTTGAAATGACAGGGCACGTGCAGGAAGACTGATCTGATCGCTGTCATCTCATGCTAACCCTCTGTGCCGTCACCGGGCGTTTCCATGACAACGCCCATCCCCAACACCCATCCCTACCCAACAGTTTGTCACACGCCTTATTTTACCATCATTCAAGATCATAACCAGGTGTGAGCGAATGTGTGCGCGCGCTTGTGTGTGTGTTTACACATCCACCATGCTGCTCCCTTAGTGGATCAGTGTTTGTTTTCTTTGACGAGCGGTGCGCGTGCGTGTGCGCGTGCGTGTTCGTGTACAGCGAGGCCAGTGACAGCTGAAGAAGAGAACTGTATTTGTGGAGGAACAGCATGGATGCAGAGAGGAGTGGAGATCCTGAGGGAGGCCTAATGGTTCCACTCCTTCCTGCACAGAGATAAAGACTCATAATAAGCGTGTATGCTCACCATCTGGCCCTGTGCATGTGGTCCTTATGGAGGCGAAAGCAGTGCAATCTGTAAACGATCAGGAGCCATAGCGCTTCCCCAGGAGAGGCCTCCATGCAATCAAGGTGACAGATGGCGGCGTCACTGCTGCGGCCTCATGAAGGAGATCAAAATCACCTTCAATAAACTCTGACTGGAATGGGCACGGGCCCGCTCAACGACAACAAAAAAAAGAGTCAGTTTGTCAGTCAAACTGTGGCAGCTTGCTGAAACAGAGGGGGGGGACACAGCGGACCGTCCGCAGACTGATTTCCATATTTTCCGTCTGACTGGGCCTGAACTGTGATCCTTCTCCAGTTGTCCTCCCAGCTCGTGGCGGCGTGGGTGAGCTGGCTGCCAGACCTCACAGTGTTATTGGGGGGGAAATTGAGAACATGATGTTGCTAATATGGGGCAAGGAGAGCGGGCGACGCCAGCGAGGACACGCATGCTGTGGGATGGACAGAGGGAGGGGCAGGGGGACGGGCAGGGGGACCTTCAGAGCGCTCGCTGACTTGACGGGGGCAAGGCTCGACACGGTTCTATTTATTTTCATGCGCGGAAGTAGATACACAGATACACGGCGGAGAGACAGAAAGCAGAAAGAACGCGTTGGCGTGCGTCACTGGACTTTAAAGGAACCGTAGTTGTAACACCGTAACCTTTCGTTCGGAAGCGTCGACGGATGGAGCCGGTCGGGTCCCAGCCTGCCATGCTGCGTGTCTATGTCTGGCTGCCTGCAAGCCGAGAGGAGAGACAAAAATGGCAAGGAAAGCTATGTGACACGTCCCCTTCGTCTGAAGCCCAGCTCCTGTCTGCACTGTGAGGAAAACAGACTGACTCTCCAAGCTTTTTTTTTTTTTTTTGTACACCCAGTGCAAAAGTTCAAAATTGAAATGCCATCTGTTCAATGATACTCATCTCAGGCAGAGGGAACGGCTTCCAATCCTCTCCCTAGTTGGGAAGTCTCTTTCGTCTTTGAACTGCACACCACAAGGTTGGACATGAAACCAATGATGCGGCTGGGTAGAGAGTCGTGACAGTCAATGAGCACTTCAGTTAGTTTTTGTTAACAAGTGTAAACAACAAATATAAACAAGGTCTTGAATTTTTCATTTGAGGGTTTATTTTTTATATCTTTGCAAAGTAAAGGCTAGCTTCGTCACGGTCACGGCCATGCCACCTGTGTTTCTGTGGGTTACCCTCCCCCTCTGGGCACCCTGTTGGTCTCTCTCTCTCTCTCTCTCTCTTTCTCTCTCTCTCTCTCTCTCTCTCTCTCTCTCTCTCTCTCTCTCTCTCTCTCTCTCTCTCTCTCTCTCTCTCTCTCTCTCTCTCTCTCTCTCTCTCTCTCTCTCTCTCTCTCTCTCTCTCTCTCTCTCTCTCTCTCTCTCTCTCTCTCTCTCTCTCTCTCTCTCTCTCTCTCTCTGTCTCCCCCCTCTGGTCCTCCATCCACTCCATCAGGTTGTTGTTTCAGCGGGTGGTGTTGTGCTTCAGGCCTCTGCAAACGCTCCGCAGTCGTTCTTCGTGTTTCGCTTCCAAGTCTGTTCTGTTTTTCCCTGCGCTCAGGATCATTTCTCGTCTGTTTGCCTGCCAATCTTCCCGCCAATCCAGCCTGCCCACGCCATTCACCATCGCTCCTCAGCTTCCAGCCATCTTTACAAAATATATACCAAAGCTCACTAGATCTTCCGTGTCTGAGCTCTGTTTGGGACCGCTTTGAACTCCATAACAGGTCTGCTGTGACATGAATTATACACCTAATGGCCTTTAATCCAACAATCACCTTGTTTTATAGAGAATAGTTCATCTTCAGCATTCGAGTAGGCTAGTTTGAATCACTTTTATGGTGCATAGTATATCTGGATTTAAAAGCCTTTGAGCGTGAACATCATTCTTTCAACACTCCCAACCTCTCTTGACCAGAAGTGGATTCTTCTAGTTCTAATCTAATGAGTGGCCACAAGTACTTCCAGAGGAAATCCTTTGTCCTTTATCTTGACTCTTTCACCCACAAAGCACTCACTTAGTTAATTGCAACACTTATTTGATTAATTGGACAAATTCCATTGTAGTCTCCCTACCTCTGTGTTTTATCGAGGTGTCCTAGAGTACTCTTAATCATCCACTTTTAAACATTTTTACAAATGTTAAATATGTGCACTTCAGCTAATAATTAGATCAATTACACTAATTAGGATTCTTCGCAGACTTTAAAGCACTAAACAGTTTTTGGATTTGGCATGGATAGACAGAGGACTGTGTTTGTGACTTGAGTATTTGTGGTTAAATTGCACAGATATTGATTCTAGCCAGGATTGATTTTCACATGTTTAAGGCCAGGAAGAGACACTCATTGACAACCTGGTGGACTTGGAAGTGTTTTCATGGCGGAACTCTGCAAATAGCGACACTGACCTCTTGCTTAGCGACCCTGAACAGTGAATACAGAAGCCGACGTAAAGTTCAGCACCAAATCGGCCCCCAGTCTTGGTTGATCAGTTTAATTAATTATGTTAATGATTTGTTAGGCATGTTAGCCTTGAATGAGTTTGCTCTCACAAATATAAACATGTCACCATAGTCTGAACTTGACATCCTCCCCTCACAGCTGTCATGTACTATTCCACCCCTCAGGGAAGAAGATCTAGGAGTAGTTGACATGGGACTGTTGTTGTATACGCCCAACCAGTCATGTTTTCACCTTTTCAGTAAGAAATATGAAAATATTGAAGAACTGGTATAATGAAGTTGGTCCTGTTACAGATGCATTTAATGAAATTTCTTGTAATGGTGGCGTACTGAAGTTGTTGAAATCCCCACAAGCACACCCTACAGAAGTGCATGTTCCCTTGGAGACTTTATGGGAAGAAAATGTAGATTTTTTTCCCAACATCTGAGAATATTAAACAGAGGCGAGGTGATCAGATGAGATCAGGACTGGTACGTAATGGTGGCTTTGGGGGTCCTCCATGATTGAGTTAAATCACAGTGATTTACGGGCAGAACTCGCACCGCTCGCAATGCTTTGTCAAAGTAGGATTTTAATTTGAGACTCTTCTGATGGATGCTGGTAATTTATGTTGATTAGAAATAAAGCATCATATTTTCCTTTATCCCCCTCATCTGAACAGAAGAGGTTCTCCATGAGGATGTAGGAAGTGAGCTTGATTAGTTGTAATGTGACCACAACCCCCCCCCCCCCCTCCCATGGGGTGAAATTTATGTGGGCCATTTGAACTGTGGCAATGTGAGATGCTGCATACATCAGGTTTGTTAATGAAATTTGTCGCCAGGAGGAAGTCACTCACTGAGGTTGCCTTGCAGCTCTGATGCTTAATTGTATGCTTTGGATGAACCGTATCAACTTCACTTTAAGATTGGTTTAATGTTTGTGTCACTCTTAAGCACATCCTAATCCCACCAGACCAGGTACAACTGACAGTACTCTAGACTGGTGTCACTCATTTGTCAAAGATTCATGAGGGTATCAAAAAGTCTTGTTACCATGCATATTGTGTGTGCGTGTGCTTGCGTGGATTGTGGGTGTGCATGTGTGCCACATGTTTTCTTGCATGCCTGTGCTTGCATGTGTGAGTCTTCATTATACACAGTATTCGTGTGTGTGTGTGTGTGTGTGTGTCAGTGTACAGTGTGTGTGTGTGTGTGTGTCAGTGTACAGTGTGTGTGTGTGTGTCAGTGTACAGTGTGTGTGTGTGTGTCAGTGTACAGTGTGTGTGTGTGTGTGTGTCAGTGTACAGTGTGTGTGTGTGTGTGTGTGTCAGTGTACAGTGTGTGTGTGTGTGTCAGTGTACAGTGTGTGTGTGTGTGTCAGTGTACAGTGTGTGTGTGTGTGTGTGTCAGTGTACAGTGTGTGTGTGTGTGTCAGTGTACAGTGTGTGTGTGTGTGTCAGTGTCAGTGTACAGTGTGTGTGTGTGTGTCAGTGTACAGTGTGTGTGTGTGTGTCAGTGTACAGTGTGTGTGTGTGTGTCAGTGTACAGTGTGTGTGTGTGTGTCAGTGTACAGTGTGTGTATAGGTGCAAGGCTACTCTAACATGTGGAGCAGGACCTGGAGCTGTCCGTTGCCTGGCAGTGAGTGAGTGACAGGTGTCAGGTCCACCATGCCTGCCCTCGCTCCTGCTGCTGAGAAGTGGTGGGACAGAGAAGGATGGAGGGATGGGGCGGGGGGAGGGAGGGAGAGGCTGGGGGAGGGAGGGAGAGGCTGGGGGAGGAAGGGAGAGGCTGGGGGAGGGAGGGGCTGGGGGAGGGAGGGAGCGGCTGGGGGAGGGAGGGGCTGGGGGAGGGAGGGGCTGGGGGAGGGAGGGAGCGGCTGGGGGAGGGAGGGGCTGGGGGAGGGAGGGAGCGGCTGGGGGAGGGATTGTCTGTCACCCCATTCTGGCTTTCATCTTTCTGACACACATCCTCACCCCCGTATTGTCTGTCAGAATCAGCAGATGACTGACAATGGAACTGCTCAGCTACAGACAGGAATGTGGCAAGACAGTGTGTGTGTGTGTCTGTGTGTGTGTGTGTGTGTGTGCGTGTCTGTGTGTGTGTGTGTGTGTGCAGGAAATGTACCGTTGTTTCCTGTCAGTGTAAACAACCAGCCCCATCATCTAAACCGACCCGTTCATATCCTTTCAGGGGTTCACACAGGGTCAAGAATGCCATCCACGTCCTAATATAAATTCCTCACAAACACGTTTCCTTCATTCTGCCACTTCACCAGCCTCCACTTTTTGACGCTTCCTGGCTGTCGAGATGCTGGCCGTAAAAAGAAAAAAAAAGAAAAAAAATCTAACGGACTGTTTTCCAACAATTTGATTTCACAAATGGAAAAACAGCATCTGCTTTCCCACAGCTCCACATATGGCGACCATGGCTGCTCAGATGAGCCGAGGCAGGTAAGGGGGCAGGGGGGGTCAGACCCCAGGGGCCCCCGAACAGAGGGCCCTGCCCCGGGGACTGTGCTGGGCCACTCTGCTCTGAGGGCCATGCCGCTCCTCGCCAGATGAACCCGCATATGAAATGAGGGCACAGGGCCCATAGAGCCAGGAGAGGAGAGGAGGGAGGGAGGGAGAGGGGGAGGGAGGGAGGGAGGGAGGGAGGGAGGGAGGGAGGGAGGGAGGGAGGGAGGGAGGGAGGGAGGGAGGGAGGGAGGGAGGGAGGGAAAGCTGAGAGAGGAGAGGCAGCGCTCTTTGTCTGGGTCTTAGTGCGTAGATGACTGTTGTAAGCTGGTATGTATTCTGTGTCCAAGGTTTATTGCACTAAACTGGCATGACCTCTCGCTCCTCCTCCACCCCAGCGTTTAATGCGGAGGACCAGATTGTGTCATTTCTAGCGTGGCATAAAATCATCATCTCCCCTTGTGTTACTCTGGCTTATCTGGGGGTAGTGTTCTTAGCTCTTCTCCAGTGTGGGACCCCCCCTCACCATGCCCCCCATGACTCCCTCCTACCCCCCCCCCCAGCTTCCCTCCCCCCCCCTCCCCCTAGTGCTGGTCTGCCCTGGCGGTGTGTTACCGCGGTGATCACATTGTGACAGGTCGTCCTCGGGGAGCCCTGAGCAACGTTTACAGCTCTTTTGGTGTTAATGCCTCCTGTCTCCTCCTATATCCTCCCCTCACCACCAGCTCCCTGGCCGGCCTGCCTGCCAGCCTGCCTGCCTGCCTGCCCGACACCGTACTGTACACAGAAGCAACAGTGAGTGTCAAAATCAATGTTTTCGTTTTAATTGCAATCATGTAAATCTCCCGGATTAGGCCTTTGCAGAGTTATCAGCATACCATATATACACACAGACCACACAAACACAGATGAGCCTGTCAGTGGGTTAAGTAAACACCAATCGCCGCCTGTAGGCAACAGGAATAAAATGTGTAATGATTGCTAATTGCCTTGTTAGTATAAAAAACAAAGCGGCATTTTCTTCCCTGAACGCTGAAGGGCTAAATTAGCAGGAAACAAACAAGTAGAGGGAAACAGTGGGAAAGAGTGAGTAAGGATGTTTTTTCAAGAGCATCTGTGGATACAGCTGCCGCTCGTTCTGACCATCCTGCCTCGTCCTTCCTGCTTCTCCTCAAACTGACAAACAAAGCAGTTTGTCTCATATTTTTTAACTCTGCTAAGGGCGGCCGAACTGACGGTTCACCGTCACGTAAATTAATTTATATATGTTCATAAATGTTGAATGGGGAAAAGACAGTCTTCACTAGCCTCTACTGATTCTGGTAGACATCTCTGGTTGTTTATTTTGCGAGGGTCTCACCCTGGGGTGAAGTACAACGTGGAAACAGTGAAGGCATGGTGGAGGTGGCTGAGGTACAGGATAGCAGTGAACAGCACCTCTGGATATCCTTCTCCTCTTTCCAAATAAAACCCAACTCAGGCAGCAGCTGTCAGGATGATGAAAACATTTTCTCTTTCCCCCTCTCGCTCTCTCTCTCTCTCTCTCTCTCTCTCTCTCTCTCTCTCTCTATCTCTCTCTCTCTTTCTCACTATCTTCCCTCTCTATTTCTCTCACTCTCATCCCCTAGAGAGATGTGTTTACCTCAGTAGTCACCTGCCACAGCGGAAGCCAGAATGGGTTTCAAAGGCCTTTTGTCCTAATCAGCATCCCCCTATCAGTCTAAACGCTCTCTGGAGACGAGACTTATTACATGACATGCTCCTCAGAGTAGATAAACAGGCGTGTGTGTCGCGGGCCGGACCTCGCTCCGGAGGGGAGGTGAGACGGACAGCTTGGGGCTCCAGAAATGAAAGGAGCCAACAGCCTTATTGACGTTTTAATCAAAAACTGTTAGCAGTGAATCGGTCTGTTCAGAGTGGAACGAGAGAGAGAGCGAGAGAGAGAGAGAGAGAGAGAGAGAGAGCGAGAGAGAGAGCGAGAGAGAGAGAGGGGTAAGAGGAATCTTTTCATCAAAGCTCATTCTAAATATGCAAGAATTGAAATGCAGACCTTACTGACAAGTAATTTACCTGCTGTCACTCTGCCTTCAAGAGAGATGCATTATGGGTACCTGTTGTGATGTCCCCCCCCCCCCACGCACACACGCACACACAGACACTCTCTCTGGTTTTGAAACCCCCTTCATGTTAGCTGCTAAACAGAGGAAGTGAAGGGGGAACCGTTTGTCAGGAGAAAGAGAGAGTCGAGGAGAGTGAGCTGCAGGAAGCGCTGGTCTGCAACATTCAGGACCACCCTGTGTAATGCTAACTTTACATGGGATACTGGGCGTCCTTTATGTGATGTCATGTGATGACTTATTTAAATACGACAAATGCATTAGGGAGTCAGATGGCTGAGCTGTTAGGGCACCGGGCACGTAATCTGAAGGTTACCAGATCGATTCCCGGCCGTGCCAACTGACGTTGTGTCCTTGGGCAATACACTTCACCCTACTTGCCTCGGGGGGAATGTCCCTGTACTTTCTGTAAGTCACTCTGGATAAGAGCGTCTACTAAATGTAAATGCATGAATCAGTTTCTTTGAAATTCAGATGTAAAGCTTCAATGCTGGCTTGAGCTGCATTAGCGACACTCCAGAGGGAACCCAGGAAGGCGCCTGTATAATTCATGTCCGATTCAGGTCCTGTTTTCGACATCTCGCACCAGAGTTAAATCACAGCATGAAATATGCATCATAGTCTCATGCTAAACACTGCTGGCTAAACAAATGTAGTGTGCATAATCGTTCTGTGTGTCCTGTGAAGGTTATCTAAACTTCCCCTTGTCACATCTGATAAGTTGGAATGTTTTATTCCCATGTAGGGCTTTGTGAGTTCTAAAACATTAGCATCTCTGTTTAAATAATTCATTGTCTGCCCATGCATTGGGAATGAGTTAAAATAATATAAAATAAAATTATAACGCTGCCAACAATTCCATACTTAAATCTTTGCAACAAATTGTTAAACACACTTCATTGAGCTTTAAAGATGTTGTCAGAAACTTTTCATCAAACATTAATGTGAGGTTCCGATGATTTCATGCCCTCCGATTTTAAATTCTCTGCTGTAATGACAACCGAAAAAAAAAGAACTAAAATGATCATAAATCGCCCAATAATAACGCCAGGAGAGGAAAGAATCCCCTCTCCAACACCGATCATAAATTGATCGTCTCACACGACGTGGGGCAGGTAGGAGGTGACAGCTGCTTAATTTGGTTTTGTCGCCGGGGCGACTTCATCCTGTAACCGACCACAACAACAGATACACAGACGGCGATGAGAGAGAGAGAGAGAGAAAGAGACAGAATGGCACTCCGGTCGCCCATTCATCCAAGCACCAGTAACAACCAAGGTCACTTTAATTAACTGCCAAATTACAATTTAAATGATAATACTAATCACTCACTTTGCAATGGCGAGTAAGCTAGTGGCTGTCATGTTAATTTAAGGCTTGGGGGGAGGGAATGGCCGTTTCCCACTGTCTCACAGTGGGGTTTGAGTCTGTGTGGCCTGCTTTTATTTAGTCTGTCTGGGATTCTCTCTCTGCTCCCTCCCTCCCTCCCTCCCTCCCTCCCTCCCTCCCTCCCTCCCTCCCTCCCTCCCTCCCTCCCTCCCTCCCTCCCTCCCTCCCTCCCTCCCTCCCTCCCTCCCTCCCTCCCTCCCTCCCTCCCTCCCTCCCTCCCTCCCTCCCTCCCTCTCTCTTTTTCTCTCTCTCAAGGAGTTCAATTAGACACCACTAACGCCTTTGTCTCAGTGTTTTCCTTGTAGTTAGAGTGGAAGAAACAAAAGGACCTCATCATTGAAGCCCCTCTCTTTAAAGTGTCTGGAAGTGGAATGGATGGCATACTCAAGTCTCACGGAGGGTTTTCAACAATAGCCTGAAAGCTGTTGTTGAGCTGTTTCAGAGAAGGCTAAATGCTTGAATGCATAATGTGGCGGATTGGGTTTTGAAGAAAGTATGTTTGAGCAGTCTTCAACACTCCTCCTTATGTGGGGCTATATGATAATATCTTCCTTCCCCATGGTGACTAGAGTCAGTTGAAAACATTTAACGTTTCAAGTGTCTCTGTTTTGGTTGCCCAAAATATGGGTCAATTATGCCCCCATTATCTCTTATCACGACTCTGAAATAACAAAGAAGAAAAACATTAGTTATTTGCTTGAGTTTAACCTTCTATTGGGTCTGGGGGCTGTTTGTCACTAAGCCTACAGTGGTTAGACATAGTCGAGAAAGCCAGCCAAGGTCCAGACCAGGGAATATTTATTGGAGCCAACCTCCACCCCATTATGGTTACTGCCCATCTGCCACTGGCTGCCACTCGCAGCCCTCCTAAAGGTTGCTCATTTACATATGGAAAAAACCCTCCACCAATAACAGAGCTCCAATCAATCAGTCACTTCCTGTATGCAAAGTCCCAACGGTCGGATCAAAACTCTGCCCGCCAGTTTCGTACTGCGCCTCTAGAAAATAGAGGTCTAGGAATGTCATCCAACGACTGGCTGTTTGTTGAATGAAACACTGAATAATTTCACTGATAAATTATAATGAGATATCTGAACTTGATTTATTGTTAGAACCGTTGGCCATATGGTGCACACTGCTTTCCTCCCCTCATAACATTCAAAAAGCACAGATTACAGGGCGAGGTCGACCTAACCTTTGGCATCGCGCAAATGAATCTCAGTCTGGTCAGAGGGGAAGGGCATCTAAGAAATGACAGCAAAGGAAATTCAAAGGAAATTGATATTATCTTGATGATTTGACCAAACACACCATCAACTGTTGTGAATCAAAGATATAAAGACCAACTCTATATATTTAGATTTAAAAAAATGAGTTGGCTTGATTGGAGCCTTATAAATAATTAGTAATAACACCAGCTTTAATAGAAAAAACACATTCATGTACTCTATGTCACTACGCTGGCACAATGGGACAAGATGACACTGGCACATGACTCTATTAATGGGATTCATTTTATCCTGGTACTAAAGTATGTCATCTCTATCACCCTCTCTTCAAACCCCTGGTCTCCCGAGTCTCCATACTTCTGCTGTTTTAACCGGCAATTATAATAACTGGTGAAACAAGGAGGCAAGAAATATAATTATTGATAATTATTTACACGAGCCCTGGCAACGTTACATTATTACATCCGTCCGTGATAATAATTGCCTGGCTGCTGCTGAGGCTCCAAGCTATGCTGCGTTCCATGGTAATCCTCTCTTGCGCTGTTTCCTGACACAAACTTGATGTGTCACGTTGATTGGCGTGGAGGAGATGACATGACAGAGCAGGTTGTGGGGGCCCTGACAGATCGCTGGCAGGTTGGGGTCTCCCCTGGTGGCTCTGACCCGCCTCAGGACACTCACCTGTCAACTCAGGTGAAGGCTCGTCAAAGCTGAGGACCGGAGGCAGCAGAGTGGATATAATGGGATGAGCCAGACAGACAGATAGAGACATGGAGTAGGACTCCCTTTGTCTGAGGGGCTGAGGGGTAGTGCTGGCTTTAGTCAAACTGTGGTTCTTTCCTGTGTACATCTGACCAGAGAGAGTCAGAGAGAGAGTCGGAGAGAGAGTCAGAGAGAGAGTCGGAGAGAGAGTCAGAGAGAGAGTCGGAGAGAGAGTTGGAGAGAGAGTCAGAGAGAGAGTCATAGAGAGAGTCAGAGAAAAAGAAAGTCAGAAAGAGAGGCACTGGAGAGTCAGTGATGGAGAGAGACAGAAAGAAGGCTCTAGGTGTATCTCAACGACCCTTCTGTTTGTTTGCTGCCAATGTTGAGACACATCATTACATTTATCACAGAAAAACCCACAGGTGTCAATGTCTGTACTAGCGTTGGAAAACAATGTATTTTCCAACACAAATCCTGAAGTTCCTTCTGCGTCCAACACAACGACCATCATGTTAAGACACCATCCTACAAACACCAAACACACATGCGAAGAGACACCGGAATGTTCTAAGGCTTCACTGTCACCCACCTGCCTGTCCAGGTCAACGTCTGATTCTCATCGGCTTCCATCTTCTCAGAGCTCGTCATGGTGACATGAAAATCCGGAGGTGAGTGTGTATATGTGTGTGTGTGTGGAGGGCTGCGTTAGTCCAACCTCTGATGCTGTTTTTGTTCTGTTTCTTCAAAAGACCGTCCTGCCAAGCATGGGGGTAGCATGTGTCCATCAAAGTCAAGCTGATATGGGGGGTGAGGGGAAGAGCGAGCAAACACACTGACTCACAGCTCCCATCTCCGTGTGCCAGTCATGCACTCTCAAAACTCGCTCACTCACCTACACTCACACACACAAACATACACACTTACACGCACACACACAAACATACACTCTTACACGCACACACAAAGACATACTCACACATCAGCGCGCCAGCAAATTGTTCACTGTTGCGTCCATGTAAGGCTGATTCTGAACACATTCCGATTGATGCCAGTGTTATTTAATGTACGTGGAGTACACATGTAAACACGCGAGATTAGCTCTGAGCTCTTATTTACTGTCCCTGTCTAAGAGACAAAAAGTCAATTCCTCTGGGCCTTAGTGCACACACACACACACACACACACACACACACACACACACACACACACACACACACACACACACACCTGTCCCCAGACCACCTGTGCAGCAGCAGGTTTGTGTGTGCCCTGCGTTTACGGTCTCTCACTGTCAAGCACACACACACACACACTCACTGCTCGGTGCCCCCCCCCCCCCCCGCCCCCCCCAGAACCCCCTGAGGCCCTCAAGCGGCTGTCGCAACGACCTGTCAGCTACGGAGTCCGATCTCTATTCATAACTTTTGTCTGAGCGGCATCGTTCAGTCTGTCCTCCCAGGCCCTGTGAAGAGGAGGTGTAGCAGCAGTGAGCGGGCGTGTGTCTGTAACCCCTGTCAGGGCTGTGGAGATGCCACCTGCCCATATCTGATGCAGCGCACACCCTGTCCAGGTACAGAGGGGGTGTGTCCTTGAGTGATGTCGTTTGACCTAACCCCTTGTCACGGTCTTCCCTGAGGGTTCTGGGACGGGCAGGTTCGATGCGGCGACCAGGGTAACGCTTCATCTGAGTCCTCTCATGAATTATAGATTACAGCTTGCAGGGGCGGGCAGGGAGGATGCTGGTGTGGCATGTTGTGTGTCCCGCGGACTGACAGCACGGACACAGACTTCTGAGGGATCGTTGACTGACAGTTTGTGTGTGTGTTTGCCGTTTGTCACAATATGTTATGACAATGATCTTTGACTCAAGTACTTGTGGAATCTGAGACAAAATATTTCCAGCTGATCAATTATTCCATTCTTTTTTTTTCTTCTTTTTTACAGCATCACGAATAATACAATGCTAAAGTAATAGTTTTTCTATGTGAATTTAGTTCGTAGCCAGTTTTCCCAACAAAACTTCTTGAAAATTGTGATGCATTTCAAGAATACCTGAAAACACTAGCATGAGTAATCAAAGCGAACTGTTGGGTAATTAGCAAAATCCTTGTCCCTGATCACTTTGTGTTTTCCTATCAGTCTTGCCCTTACACAACACGCACACACACAGACACACACAGACACACACACACACACACAGAGACGTCCATCACACTCAGCAGCAGGTGATTCAACCCTCTTCAGGGACGAACTTCAAATAAAGACATCTGCATTGTAAATATTTACACATCTATTGTTGAAGGGGGAGAACATCTATCTCTAGCATCAGCAGCCTTGGTGCGCCAGGCTAAACCTCCGAGTGGGAGCCCTGGGCTTCCATCTTTCCGATTAGCATGAAGGCGTTGTTTTGCCCGCGTTTTTGCCTTCCTGCTCCCTGAGGATTCTGATTTATCAATCTAGTCAACAAACACTGTTGTTAATTAATGGGAGCTCTGCCAGGGAGCTGCCAGGAACATCCAACAGCCTCCCTGGTCGACGGAAACAGCAACACCACCACTGGTTTGAAGACAGGTTAGTCAGTTTGCCTTAAGGCTTGGTTTTCATCACAGTTTTTTATTTAGTTGTGTTGTTGCTTCTGCCCGCATGCCCCCCCCCCCAAAGCCCAACTGGGAAGATTCTTAATTGTCTAAATTACCTTTTAAGTAGTGTTCCTGCTCCCCATGACCCTGTTGACTGACAGGCCATTCTAATCTTATTCACAGGGGGGACACAACTTCAAACAGTAGCCAGGGGTTTGTTTGTTTCGTCTCTGCCCACGGCATGGCTGAACATGTCGCACTTTCGTAATTAAGTGACTAAAGTCAAAGTGCTCTTCCTTATTTGAGACTTTGGGCTGGCATTGACTGACAGAAGAGAGGAAGGGAAGTCAAGGTGCTAACGTTTGCCTGTGGTTATTTTTAAGGATAAGCATTATATAGATAACACATAATGGTGACAGAGGGTGGCAGTTAATAATTAAAAAAACGACGCACAAAAGCTTGAAGCACATGAGTACCTATACAAGACCTGAACGATTAAACCATAGACATGGTGGTGTAATTTCCAACAGCTTGTCCTTGATAGGAATTTGTTAAGTCTAGGTCCGCTCTCACTGTTGGTGATGAATGCCCTAAAATATGACTATCCAGACGCACCACAGAATCTCCCCTCAGACTGTTATCTTGACTGAGCATCCATGATCCGTTTCTTCTCGCTCTCAAGAGCCAACTGGGTGAAGGATACTCTCCCTGCTTCCCCACCCAAACTCCAGGTCCCATCTGCTCGCAAAAAGGCACAACATTTGTCAAAGAAGACTGGATAATGGCTTTGGCATCCTTATTATAATCTCAGCGTAATCTTCATTTGTCTACTTTTGGCAACGGGACACTTCTGGGTTTGGGAAATTGGTCAAGATCCCTAAGTGTCCTCGTTCTTTATCCATTAGCTCAAATCTAGGCGTGAAAGCTCATTTAACTTCAATATTCATTCATTTATAACAAGCCGCCGTGGTGTTTTCTGAGGCGTTCAGTGCACTATGCATTGGTTAGCATCTCATTTGAATCGACTTCTTACCCTAGAATTCAACCAGACAGGTGAAATCCAGAAATACCAGCAGTCTCCGATAAGTGAAATCTATTAAAGGCATTCTAATGTAAAGGAAACACGCCCTCAGCATACCATATATCACCAGGGGCCGTCGTCACCAGCCCTACACAAGGAGACAAAAAGGGGAACAAACTTCAGATTACGTCTCCCCGTTTGGCAGCAGGCCTCAGACGGCCACGACTCTCCCTGTATGTGGGTCACACACACGCAGTTCCCAGCTGTTCGCCACAGTCAGCTGGGCTTCTCTCCATGCCCGCCAACATCTGCTCCACAAAAACAATATCCAGCTTTTAGCACTCAAATGGAGGTTACACCATATGCCAGCCAGCCACTTAGTTTCCGCCAGGGGAGTAGGACCCTGCCTGCACTCATGGAGGTAACAATGAAGAAGGGTGCCGAGATGCGGAGGGCAAGATCAGCTGGTTTCTTTTTTCTCTCTTTCTATTCTCTCCATCTCTCTCTCTATCTCTTCCTACCTCTCTCTCTCTCTCTCTCTCTATCTCTTCCTACCTCTCTCTCTCTCTCTCTCTCTATCTCTTCCTACTCTCTCTCTCTCTCTCTCTCTATCTCTTCCTACCTCTCTCTCTCTCTCTCTCTCTCTCTCTCTCTCTCGCTGCTGTGGTCGCTCACTCAGGCCATCGTAGATGTGTGCTGGTGTGCATCTGCTCAAGGGGCCTTGGCAGCGGCTCCTTCTGAATATTAATGTGCCGCCTAAACAACAGTTTGTCTGCAAGGTCTGCCACAAGGTCTGCTCGTGTTTTGTTGCCTGTGTGTGTGTGCATGTGTGTGTGTGTGCGTGTGTGAGTGTGTGTGAGTGTGTGAGTGTGTGTGTGTGGGGCATACATATCACGTGTTCCCTGACTGTTCCTGAGACAAGTCAATTATGCATTGCAATTGTATGGCAGCATTTTTTATATACTGTATAGCACTACAGTATCCAGTGAAAGACTAACGTTAATGAATGGGCGGCGGTATTCTTATCTATATCAAATTAAATGTATTTGTATAGCCCTTTTTACACGCAAGCATGTCACAGAGGGCTTCACATACGCCCATAGAACTGCCCCTCAACCAACCTAAACCCTCAAGGAAGACAAGGAAAAACTCTCAGAAAAACTCCCAACAGGAGAAAAAGTTGAATAAACCTTATTCTTATATACAACACACAGGCAACTTCGAAACTTGTTTCAGTAGTAACTTTTCGTATTAGTGAGCTGAAGACTGATTGCGTGATATGCAATTTAGCTGTTTAAGACCAATTAAGAAGCAGACCTGGATTGGACGGGCTGTTGTGCTGCTCAGTACACCAAGAGGTGATGATGGGGTTTTAATTAAACGTGGGAGCCAAAGGTCCCAAAATGGAGCTTACAGCTAACCAAGCAGCAGTCATTTGGTGACTGTACAGACAAGGACCATTATTGTCTCTCTGGCTCTGGTTCTGTCTGGCTCTCTGGCCCGGTCTTGTTCGGACCAATCCCACTCACCTGAGCCCCCATTCATCAGCACCACTCTGCCTGTGTGAAGTCAGGGGATCTGCACAGCTGCTGCACAGGACTGTAATGACTGAATGTGTGGAGGGGAACGGGGGGGGAGGGGGACCTGTGTGTGTTCAGTACATTTAGAACAAGCACTGAGGACGACGGCAGCTTCCTGTCATCCACAGTGTGACTGTTGTCGCAAACCCTGTGTGTGCCCATGTTACTCCCTTCTCCTTCTGAACCAACTCCCAATGTCACCCACCAAACGACAGCCGTAGCTCTCACTTTCTGTGGTAGAGATTGGACACCAGCTGATTTCTTCAGTGTACTTGTGAGCGCTGCTTGGTGAGGCCAGCCCCAGTGGCTGCTGTCCTTGTGTGGTGCAAGAGGGGAGGGGGCGAGAGGCCGGCCAGACAGCCCGTCCTAGAGACACGTACCTGGGGGTGGGTCCGCCTGCCGCGCTCCTGCTGCCAGGTCGGGGCTGCTCACCGCAGGTCACGGTTTCACCGGGGCTTTTAATTGTGGATGGGCGGGCACACAGTGGCTGGCGGTGTGTGTGTGTGTGTGTGTGTGGGGGGGGGGGCAGTGCGTGAGTGAAAGAGAGAGAATGTGGAGAGGGGTGTTAGGAGTCAGTGAGCAGTAAGAAATCACCCTGACAGGAGTACAAAGCATCTGCATCACGCACCTCACTAATGCTACTCATGAATGCTGATTTGGTTCAAGTGAGACCTTAATTACTTTCTGCTTAGATACTGAGTCTGTGGGGGTTGATATCCATGGGCACTTAAGTTGTATGTGTATTAGTTAAATGTGTTTGTCACTTTAGTCATCGCTAAATCTATCGGTCGCAGTATAGTTGTGATTTTTCAGTGATGGTCACTGACCTTAACTTCAAATTGATTATTTTCGTGTTAGCAATCTTTTCTCACGTTTAATTTGATCAAGTTGCCTTTTGTCCAAATTACAGATATGCCTGAAGAAGTGTGAAAATGCTGTTGAATTTGGCGGACGGACAATCTCTGTCAGTCTGTCTTTCTTTAAACACTTCCCACACCATGTTCTGAAAAGCTCACAGGAAGTGATATCATTCACTGCCAGCCTGTGCCCAACAACACAAGGCACCGATGGGATGGTCTGGTTCCAAATATGCCCTACTGATGTCAACTTTCTGTTATAGCCCACTCTTTTGTCGAGTTCCCTCTGTTTCCTGTTCCTGCTTTGAGATAGTGTGAGTATGAATGCTGCTTGAGATCAGGTGCTCAGTGTGATAGCGTTCTCACTTCTCTGTGTGAGTGTGTGCACTTCCACTCACGGTCAGAGGAGGGCAGTGTGTTTCAGGGGAGAACAGCACGCCGTCTGTGTGCACGGCCCATTCTGGTTTGTGTGTATTTACGCGTCAGCATCATTAGACACACACACACACATACACACAGACTGTACCCGCTTACACACACACACGCAAACACACACACACATCCACACACTCTCCCATTGAGGAAGAAACGGATCATTCGAGCAGAAACCAGAAAAGAACTAAACAGAAGATATGATCATTGTCTTTCTTGCTTTTTTACAGGTCAGGAGTATTGTGTTTGGTCGGGTTATTGGTGTGTGTAACATGCTGTTGGGTGTCTCTTCTGTGCTATACACCACGTTAAGTGGTACAGACAAACTAGCACAGTGATTATGCTAATGAACAAATGATTATGCTAATTCGTCTTCACTAGTCCAGTGCTATGATGATGTTTGAATAGGATACTGAATAGGATCACTACTGGTTACATCAGCTAAGATAAGGACACAGTCTGCTCCAGAGCTAGTTCCATATCTGCCCTTTATGAAAGCACAACCCTCTTTACATGTGTTTCAAATGACCCTGTGGAGATTGTGTCAAGATCGAGTCAAGAACGGAAAACGTCAAGAATCACGTTGATAACACTTGTTCCTCGTTTAGGACACGAGTGTTTTCACTTCTCGGAACGCAAGCTCACAGTACAACCCCCAAGACAGTCAAATATCTGATCTTGACGACGCGTCTCTGTCATGTCATTGCCATTTTCTACAGCGTAGGGGTGGCAGGAAGACAGGCAGAGTGCTTGTTGGTGATGTGCAGTCATCACCAGAGCCTTGCACAGATGTGATTTCACTGGTCTGAAACATTTAAAGCTGTGGTATGAAACACAGTTGGTGAAAGGCCTAGCAGAGATGCCAAGAAAGAGTTCCTGTCTCCAACTGTCACATCTGGGTGTGATTACTCACTAAAAGGACTGTCACTAAATCCCTGATCACAGTTAGCATTAAAACTTCAGTCGGGATGTAATATTGAACGTCCAGATGTTTTCAGGGCAGAGACCAACAGCGGAGCGGCAAAGGACTTTATCTTTAATTCAGATGTGCTCCCAGAATCCTCACATTGTTGGACATTTCCCCCAGGATCGTAGAGGCTATGTAACTGCGTAAGTATGGGGCATAAACAAAGTTAGGTTAGTGTCATTTAGGCTGGCACTTGGGCTAATCCGTCTCTACAGTACCGTGTATGATATAGTGCACCCTCTTGGAAGTTTTCTCCCAGAATAAGAGATGATTTTGTGGGTTGGTTGCCAAGAACTTGACGATGATGCTTAGTAAAGTCATGCATCGCTGATTCCAAAGGCCCCAAATCCTTCATGTCACAAAGCAATGTACAGTATGTCATGCTGTTATGTACTGTCCATGTACTGTAGGGAGTCAGGTGGCTGAGCGGTTAGGGACTCGGGCTAGTAATCAGAAGGTCGCTGGTTTGATTCCCGGCTGTGCCAAATGACATTGGGCAAGGCACATTGGGCAAGGCACATCACCCCTACTTGCCTCGGGGGGAATGTACTTACTGTAAGTCGCTCTGAATAAGAGCGTCTGCTAAATGACTAAAAGTACTAGTAAATACGGCATACAACAAATCTACATAGCCAACAACTTGAAAAATGTATTGTTTTTTATTTATTTTGGGCATTTTACTGGTTTAATGGACAAGTGACGCAGGGCCCCTGGGTTAAGGCCTTAGTTCACATGTTACGTGCTCTATCTGGTCAGCCAGGACATAAACAAAAAAAGTAACAAATCATTTTTCCTCTGAGTCTTCTCTGGATAATCTAACGGTTCTGTAGCGGAGGCTCAGTGGACGTGGACTGAGGGAGGGAGAAATGATGAGAGATTCAACACCAAGAAAACATAGATACATGGCTTTGGTTCATCCCTGCTAATGCCAGCTCTGGGACTCACCTACCCAGGACGGAGACACCCTGGGCTGGGGAGCCTGAGCTCCCGGCCCCCCTCTCCCCTCCACCCGGCTGGAGCTCCCTGGTCCTGCCATCTGGCACGGAGAGAGAAGAGGTGATGAAACACTCAGAGGTTTGGACTCTCATCTGCTATCGATTATGCTGCAGATGTGCGTGTGTGTGTGTGGGGGGCTTTTTGATTGACAGGAATAGAGACAGTCCTGGCAATGAACCGTCGGTGACACACGAAGTCTGCAGAGATGTATACATACGTTTTGATTGAAATCAAAAGTATAAAGAATGCTTGGAGAAAACTACCTGGAAGCAAATGGTAACTGATGAAACAGGTTTTGTTAGTGTTTTTTTTTTTCTTTTTTTTTTTCTTTTTTACAATTGCTGGCATTTTAATTATTCTGCGCATGATCGAAAGGTTGATGATGAACTTGACTTGGAAAGAGATACCAGTTGGCTCTCAAAATCCTTTGCATTTGGGGGTTTCATGAGAGACAAATGTATGTAAATGTGTTGGCGGGTTTTTAGAAGTGAAATGAGGCATCCCATCTTCTCAGATCAGTCATGTGTCACAAAGCCAGAACTCCTGGCCCCCCCCAGACTCTATACAACTGGGATGACCTCAATAATTAAGGGACAATTTCTAAATGCATTTCTAATTTTCAACCGGACTAAAAAAAGCTTTATTATGGAATGGCTGACAAAAACCCCTCCTCTTGAATGCAGCTGACTCCTGGGCCTGCTCTAAACTGGTCATGAATGCACAAACCATCTGTTTTTCTGGCCGTTTGTCAGTGAGAGCGTGGCGGAGGCAGCTGTCGGAGTGGCCCCTGTTTGAATGATAAAGCGCACAACCTTTGTTTAGCGCCAGGCAGACTCAGTGGCGGTGGTGACCGTGCGTGCTGCTGCTGCTGCTGGTGGTGGTGGTGGTGGTAGAGACCATGCATGGTGGTAGGGGTGGTGGTGGTAGAGACCATGCGTGGTGGTGGGGGCGGAGGTGGTAGAGACCATGCGTGGTGGTGGGGGTGGAGGTGGTAGAGACCATGCGTGATGGTAGGGGTGGTGGTGGTAGAGACCATGCGTGGTGGTGGTGGCCTGTCTGCTCACACTGCCAAGCCTGGGCCTGACTGAAGAGAGACAGCTGCCATTGTGAGGTCACTAGAGAGAGGGGGAGAGAGGGGGAGAGAGATAAAGAGTGGGAGAGAGACAGAAAGAGAGAGAGACAGAGAGAGAGAGAGAATAGAGAGGGCTATAAAATGGAAGGTGGAAGGCAGGTGAGTGTATTGTGGTGCTGAATGGGGATCTGGGGCATTGTGTGCCGGCCAATCTGTAGCTCAGCGGGTGAGCTTGTCAGGAGCCAGAGCCGGGGGTGAGAGCCAATGTGCCAGGAGAGAGGTGAACACAGCCAGCAGGGCTGTGGCTAGGGAGAGGCAGAGGTAGGGCGGAGGGGAGGTAAAGAGAGAGAGAGAGGGCAGAGAGGAGGTAAAGAGAGAGAGAGAGAGAGAGGTAGGGCGGAGAGGAGGTAAAGAGAGAGAGAGGTAGGGCGGAGAGGAGGTAAAGGGAGAGAGAGAGGTAGGGCGGAGAGGAGGTAAAGGGAGAGAGAGAGGTAGGGCGGAGGGGAGGTAAAGAGAGAGAGAGAGGTAGGGCAGAGAGGAGGTAAAGAGAGAGAGAGAGGTAGGGCGGAGGCGAGGTAAAGAGAGAGAGAGAGGTAGGGCGGAGAGGAGGTAAAGAGAGAAAGAGAGGCTGGGGGAGGACAGAGGGGTGAGGGACAGGGGGGAGAGTCAGAAGCAGGGTAGAGAGGAAGAGAGAGGGGGATAAGGGGCATGGAGGGAGACAAGGTTGAGGTGCTGGGGCTGGGGGGGAGCTAGGGGGGCGAGGAAGCTTCCAGAATATTACACATTTAGAATATAATCATGTGTTGGCAGCCGGGCCACAATCTGCCTGCAAATTTACAATTTTAAAAAAAGAAAAAGAAAAGCTAAGAACTGGCTGGGTACAGGATTTCAAAGCGTAATTTAATTCTTATAATACAAAGTCGCTGCCCACTCTCTGTTCTGTTCGTTTATTTCTCTGAGTTTGTCGCTTTACTTAGGAAAATGAAAGTCTTTCCCAATTTTAATTGTAGTCTTTATCAGTGACTGTAAATCTGGGGTGCAGAGTGTGGCACTGGCTATCATGGTGACCTAATTGCATAAATTAGGCTGGCTGAGGCACTTGACCGGAACAGAAAGCCAATCTGTGATTTGAGGAAACAGGATCAACCTGTCTGGAGGGGTTAGTGTGTGACCATGTGTGGAGATTCACAGTTCTTCCATCTTGTCGTGACCTTCCCCCCCCCCCAAAAAAACTGAACAGGGTCAGAACTGTTACTGTACACTTCTGTTACTGTACACCTTCACACTGGTCTAGGACCAGTGTAAAATGAAACAAAAACTGTGTTAAATCCCCCCCAAATTCAGATCATTCTAAAGATTGAATGATCCGGTCAGATCATTCTAAAGATTAAAAAGAGGTTAACAAATACATAAAATAAAGGTTGTAAATGAGGAGAACACCATAATGGATTCCTTGAGAGCTGGATTCCTTAACTAACAGCTTCCTGGGTTGGAACAATCAGCACGCAGCACTTCAGACTACACAGGGTTGCACTGAGGCCTTTCTCATGCGAGGGTCAATCATCCACCACGGATGAAAAGCAGAGGAGGGGAAGTGCTGGCCTCCTCTCTCCTCCTCCTTTGTTTTCTGTCTTCAGCCAGGGTCTTCCGCAACATCATCTGTTGTCCTCGTCATCGGGGTCACAAGCTCATTGGGGATAGTTGCCAAGAAGGGGGTGACTTTAATTGTAGTCAAAAAAGTTTAATGAAGTGAAATATTATTGTTCTCCTTTGTTTATTGCAAGACAAAGAAAGAGAGTTGGGGTTGATTTTTAGAAGCTCCTTTTAAGGTACATAAAACAGGAAATGAGATCTTGAAAAGATCTTGAAACAAATCTACGTTTCGTTAAACACCGTCCCTAAACAAACTGCGCAGAATTACAAGTTTATACGTTTATCTCCAATCCGGTTATTTTAATAAAAAAATAAAAAATAATAATGTTATAATGCATTCATGCAGCAGTAGCATCACACAGGGAGGATTTCAACCTGTGATCTCTTGATCTGCAGTCAAACGCTCTCTAGCACCGAGCTGTCAAACGCCCTGACACATCCCCTATTTTAGAAAGCTTATCCAGATTTAAAAAAAAACGTAATATCACCTAATCTGTGATTCTCTCCTTATGTCAGAGTGCTAGACTGTAAGCTGGTAGGACTTGGTAGGGCTTCTGGCTGGCAGAGCAGGGCCTAGCAGGAAACAGTTGTGTCCTCTCACACGACTATCAGTCCTAGCATGGCGTTAGTTCTGTAGCCTGGGGGCAGCCTGCCACCCAGCACTCCCCACCCCAGCACACCCCTGCGCCCTGCCCCTCCCCATCTGTGTGTCACCAGTCAGACCTCGTTAGGGATGACGGCTCTCTGATGTGGACAAACTGTCACCGAGGGGGGACCTGGAGATGGAGAGACGGGGTTGGGACTGGCTGCTGCTCTGCGTACTGAGAGGAAGAGACCCAGGGGAAACCCCAGAGAGGATGATGGGGGCTGGTTCAGAAGCCTGCTGTGGCTCTGGGGAACACAGCCTGTGAGGGGGACAGGCAGGGTGCTGTGGGGTGGAGGGTAGGGTGGGGTAGGACAGGGTGGGGTAGGACAGGGTAGGGTGGAGTAGGGTGGGGTAGGGTAGAGTGGGATAGAGTAGGGTGGGGTAGGACAGGGTGGGGTAGGACAGGGTGGGGTAGAGAGGGGTACGGTGGGGTAGGGTAGAGTCGGGTAGGGTGGAGTAGGGTGGGGTAGGGTAGAGTCGGGTAGGGTGGGGTAGGGTGGGGTAGGGTAGAGTGGGGTAGAGAGGGGTACGGTGGGGTAGGGTAGAGTAGGGTAGGGTGGGGTAGGGTGGAGTAGGGTGGGGTGGGGTAGGGTGGGGTAGGGTGGGGTAGGGTAGAGTGGGGTAGGGTGGAGTAGGGTGGGATAGAGTAGGGTAGGGTTGAATATAACAGGATATGATTATATCATATCATATATATATGATTATGATTAATATACAGGTATGATTGTGTAGAGCTTCTATACAGAGGCAGGGGCAGGGATTCGTTTCAGTTCAAAGTGAGAAGAACAGAAACCATCTGCAAGCCCAATGTGTCCACGACGCCACGCTACATCGTGTTAGATCTCTCGTCTCCAACAGAGCAGGCCGGGGAGGATGAATCAAGTTGATGCAACCTTCTCACTGAAAAGGGCCTTTCTGTCGGGGACAGCAAAATCAACCCTTTTTTATTGTCATTCAAAACAAGAGGCTTGAATTGCATCTGGCGCAGATTCTCATCTCAGTCGTGTGTGTGGATGGATTCCTCCAATAGACTGCCAAACACTCATTTATGATCTCGCACTTTTGTCTGTTAACCTTTTAAAGCTCACAATAGGCGGCGTGGTGATAGAGCGAGCCCTCTTTTAGAGAGTAGTGGCCCGAGAGAGGACAGCACCAACACCAGGCTTTCACAGGACGCAGGAGAAGCATATGGACGGCTCAATGGAACTCCCATCAAGCAACAATGACGTCCGAGCCTCACTATAGCGGCCGGACGGCCCTCTGAAAGACAAGGGGGAGGAGTAAAGAGTTAGATCCCCATAATAAGATCATGATGCGTGGGCAAATGAATGTATGGCTCTGTAATGTGGCCTTCTCCTTTGAGGAGGAGAGTGAAGCGTCAGTGCCCTCGTCAGGGAAAACCCTCCCCAAACTCTCCTCTTGTTTTCACTCTCCAACGGTCGGCTTCAATCAAGCTTCATCCTCCGCCCAGAGTTCTGGTCCTAATCTATGCCGGTGACAGTTGACAGATTGTCCGAGCGGGCTGCCTTTGTTGTAGGTTGATGAAGTGAAAGGGCTTTGGGTGGTAGCCCAATGAATAAAGATGTTTAAAGCCAATAAATAAATCCTCCAAAAGCTGCTACCATGTGTGTGTCTGTGTATGTGTGTGACCATTGCGGTGGAAAAGGGCTTTTCTCTTTTCCTTTTTTTCTCTCTCTCTCTCTCTCTTTTTTCACACTTGCAGAATCTGCCGCCTTTGAAGGACTTGTGAAGCCTAAGGCGTCTCCTTGCTCAATCAAACAGATGAAGCCAGTCAGACAAGCAGCGATCTGTCCCATTCAATAAAGTGACTTTTGTCTTGCTGGATCTCAGAAGGCCTCATATATACATAAGATCAGGCTAGGACATGTCACTGTTTAAACACAGGTTTAAAATCTTCCTGTAGATAAATTATTAAATTATCAAAACGTTTTAGGATTCGTCAATCTGTGGTACTTTAGTGGTGAGGCTATGAGATTGCTAATGAGAATTGTAATGTACTAGATTGCAAAATTCTTCCCTGTTCTTACAGTTCTGTGTCTATTTTTAAGAGCTACTGCAAGTGATAAAAGCGAAGAGACATGCTTAACTGCCATCAATCAACAGCATCTTTTCTTCAGGTGCTAACTTCTCACCTTCATCAAAAAAAAATGTAGAATGCTGTCTTTAAAGCACTGGCGACCCAGTAATGAGGACATCTGTTTTCATATGGTGCTTGACACGTAGCACCAGAAATTTGATGTCATCCTGTCCAAACTGGTGCATGGCTGGCAGACAGCATCGGAGTCCCTGATTGGTTCTGACAAGCCACTGACAGCTCTGGAGGTGAGGAGGGCGCATGACAAAGGGCAAGCAGAGGATGACGATGTAACCGTGTCAAGGTGCCTGCCTGCCTGCCTGCCTGCCTGCCTGCCCGCCCGCCTGCCTGCCTGCCTGCCTGCCTGTCTGTCTGTCTGTCTGTCTGTCTGCCTGTGTGTCTTTCTACCTGCGAATAGCTTTTTTTATGTTTTCTGCATGTAAACTAATTTGACCCTCTCCCCTTGATGCATAGCCTCTGTCTCTAGTCTTTTCTTATCTTCTATTGCGTGGTTGAACATCAAAGGACTGTGGTTCATGGGTGATATTGTAGGGAGATCTCAGATTTAGAGGACCCCACCTGCTGAGATGAGAGTCTGGGTCTTCTGTAGTCGTGTGGACAACAGAGCTTGCAGGAGCCACAGAAGCCTCCTTGACATTGAGCTGCAACAGATTTTTGGCAGCGATTCCTCTTTATCACTTTTCCCTCATCCTGGACCCATATGGAATCGCCAGCTTGATAGAACCACAATTTGTTCGACTCTCTGAAAGAAAGAGACACGTTTTGACGTGCTCGGATTGCATTCCTATTATGATTCATTATAACCAGTGCCTTGTAAACATTATTATTTATTTTAGGGAGCTACCACATGAATAGACGTCAGTGTGGAGTGTGCCTGTGTTGTCCTGGTGTGGGCTGCCTCCAGTGTGACCTTGCATTAGTGCATATGCTCACAGCAGGGTCACTGGTTGGGGGCACGTTCTGTCAGCCTGTGTTTATGAAAGGCAGACAGCTCAGGCCTGTAAGAAAACATATTTCATGCAATTAGTGGTCAGCTGCAATACATCATGCTACTTTATTCTGGGACGACAAAGGGGCAAGTAAAAAGTGAATACATGTACACGATTTATTCAACTGTACTCTGTTGAGAGTGCTTTTCAAGAGATGGAAAAATTGTTAAAGCCGAGGGAGTTATTTTTCTGAGCTAAAGCTAGATTTTCCTTCTAGCTTTAGTTAGCTTCTGGGCTAAGTTATCTAGCATTATACTTGTAGAGATGTAACCCCTATGTTAGTGTGTTAGCCTTCTAATTAGTACGTTCTGAAACCAGACTAAAGCATTTGTCGTGTAGTTTTTGTCGGAAAAGATGTGATTGGAATGTTCGAATCACATATTTGTTGATGTTCAAGTGTTAATCCAGCCTTGATCTCTGTGTTCTTTGAATCTCACTAAGACACACAGCTGGTGTGTGTTTGATATGATCTGGAAATCAGATTTCCGTTTTTGATTAGGTCTAATGGACTTAGATAGATCGGATATGTATTAACAGAGGAGGGATGGTCTGAATGTGCAGTGTTGCAGTGTGATAGATGTAGGTCAGCCTGATAGGGTTGTATAGTATGATGCATGATAGCTCCACTCTAGGTTAGATGTGTATACGATAGGGACCAGCCTAATGCTCGTATGATAGATATGTTTTGGATATGATAGAGATGGGCTGACAGGGTCTGTCGGTCGGAAGTCTCCTACGTCCTCTGACAGTCTATAAAGCTTTCTAGCTTAACCAGCCTTTTTCACTGGGAGGTATTTACTGTCTGTGTGCGTTGGTGGTGTGCCTGGAAGCGGTATTTCTCCGCGCTGTCAATCTCCACAGACACTAACCTGCCATGCTAGATTTGACCTCCACAGGGGAGATTGCTGTCTCCAGGCTGGGGGAGCATTCTTCATATCCCGTAGCTCTGCAGGGGAAACCTGGGAGAAACACACAAACACACAACATGCAAGGATACACAAATTGGCAGACACACAAAGCCGTATAGGCTACAGACGTAAATGCCACACGCATGCAGACGCACAAATATACGCACTGTCTATTACATTAGTGACATTTTATAGCGTGTTCCTACAGAGATGCTAACACTTGCTACTGAGGTAGCCATACTGTAGCAGAGAGAGCCATGGGCTTTGGCTGGTGCCGCTGGCTGTGATTCGGATACAGTATGTGTGTGGGAGGCCTCTCAAGTGCCTGTTAATTAATGGTGTTGCAGATTACACACGAACATTTTGGATTTAATCTACGTAACAAAAATGTACAACTCGTCTGAGAACTGTTTAAAATATTTTTTTCGGCATTGAAACTATGCACGACTACTGCAAAGTCAAAATCTGGCTTTAGCGTCCAATTGTACTTGCATGTAATATAACTCGTAAATAGAGAAAGCAAGCCTTTGAAGAGTTAGACCCCATGAGTGAGTCGTTCACCGTAGAATGTTCCTGTGTCTGCACCGGTCGTAGTCCGTCTAAACGTCACACGCACTCCAGACGGTCTTTGTGTCTCCGTATCCCTACTTCTTCCTCATGTAGCCAGGAGGAGGTCTGGAGCACCGGTCACGTCAGGCCTCTGAACGAGAGCGGGAGGCGGAGTGAGTCAATACTCCCAACACTGCTCAGTGTGTCACAGTCTGAGATTGGCGATACTGCAGAGAAGGCCGTTAGCCACCCTCTGCAGATAATGACTTGTAGCACATAAGGAAGACTTGCACCCAGTGAGTCATGTCCTGTGTTATAAGTGTGCAGTTAAAGTTCATGTTTAGGATATGTATTTCATAGTCTTCTTTGACCGTTTTTCTAAGAATTTTACAGTAAGTTTTCCAAAAATCATCTTTGTGTTTTAAATTATTAAGAGCTACTCTTCATTGCCTAAATAAAAAAATCAATTTGTGATCCTCTTTTGAATCAAATCATACAATGTGATGTTAAAATGTGCCCTTTACACCATGAATTATATTTTAATGTCCAGTCTTCCTCAAAATCCCCAACATTTTACTGCTTTTTCTCAATACTTAGTATTGTATTTGTGCAGGTCATGTCTGCTAACCTGCATTCTATCAATGCACAGGCCGTGACAAAGTTGGAGATTGAGTGTCACACATACATTTACAGCTCATTCCATCCTTATCGTAAATTGACTGAAGCGCTGAGGGCGTGCAGTAATACAGCCTTATAAAACACCGTGGTTACGGCCTGTGTTCTGTTTAGCCCTTGATAGAAACGTGCTGGTGCTTCCCGGCATATTTCTGGCTATGAAAATTATAATATGGAACAAAGATTAGAATGAAATTATCGTGGCCTGGAGGCATTTACCCACCCTGAGAACAGGCTCTAGACAGGGTTAGAGAGAAGGAGGGTAGGGGGGGGGCAGGCCCCCCAAGAATAATGATAATACATTAGACTGTGAGCTCGCTGGTATTATTGCTGTACATTATGTATGTTCCATTTATACTACTTCACATGGCCGGGTTGGGCTGACAGATAGGTCATTATTCCCCGCGCCGATGAACACTTATCAGGCCCAACCGCTGTTTATAGCCAGAATGAAGAGCACTTGTCAGTCAAGGTCACTGCTTTGTGTGTCCCCTTTGCTACTTCCTTTTTCACAGTAGTTGAACTTTGTAAGTCGGGCCTCCTCGTAGACAGGGAGAACACCTGGTGGCTTAGAACCAGACACTGTTATTCCCTTCGCTGAGTTTTTCATTCCTAACAGTTTTTGGTGTTGTTGTTGTTGTTTTTCAATCTGTCTGCACAGAGAAGATTATCTTCTGTGTTTAAAAAAAACAAAACATTCGCGTGACATTCTGATGTACTTAAATGCAGCAAGATGTATGATTTGGGGATTCTGGCATTTGCACGCATTTGTGGACAGAACCAGTATGTGTAAATCTGAGTGTCTGCGTACCAAGCTACCTCATGTCAAAAAATACCATAAAAAACATAAAAAACAAAACAAACATGTGATGTGCTGTAGGAGCGTGTGTGTGTGTGTGTGTGGTGTGTGTGTGTGTGTGTGTGTGGTGTGTGTGTGTGTGTGTGTGGTGTGTGTGTGTGTGTGTGTGTGTGTGTGTGTGTGTGTGTGTGTGTGTGTGTGGTGTGTGTGTGTGTGTGTGTGGTGTGTGTGGTGTGTGTGTGTGTGGTGTGTGTGTTTGTGTGTGTGTGTGTGTGTGTGTGTGTGTGTGTGTGTGTGGTGTGTGTGTGTGTGTGTGTCTATGATAAGTTCAGCTGACAGGATCCTAAGAGCTTGTTCCTCACTGGAGGGCCAATGCTAATGCATGGCTGGTTCTGTTACACCAGCCAGCGCTGAAATCACAAGTGGCCCACTGTGTAGGGCTGGCTCTGGCCCTGGGTCAAAAACAGATTTGAGTTGCCTTGGATTCTCATAGCCCTGGGCTGCTAATATTTGTCATCGCTGGATGAGGCTGCTGTTTCTCATAGCACGCGTGCAGGGGAAACACATTCATTTATTTATCCAGGCCGCTTAGGTAACGCGGGTTGCCCCATGGTAACTGTCCGATTTGTTTTATGTAACTTTGTGCTGAGTTTTTTTGTTGAGGAATTCTTCATGTGATGGGATTTTGCATTGCCTTAAATTAAATACATATTTAGAAATGTTGTTCTAAATAAAAAATTGTGTATTGGCTTTCTAATGCTCCGGGGGTCTCATCTACTAACATTGCGACCGCAGCTCAGCTGCGCTTTTGCCCAACCGCAAATAGCGCACGGTGTATTTCCGCATTTTGCGTGGTATTTATCAAACCAGATCCTCGTCGGGCAATCAGCGCCTTACTCCGCCCTTTAGTGTTAAATAGCGCGCCGTTAAAAGACGGGAGAAATCGCTATTTCACATTTACATTTAGTCATTTAGCAGACGCTCTTATCCAGAGCGACTTACAGTAAGTACAGGGACATTCCCCCCGAGGCAAGTAGGGTGAAGTGCCTTGCTGAAATGCGCCTGAAATGGGCGCAATCCTGCTAGTAATTGAGGCCCTGGGTGTCAGTGTTAGGTTTAGGGTTGTGTTTGTCTCCTTGATGGATCAAATCATTTTTCCATCAAGTTAACATCTCTGTTTAGATACTCCAATGTCTTGGCTTTTCACAGCCAATCAGCAGCTCTCTACTGTGATGCATCTGAGATGTACTGAGATGGTCGATTGGATGCTGCTCAATCTGAATACCTTGTCATGAAGACTAAGTGTCATGTCATAGGTCTGCCTGATGTCTAATCAGAGAGGCCCACGATGAATCAGAATCCTTCATTAGGTGTTTAGGAAGAGGACTCTGTTGCCAAGGTATCGCGTAAATAGAACAGCTAAATGTTTTTCAATTTGGTGGACGTTATTGCATTTATTATAGACTGTATTGCATGTCCTCAACCTATGATGACAAACCTGATTCCGTCCACTTTTTAAAATAGTTGTTTTGTTTTATAATCCCTGTGATCCATGAAGACAAGGTAATACTTTGACAACTTTTCCTCAGAAAACCCTTTTCCTTCGCTTCCATGTCAGACACGTAGCTGTTAAAATGAACAGTTCCTGCTTCGTCCCTTTGACGCAATGCTGACAGGAGTCACTTTGATATACTTTGGGAGTATGAATTTTCTATGGCTCCGTTTTTTTTCCCTCCCCAGGCTTCATCTTTGCAAACATTGGGAGCTGTCATTTCACGACACCCTGCTACTCAGATGACAGTCAGCCATTGTGACAAGTGCTGGACAGCAGGCCCACTTCTGGGCGAGCTGGCAATATTTCTTCAGGTAAAGTGCCCAAATGTGTAAACGGATGATCTATATATTTGTCCAATGCCGGGGAATATTTCTCCTCCATTTTCTTGAAATATTCTCTGAAATATTACACACAAAGAAACTGATGGCTTGAGGGACGACTTGAGGGACTGTGAGATTTCTTATCAAGGCCGTGGACACATTGGGAATGTTTGCTAGTAAACATTACACAAAGAATAGATTGTGTTCACATTTTATACAGCTGTTCATTTACAGTGGAAAACCCCATACATAAATTATGCAACTCCGTAGTGTAAAAAACATTTTCTAAAGATGATTAGGTAAAAACAAATAAGCATGCAGACTCCTTTACCAAAGAGCATCTTATAGCATCTTAACTACAAAGATCTACTATCATGCCCTGGCATTGTTTCATATCTTCTTTTTTCTCTAATGGCTTTTTAGTGTATGTTTGGAAATGAATCAAGGTTTTTTGGGGGGGAAGTGGAATGACTTCCAGTTCCAGTGGCTCACGTCTGAGTTGTAAACATCTCCTTTTGGACTTTGATCGGAAGACGAACAGGACGAAAATACACTTTCATGAACATTTCACAGCTCTCTGTAACCACCACTTGCCCAAGTAATGGCGCACACCCAGATAGAGCACCTTCGGTTTGACTGCTTCTTCTGCAAACGTCTCCGCTTCTGTTTTCGGGGTGATCGTCTTTTCTCTCGAACGTTCCCAGAGGAGCAGTGGTGCATTGTGGGAGCCCACGGGGTGTGTGTTCACAGTGTTTCGTGGATTAGACACCTTGGTGTAGCCTGTGGAGAGAGGGTGGCAGTGGGCTGTTCACACAATCTGCCTGCTGCAGCTGACCCATGCCTATAGGCTAAGAAAGGCTGGACAGATTTAGCTGTACATGTGCTTATAATGGCATCCAGGTTACTAATGCGTATGTGTATATTCAACTGCGGGGGCTGGGCTGCTTGGGTATTGGTATTGATGCGGGTAGCTCAGATTGACATGTTACTAGTTTGGCCGCTGGGGCTTGCCGTAGCCCAGGAGCTGCTGTAGGCCTGCAACCCAGTTCACAGCTCGCAAGGCCCCTCCTGTCACCATACACCCTCCACTGCAGGGCCACACACACACACACTCTCACACAAACACGTCGACACGCTCATCTGTCACCACGGAAACTGCCACAGGCTGTAGCCTTGGCACAAAGACATTCTTAGAGCTGAGTGAGGTTGCTGCAAGCCAAGATGCAGCCAGTCAAAATGTTAAGGATTTCACAAGCCAGGACAGACAAGCGGGAGTGTTGATTTGTGGACAAAATGATGTTGAAGCAACAGGGGCAGAATAGCGATCATCCAGTAGAGGAGCCTGTCTAGTTTGTGACTAACTAGTGAGAGGCATTCAAACACACAGAAAAATGGATTCAAATGTGGATGTGTGATGATGTGTGAAATGTAGCAGATTTGAGAGGAAAATCACAACACAGTCACACATCAGCCAAGCTCATGAAATAAAAACTGACAGATAGGCGATTAATCCTATCTCACTCCTGTTCTTTGGTCTTTGGTCCTGCTGTAATGGCGGTGGCGATCTGTTTGCAGGGTGTGGTCAAGATGGCTTGTTTACGTCTACGCAGGAGCTGTGAGTAGAGATTATTATCATTATTTTGCATCTGCATTCGCTCAAAAAACAGCTGTTGATGCTTGAGCCCGATGTAAAGTGGCAGGGCCTGGAGTTGTTCTTGTTCGTTCGGCTAACTTGGGTTTGATGTGATGGCTTCTGGCAGCGTTTTGTGCTGAATTCAACATCTGTGACAAGCGTCAGCACTGTTGACCAGCTCTCTCTCTCTCTCTCTCTCTCTCTCTCTCTCTCTCTCTCTCTCTCTCTCTCTCTCTCTCTCTCTCTCTCTCTCTCTGTCTCGCTTTCTTTCTCTCATTCCCTCTATCTCTTTCTATTACTCTGTCGGTTCTCTCTCCTTCTCTCTATCACTCCCTCTCTCTCTCTCTCTCTCTCTCTATCTTTGTCTTTCTTTCACTCCCTGTGTCTCTTTGTCATTCCCTCTCTCTTTTTCTCTTTGTCTTTTTTGGATCCCCCTCTCTGTACTTTGCTCTCTCTTCCTCTCTTTCTCTCTCTCTCTATCTCTCTCTCTCTCTCTCTCTCTCCCTCCCTCTCTCTCTCTCTCTCTCTCTCTCCCTCCCTCTCTATCCCTATTTCGTACCAGTCCTGGAGTAAACCCAGATATCGTTCATGGGGATAAACAAAAAAGGGGGTGTGAAAACAGAAATTCCCCCCCCCCCCACCTCTCCCCCCAAGCTGCCAGTGGACCACACAGTGATGTCAGCCCCCATCTCTGTCACTGCCTCATCAGCTGGTCCCAAGGTCGTGAGGTCACCCAAACATCTGGCTTCTCCTCCTGGTCCTCAGACGGCAACCGGGCCACATGGTGGTCCCCCAACGTGAGCCGCGAGGTCTGTCCTGTATCATCCTACACAGGGCTTTGTGTTTGATTCATCTAAATTAACCACCTAAATACTCAAAGATTTTCTTTCTTGTTTTTTCTTCAGCTATAAAGTTGGTAGCAGGCAGGCTCGGTCATTTTGTGTGTGTGAGTCTTCAGTGCATTCAGAGCAGAAGGCTCTTTTGTATTGTCAGGGTCTCCTCGGGGTCAGGGCAGAAATTATTAAACACAGGGTGTGTGACGGGGGAAGCTGGCAGTGGGAGCAAACAGATGTTGCAATCATAAAGAAATACACAATCTTTGAATAAAATATGAAGAGGTTGAAGCCGGATGAGCACAGGATGAGGGCAAGCCAGAGACAACTCATTCGTCCTCCCACTTGGCCAATCGCAAGAGTTTGCCTGGGGTTCTGACTTGGGTTCACTCTACGATTGGACTGAACAGATCCAATTGTTTTCGAGGCGAGGAGTCAGGTGAATAATTTCTGATTGTTTCTGGTGAGAGCACTCAAAAAGGCCCATGCATGGCCCTTCCAGAAAAAGAAAAAAAAAAACTTCTTGCAGCTAGACAGCTGTTCCTAACATACTGCACATGCATCATTCAGTGTTGAAGGGTCTCAAGACACTGCGTGTTATGTCAAAGTGTTTTAAAGCATTTACTCAACTCCGACTCAGCTATTAAAATCTGTAAAAAAGCAAGAAACTTGACAGAATCTCCTCAGAAACATGGATTTAGCAGAAGTGTTTTGTTTTCCAGTCATTGTAACACTACTCCTCCCAGCCAATCAGGTTGAAGTATTTCTAACCATCTCTTGGCTTGAGGATCCCCCTTTGAGAGCTTTGAAAAGATTCAAACAAGGAAAAGATCAATCACCCATTTATTGCGCCATCATTCATTTGAATAAATGCACACTAACTGCCAAGCGTTAAATAAGGAAAGGTAATATTATTTCAATAATCAATACCACAGTACTACAGCACTACTGTAACTGATGTGCACACAGCGCACAGAAAGAAATATCCATGAAACTCCTTAACCCCTCACAGGTGCGGTCAAATCGAACTAGTAAAGCATCACTGCATCCTTTTCCAACTTAAAAAGGCATTCCTCCAAAGCCCTCCTCTGGGTCCATCCTTTGACCCTCCTCCCTGGTCTCCCTCCAGTCCCTCACTGATAGACCCTCCTCCCTGGTCTCCCTCCAGTCCCTCACTGATAGACCCTCCTCCCTGGTCTCCCTCCAGTCCCTCACTGATAGACCCTCCTCCCTGGTCTCCCTCCAGTCCCTCACTGATAGACCCTCCTCCCTGGTCTCCCTCCAGTCCCTCACTGATAGACCCTCCTCCCTGGTCTCTACCAGCCTGCCCCCCAGCCCCGACATGGAGCAGCAGGGTTCTCCGAGGATGGCTCTCTGCCAGGGAGGATGTCAGACCTGCCTCCACTCCAGCACCGTGTCAGCTGAGCGGGGAGGAAGGCCAAGGGGCTGACGTAAGTATTGACACACTCCCTGAAACACAATCCCCCATGCCAGGGCCCTGGCTTGTGGGCCCCCATGATGGGAGGGAGGGAGGGAAGGAAAAGGAAGGGAGGAGGGGAGGATTGTGAATTCTTGGCAGAGGGTTGAAGAGACGCCATTAAAAAGGCAAATGTGATTAATTTTTAGTGAGAACGCTGAAGTCTTGGCGATTGTCAGCGAGGTCGGGCTAAAGGGATGTGACACAGAAATTACTCTTCCTCCTGCTCCTAATGTGACTCGTCACTTGGAGGAAATATCTGGGAGATGGGGACAGTGACAAAAACACTCTCGTCTAATAGACTAACTGTTTATCTGTCTGGGGCTCCTTGGTTGACACAGGCCCAGCTCTGGGACACTAAGTGATCTGTTGCTACAGCCCACAGACACATTTAGAGAAAGACTGAAAGACACTGTAGCCCAGAGATTACTTAATAGCTGGTCATTATTATGTGACCCTCTGAATTTCATACGTACTCTGACCCAAAGCATAGTATTTGTGTGTGTGTGTGTGTGTATCAGAGTGTGTGTGTTTCTGGGTGTTGTTTTGTGTTTGATTCTGTCTGGACCTGTATGAACTGAGGAAGACTCCCTGGGGAGTGACATTTTCAAGGCGAGACAAAAGCGAATGTCACACTTGAACACAACCCCTTGCAAACAAAGCAACACTGCATCAGTTCCCTACCGGTCCAGCTTGTTTAAAGACCACTGCTTGCAACTGTAAACAGCAGATAAAAGGTTATGTCTTGAACCATTTCATGATGAAGGACGAGCCAAACATTTTACATAAAGGACATGTAATATCTAAAGCAATTTACCTGAACTCTAGTAAAATGCTGCCAGACAGCTGGTATAAACGTGCACAGTACCTTATCGGACCACCACCCCTCCAGCTGTGCTTTACCTTGTAAATGTCCCCTTGAGAACAGAATACATAATGACATCTTTATTGTAAATCACCAAAGGTCAACATTTTTTAATCCACCCCCATTGCCCGGTAATCTTGGATCAGTCCTTGACTGAGATCTGTATTCCAGGACTTAACTATTACAGTGCCGTGGGGGGGGGGAACACTCTTTAGATTTCACACTATGTAGTCCTGCTCTATTTGTGGGGGGGAAAAAACTGCTCACGCCCATGTTTCCCATTACCACGACCACCTTGAGATAAATGGGACTTTCTCCCTGTTTGCCATAAGCTTTTACTTCAAACGACATGTGCTAAGTATCTGACCGCTGGTTATATTGTTTCAGTGGAAATAAAACAATCACTTCTTTCCCTGTCATTGCGCCTGGCAGCAGTGGGGGGCCAGTCTCTCTATATGGGGTGTGTTTATGGTGGCTGCAGAGGGGCCAGTCTCTCTATATGGGGTGTGTTTATGGTGGCTGCAGAGGGGCCAGTCTCTCTATATGGGGTGTGTTTATGGTGGCTGCAGAGGGGCCAGTCTCTCTATATGGGGTGTGTTTATGGTGGCTGCAGAGGGGACAGTCTCTCTATATGGGGTGTGTTTATGGTGGCTGCAGAGGGGCCAGTCTCTCTATATGGGGTGTGTTTATGGTGGCTGCAGAGGGGCCAGTCTCTCTATATGGGGTGTGTTTATGGTGGCTGCAGAGGGGACAGTCTCTCTATATGGGGTGTGTTTATGGTGGCTGCAGAGGGGACAGGGGACTGTGACAGCCTGAGTCTGCTGGGTAAATTCCTGGCCGTGTATGATGTAGCCTGTGATCCTACGATCCTTGATTAGATCGGAGCCAGTAAATATTCTGTGATTAATCAAAGGGGCTTGTTCTGTGTATAGCACCCCCCCCCCCCCCCCCCCCCCCCCCCCCCTCCAGTGTCACCTTCACAGCTGGTAGGACCGTAGGGACGCCTTGTTTAGCGGTCTGAGCCAAGGGCTCCTCGCACTGTGACCTTATTTCATTTAAAATCAGGACTGTTCTGCTCTGGACATGGGTGGTTAGGTGAATCGAGACTAACTAGTAAATGGACATAGTTTCAATCCATTGTTTATTTATTGGTGTGTATCGAGGCCATCGAAAATGGTGGAGCTTCCTGCAAGGACGGTGCGTCCAGGGCGAAGATATGATATGTTAAAATTGTTAAATAGAATTTGTGCTTGCGGGGTAATACTTGTTAGTCTTGTTCTGTTCAAACACTAAAACTATTTGACTGTATTTATCATGCTTTTTATGGGTGAACGTGAGAGACATTCTGTAAAAACAAATCTCTGGCACATTACATGCTTGACTATGTTAAACATGAACCACTATTCTATTACGGATAATTACTGCTAATTAATAGACTGAACTAATTACTGTAACCGGTAGAGCTCCATTTAAAGCCATCCCGCACGTGAACTGTGTTTAAATAGAGCTTGTCCAACTGTAACTGAATCATCACTAATTAATCAGCCAGCTTCTCAACAGGCACCAGAACATCGACTTGAAGTGGCGTCTTAGCTGTAGTTCTGTCTGTCCCCAACCCCTCCAGGCGGATTTCTACATCTCTTCTCATCTCTTCCTCATCCCTCCTGTCCGACGCAGAGGCCCTGTCACTCCTGCAGGCCTTTGTTTAGCAGTAACTCAATGTTTCCAAACCAGTTCATTTGGAAAATGTAATCGGGTGCCCCGGATTGTCACCACAGAGTGGTGCCCTGGACGTGATCTCACTGATTGGTGCCCTCCCTTCTCCCTGCTCCCGTCCTCTTCCTTTGCATGTCGACCCTGTGATTGTCATTCTAAGATTGTGCAAGGGACATACACGTCATCTTAATAAACACGTTAAACCCGCCTGTATCCTTCCGCCTCAAAACAAAGTCCTGACCTGTTTGGGAAGGTGGATCTCTAATTGCTTCTGTGTGGTGGGTGCTGCAGAATTCTCCAACCTGCATGTCACCTCAGCCCAATCCGAATGCACGTCATTGTCAGCGGGTCTGAGAAATCACCCTAACAAGCGGACGATTACATAAATCTATCCTGGAGATTGCCTGGCGACACTGGAACTTTCAAGGAGACTTAGGTTTGGTTGTCGGAGGCTAGAATGTGCTGGAACAATAATGTAGCTGGGATTGTGTCCAAAAAGTCTAGGCTTGCTAATTTTCCCTCTGCCAGCTTCGGCCATGAGAATGGAGAAGGTTGGGATGAAGTGGTTGAGTGCTGTGTGGAAGGGGCGTGAGTAGGGTTGACAGGCTCTGTGAAATATCCTCCGCTCTGCCGTTTTCATTACAGAGAGCACGGACCAAAAATGCAAATCTCGCTCTCTCATTCGGGAGAGGTCATTACAAATATGACACTTTGGACGACCAACTTCTGATCACAGACACAACATTCCGTTATCCCTGCATCACTGTTTGGGTTATCTATTTCCACATTTTGCAGGATTCCCGCTGGCTGTTTTCGGGCGGCTTTTTCAACGTTTTGTGCATCTGCATCGACGTTTTCCTCACATAAAAACATTTGTCTCCCTTAAATCCCAAAAATACCAGGTCCTCGACTGGCCAATGTAAGTGTTTGTGGGGCTTACGAAACCTAGTTTCCAGGACAGTGCTGGTTCCTATGGGTCTACAGGGGCTGACACTGAGTACCCCAGACCTGTCTGATGGTCTTCTATGAGGGAGTGATGAATTGCCCTAATGGGAAGTCAGACCAGAGAGCCTTGTCGAGGGGATGTGATGAAGAGAGGGCTTCACTGTCATGGTTTTATAGCCTATCAGTATAGTTATATCAGCTCGATTATGTCCCTCCTTTTTCTGCACCATAAGGCTGGTGGGATGGCCGGCTCTCAGGCTCCGTTAAACAAACATCGTCCTGTGCTGGGCGCAGGTGACATCGGGACCGGCGAGGTGACACTTATAGACTCTCTGAGCAGAACACCCACTTGTCAAGAGCTACAGCCAGCGTGAATGAATACGTGTTCCAGTAAAATAGGCCAATACAATGCAAAACTGTACTTGTCTGTTACACGACCGAAATGTACCGTGTTGCTAAGAAGGACACTAACTCGGACGCAAACCGTGTACATGTTTGGGGTTCGACACAACATGTTCGACAGTGGTTTAATCAGCAGTGAGAGCTGGATCCATTAATCGGCATTCCTCCTGACTATTCACCAGTCTGTTTCCAACACAACTCATTATTTGTGATAAATTAGCTGGTGATTACCGTGATAAACAGCTAGTGAATGGATGGGATGTACCTGTCAGACCAGACTCATTGGCTAATAACTAGCATTCAATGAATAAATAACGACCTCTCTCATTTTGGCTTCCTACATTACCTTCTGTTTGGTATTTGACTCTCGTGCAGATTGATTTCTCCTCTTAAACGTCCCTAGTTTTCAATCCAAGATGAAAACAGGTCCAGCTGTGTACCACCAGACTTCACCGGGGTCACAGGTACGTTTTGTGATGCAAAAGATGCAGGGTACATCTCAACATGGGCACATGGGGGTGAGAACGGGGCGAATGAGAGGGAGAGAGGGAGGGAAGAGGGCGGAGAGAGGTAGGGATGACTGGTCATCCATTACCAACACACCCCCTGTTACTCTTCAGAACCTCACAGTAACACCAGACAAGGGGGTATGTGACCTTCAGACATTAAGCAGGGCTGTTAATTGACTAATAATAAAATGTTTTTATTGTGTGTAAAAAAAAAAGCCTTTAGGATAATTGAATTTCACTCTACCCCTCTTTCCCTTTTTGCTGAGGTTGTAAAACGTTGCCTAGTTAATGGCACTAATGAGAAAGAGTACAGGGAGAGGGGTGATGTGTGTGTGGGGGGGTGATTGCTCACACTAACCCCTCTACCTTAGTCCCTCACTCCATCCTTCCCTCCTCCCTGACTATGCTCCCTCCAAACTTTACATTTAAACCACTCTCATTAGGGGCAGATTACGGCGCTGAAGCCTATTGGTCCTCATTAGCGTCCACTGATCCTTGGCTGTTCTCGTGTCCTAACATCTTTTAATTAGCACTCTGGAAATCTAATCAATGTAATAACTTGGATTAATCTTCTCTTTTTCGTTTTATCTTCTCTCATTCTTTCATTCGGCCGAGTTCTTGGCCCTCGGGCACCATGTTGGCAGGCGGCGTTGCAAGCCTCTGGTCTAGCCGCGAGATGACATGACGAGGGCGTGTGTTGAAATAGTCCTCGAAGACCCCGGTGGATGCTGAGATTAGCTCCTGTTTAATCAGGAAGTGATTTCGACCCCGTAACAGTTTGAGCCAACGGGGCGGCCATTTTGGATCTAGACCAACGCATAGTTTCAGGTGTCACAGAGATGGCTGCGATGAACCACACTGCTGCACTCGCTATTAGCTAGCTAATCTGTATGTTCAGGTATCCGGTTTAAAGCATGTCTAACTCAAAGTGCTCACGTAAAGTTGGCTGTTTGTTTACCAGTTGGCAGTTCTTCATTTAAGCAATAAGCCCCGCGAGTCCTTGTTTTGCGCTGATTTTAGAACAGGTAAGGTGAGTTGTTAGGCACGATGCGAAGCGGAGGCTCCTGAGGGCTCCTGAGGGCTCTTAAAGGCTTATTGCTTTTCTGAAACTGTTACTACAAATATTTGATATGGTTTCATAAATAAAAACAATTAGAAACTAAATAGTTTCATAATAAACCGTCATTCTTCCGCCACTTCAAAGTATAGTTCCTACATAAATCGTTGCCACGCAACAGCCAGATGGACACCTTTGCCGTGTTTTTAAATTTGAAATATTCGATGCGCAGTAATATGGAATGTTAAACAATGTTATGAGGACAACCTGTAAGGTTATGCTGGATTTTACAACGGCATGGAACGCAATATAGCCAATCACAATCAAGGATTGGAACAACCAGTTTTAGAAGATGTATCTGCAGTTGCTATGTGAGTCATGTGTAATGAACAGCTGTGTGTGATATACGGGACATCTTCTGTAGTTCCAGGGAAAACATGCAGCGGAGTCACAGACAGAGGCACCAGGCTGTGTCGGACAACAGACCTGCTCGACCCTGGAGAGCTGGCACGCCTCTCACCATGTGATGATGGACGATTCAAGCAACACACACTTGAAAACACACTCACACACACACACACACACACACACTTGGCCCACTCCCTGGTCAAGATGTGCAGATTACTGTACGCCGTGACCAAACACACACCTACTCGCATGAGGCATTGTTGCCAAAGACGGCTTTGCGACACACACACTCACGCACCCTTGTTGCAGTGCTTCAATATTCAGACCCAGGCGCTGGAGAAAGGGGGGATAAGGTTGCGTTTATTATCAGCTCCCTTGGTGTTCTCTAAATTGCCTTGTTTGCCCGGCACAAGCTCACAAACAGATGCTGTCTCCTCTGCTCAGGGTAATCTGCTGTGTCTCTGGATGCTCACTGGAGGGCCCGCCGTGCCACACACACACACACACACACACAGACACACCCATCTGACACACACACAGACACACACACACAAACACACAGACACCCATCTGACACACACACAGACACACACACAAACACACAGACACCCATCTGACACACACACAGACACACACACACACCCATCTGACACACACACAGACACACACACACACACACACACACATCTGACACACACCCATGTGACACACACACGGCACACACTCATACACACTTACAAGGTTGGATAAGAGAAGGAACATGACATTTGTATGCACGCACACACACACGCGTGTTCACACACAACGTGGGCCCTTACAACTACAGCAAGGCGCCCTATGTAGCATAGAAACACGGTCGGTTTCTCACCCCCTTAAAAGACACAATTTCACTCTTATTAAGAAAATCTGCATTTGGGAACAATGCAATGTCAGTCGAAATTAATCTGCTTTGACTGAACCCTAATGTGACTGCAGTCATCGAGTAATTATTGTCTGGATGGCTGCAGCAGCCTTAACCACTACAGCCCACCTCCCCTCTCGCTATCAGCAACCCTTCCACCCCCCACCCTTACGACCCCCAGACAGTGCTGGTTGAAACCAGAACCGTGCTTGGTTGGTGAGCACCCCCCCCCCTCCCCCCTTCCCCCTCCCCCCACTTAGAGGGGGAGCGTTACGGGTGTGACGGGCGTGTCAGTTAGCGCTCGATCAGTGAGCCGCGTTTAGCCCGGCTGTATTATTGTGATTAACGTCGACCGAGAGGACGACTGTCCGATTGTCATCCAAGATTCCGTCGGAGATCAAGAGGCTGTGCTACCACTTCAATACCCACATGCTCTTAAGCGCTCACACACAAAGGGGCACAGGGTAGGATAGCGCACACACACACACACACACACACATGCAGTACGCATGCACTTTCTGTCAACCAAAGGGTTTAATGCGTATAACAAGTGTTGCCTGCTCAGCCCCGGTTGTGTGTCTGTGTCTACGATGGATGTTTGACCCCCCCCTGCCTCCGATTGTGGTTGTAAAACATCCCTGTTTTTCTGTCCGTCGATGCTTGTCAGGTCGGGTGCCTCGTGGCTCCGTGTGATCCAGCTCTTCCTGGCCCTCTTTCCCTCTCTCGTCTCTTCCATCCCCTTTTCATCTCACACCTCCCCACCAACAGAACCGATTTGACTCTGGCTGATTAGAGTAATGACGGCAGTCCGGCAGAATTTGCTCCTGCCCACTGTACGTCACATTGGATCACGGTGGTGGCCAGTGGGGAGTGTGAGGGGCGTGGAGGGGCGGAGGGCGTCTCCTCTACCCAGACGAACCCTCTGTGTGAATGCTACAGAGAGAGGGGATTCAGACCCCAGCCATACTGCTGCTGGTTCATGCCCACTACACTGGTTAAGGCCCGGCCCATATTTACATTTAGTCAGTTAGCAGACGCTCTTCTCCAGAGCGACTTACAGTCAGTACAGGGACATTCCCCCGAGGCAAGTAGGGTGAAGTGCCTTGCCCAAGAACAAATCGAACCGGCAACCTTCTGATTAATAGCCTGATTCCCTAACCGCTCAGCCATCTGACTCCCAGCCATATTACCAGTGCTACTCCTATTACCATGTCCTGTCCACAGAGCACACCAGGTAACAGAAAGAAAGCAGTAGTAAAAGTAGGGGGAGCTTTGAAAGGCTGGTCTGGGGCCTGTTAGAAACTGTATGGTAGCAGTATTGGAAGATTAGCTTCAGGGTGCTTTGCATTTTCTTGTGTGTTTCTTCATGAGCTAGTCTGGGGTTTTTTTTCCTCTTTTTTCTGGAGCCGATATCCGCATGTCAAAGGAGCATCCGTGTGTTTGTGTGTGTGTTTGTGTGTCAATGTGCTTTAACGTGCGTATCGTTTGTTTATCTCTACATGTATCCGTCTGGCTGTGCATGTGCGTGAGGATCTCTGTGTGTGCTTCATTCAGGGGGGAAGGGGTGAGAGGGGGGGGGGGTAATTACTAAAGCCAGACCTCCTCTCCTCTCACGGCTCTGCTGGGTCCGCCGGTGGAGAAGAGTCAGTTTTGATTACAAGGTAAACGGCGTGGCGTCAGACAGGGAGGGGGCTACATGCTGATATGCATTCTATCAGGATGATTTATGCAAATTATGCACATTATTCCCGCGGGAATCTCTTCTGAAACTGCCAGGATAAATTGCAGAAAATTAGCCATAAAATCCACTGTGCAGGGATGTGTGAGGTGAGGGGCCGCAGAGAAGCCAAGGACATCGGGCTGTCGTGGTTACGCTTGGCCTGGCCTAGCCCCCCTCCCCTGGCCTGGCATTCAAGGCTGTTCAAGACCCTGACATGGACAGATATGGTACACAGACGCTCATGTTACTAATCTCATTTCAAGAAGTGAAACTGGAAACAGCAAAGGTTTGTTTCAGACTGCAGACCAAGGTTCTGTGCTTTTGTTTTGCTTTCAAAGATCAATGTCGGACATGTTGATTTATCTATTTGTTAGAGTACAACATCCAGCAGGGAAAACCTAGAAACACCAAGAGAGGTTCTGGTTTGTTGATCAGCTGCAGAATGAGTTTTTGATTTAATCAGTGTTTCTTTGTGGTGAACACAATTATTATTTGAATGTTTATGTGTACAATAACAAAGACCTTTGTTGTGCCGAGACACAAGATCCTAATCCTAGGATTAGATTATAATCAGAAACATGCTGTACAATCAGGTAATGGAGAGATATTTACACAAACATATAAACAAGCATCAGTGACATTAGTCACAAATAGGACTAGATATTGCTTTTCTCCGATTGGCTCACTCCTCGTTCTGGCCTCTCTATTGGTCTGGCCGGTCTGTGGTCACATGACCAGCTGTAGGCGTGTGAGATGAGATGAGAGGTGGTGAGTGACTCGCGTGGTAATTGTGTCATCCTCATGTCTTTATTTCGATGTGGAATCCTGAGTTAATGAAAATCAGAGACAGGAAATGAATCTTACCTTGGATGAGTTTTAATGGGCCCAGAAAGGGTCGTCACCTGCATACTGATATGACGCTGAGAAGATGTAAGATACATTCACACACGGGAAAAAGAGACATTTCAGAAACATCATTTAGACTCATATTAGAGACAGTAAGACGTAATTGTGTGTCTATATTTTCCATTCTTAAGAATAATTTCTTTCCATGAGCACATTTTAAATAATTCTGAGCACCCTTACAGAGGCAGGAGAGAAGGCTTCTAAACCCTGTCTGTGAAGGACATGCACAAGAACCGCTCCCATGTTAACGTGTACCCTTAACTCCACCCCTCCTAACACTCCCTCTAGAACTGGGGCCAGCAGATGATACAAATCAATGTAGTTCTTGTGAGATGCTATTGTCATTTTAAACATATAACTCTTGGGAGATAAAAATAGGATTAATGGAATGGAGGAAAAATAGAATGGCCGTGGATAGAACACACATGATTCTACGTGTTTGCATGTGCAGGGGATTTTGAAACAACATGAAATATAAAACAATCTGAACATTTAATAATCCAAAAATGTTGTCTTGTCGTTGGCCTAGCTACAATCAGAACTTGTTTTTCTTTCTTGTGCATTCAAAATACAAACCCCCATCCTAACCTATGTCTTACTCCTGTAGCCATGGTTGAATACACCAAACAACTCCTGGAACTGAAGGTTAATCCCATTTCAAACAACACCACAATTGACTTTGCTGTTGACCAGTGTCTTGTAATCCCAGTGGAATAAAAGAACATCAGATTACCACACAAAGAGAACGCCACCGGTAAACAGGGATTAGGAGATTTTTTATGGGATTTAATCTGATTAATATGGAGAGGAATGGGGGGTGGTTGATGTTACTCAATAATTATATTTCAGATGGGGAGATAATCACATGTTACTGGGTCACTTATTGTGGCCTGTTGGAGCATTTGATGATCCACATAGAGCACCATATGTCTTCTTGACCTTAAGACTGCCTTGCACAATATCTTATGTGACAATATGGAAAATACAAACAAGGGTGCATACTATAATAAAATGTATTAATATAGTACATTACTATGTTATGGTATTAAGGAGATTATTAGAGAAACAAATGTATAAATAATATTTATTATGTCATTGAGCAAAACTCAGATTCAGTCACATTCTGTGCTGAAATACAAGTGATGACACAGCATGTCACAGCAAGATGTAACGATTAAGTTTAAGTCAGATAAACGCAAAGCAGTTCATACAAGGGCACCGTCGTGACGTCTAAGCTGTGCTCTTCCCTGAGGTCCTTCTCCAGTCATGTTACACCACAAACTGGCCCGAGCGCATTCCTTTTCCAAACAGGATCATAGGATCAACTGACTCTGCATGCTGAACATCATCAATCCACACAATATTATGTGCCATACATTTTATCCTGAGATTCTAAAACTTCAATCACATCTGTCTCCTTACTAGTAATAATAACCTGTTATAGCGGTTATAGCACTAGTAGGGTGAAGTGCCTTGTCCAAGGACACAATGTCATTTGGCACGGCCGGGAATCGATCTGGCAACCTTCAGATTACTAGCCCGATTCCCTCACCTTTCAGCCACCTGACTCCCTACAGTGTAGCTGGTGCTGTGTGGCCTCAAAAGCTGGAGCGTGCTGTGATATCACAAGACTGACAACTATGAGTTACTGGGCAGGGTTTGATATTTGTCGGCTTGGCCCGTGCGGTGCATATTTCTCCATTTCCTGTTTATGACACCGCGTGGATAATTCAATTCCCTGTTTGGGCCTCTTACTGATAGGAGACAGTTCAATTCATAGCGCTTATGTATATTTTGTAATTTCCATGTTTATCATCTTTCGCATACATCACATCTGTGGTGTGAATAGACATCCTGGTGGTTCTTGATATGGTAAATTGGATATTTTATGGTTCATGAAAAGGGTGATTTTTATCTTTTCTTTTTTTTTCATGACCTCTGAGTCTATCCATAAATGCCTTCAAGACATGGTAGGCTTTATTAGCGTCATGAAATAAATACAAAAGATTTTGTTGATTCTAGCTACTGTTGGCTGCTCACTAGGTTGCGATTGTAACTCCTGTAGTACATTTTCTATGCAACAACATACTCTCTAACCTCCAGCTAATCACGCCTCAGGACAGAAACACAGAGTTTGGCTGTCTTCCTATAGCATTACATTTACATTACATTTATGCATTTAGCAGACACTTTTATCCAAAGCGACTTCCAAGTGAGAGCTTCACAAAAGTGCATAGGTCACTGATCATAACAACGAGATTGCCCCAAACATTGCGAGCAGCCAAAACATGAAGCATACATTGTGAAAACCAAATAAGTGCCAAAGGGAAGAACCATAAGAGCATGCAGTTAAACAAGTTACAATAAACAACATGAAACTCAAAAAGTGCAAGTGTTCCTGGATTATGTCGCGATCTCATCTGTGGACTCAACCCCCATCACACTATAATTCTTAATTCTTTAGATCTACACCCTCTACAGTATGTCTGTACTCCGGTAGCTTACACAGATTTACAATGAGCCCAGTGGAAAAGCAGGACCATTAACTCTCCTTCTACAGTAACTCACTCATCAAGAGAATGAGGGGAAATCACCAGAGGGGAAAACTATCATAGATTGAATTGAGATGTTACACATTCACATGCATGACCCTGAGGACTAGATATGTTATACCTCCATTCAAAACTAGAAAAACCTTAGCTGCTTTTGATCATCTTATCTGTGCAGTTTGGGTCCCCTCCCCTCCTCCCTTCTCTCCCCCTCCTCCCCCACCACACACGTCTCTGTCTCAGCCCTAGGGAATAGCCTCCACAGGGCTAATGTGAGTATTAGTATGGGTTAAATGCTCCAGTCATTTGTGCGTTAATGCACATTGCATAATTAATGATTTTTGTTAAGTTTCAGTTTCCATCAGCCACAGAAAGCTGTCGTTACTTTGTGGTGTGTTCAAAATATGCGGTTGTTTTTTTGTTTTGTTTTTACTAGAAAGTGTTCTGAAGCCATTTGTTTCTGGTGAGTAGGATCCTGAAAGTCGATGAGGTCCAGCAGTAATTGCTGACAATATTTATATGCCAGAGCCATTCTGATGTCTGCATGATTATTTCCCCTCCTGATTAACGCTCATTCCGTGATGATTCAAGGCATTTATGTGCATGATGGGATTAGATAGGACAGTGTAATGACCCTGTTGTCTAAATGGATCGTACAGATTCTGAACCCTGATTGGACAATGGAGAAAGGTATGGCAGTGTTGTGAATTGGGGTAGTAACCTCATCTAGGTGCTCAAATCCCTGCCATGGGAGTGAAATACGTTGTGAACTTATTTTGAGTCGAACTTTAGAATGAACTCTTTGCATCAGCCATTGCTTTTGGTGGAAAAAGTGTTAGACAGTAAAAGTACCAGAAGGCAATAGATATATAAATGTATAGTTTTAATTGTGTTTATATAACTTAATTGTCTAGGTTTTTTGTTTGTGTTAATACTGTACCGGCTGAGAATGAGTGTTATAGAAAATGAAGGTGTTCATGTGCACATTTGTCTGTATTGTCAAAACGATTGGCAATCTTGTTATTATTTGTTAATTCAAGTTCACTTCATTATATTTTTTAGAAGAAAACAAAATTATGTTCAACTTTACATGTCAGAACGTGTTGACAGACTGATGTCTGTTTTTTTACATCTTTGTAAATAGGTTTTTGTAACATTCTACATCATCACAAGTGTAGTTTCACAGCCATAAGACGTGTTAAAATTGTTGACCTCTTTCTATAGTTGATTTTTTTGGGGGGGGGATCGTTTCTGAACGTACCTCACGGAATTATGGTGCTGTCCATGGTGCTGAAATATTCAGAATGCCAGTCAAAATGTTTAAAATCTAAATGTCAAATGTTAAAAAACAAACAATACAATCACTAATTTTATTAATTTGATCTGAAAGCATATCTTTCTGATATGATCTGAAAGCATATAAAATAATATTTAAATACATAAACCTTGAACATTTTCAATATATATATATATATGTTTATACAATCAGATGATTAGCATTTCAAGTCTAACAGTGGTGCATATTAACCTGTTACATGGGCCTATTCATTTAAAAACTTCCTGATTGTATCAAAATTCCGTGTGTATTGGTCTTTCAGGAAAGGTTGCACTTGACAGCATGAGCTTATCCCTGTTCAAAAATGTGTCAAACTGAAGAGATAACATCGTTCTCTTTCTACTCAAAATGAACATTTTAAATCCTGCTCTTCCGTTATGGTCAGCTGTTCTGAATAAAATGGAATTACGAGGACTGCAAGCGGTTGTCCTTTCATGGGCATTTCTCATCCACCATTTTATGGCTGCCCTTTAGCCCTGTCCGAATGTGAGAACTATGATAGACAGCACATCAGAACAATAGGCAAACCGACGGGCGGGTAGCTGATCACTGATAGGTTATGTTGTGATTAAAGACACCCAATTATGGCAATGAACAGTGTCGTAATTACGTTCCTTAATCACATTCTGGAGGTCTAATTGCCTTAACGATGTGTTTCATTAAGTGAGCCTAGGTATTACAGTAGACAGTTTTCATACACAGTTGTTTTCGAATTAACATATTATTAGACATCGTCATGGAAATTATTTTAATAATCATAATTAAGGTCGCCAGAGCTTTGTCATGTAATACTAAGAGACATTTTTTGATAGCCGCAGGGCAATATTGCCCACCACGTCTGGCCTTCGCTCCCAAGGCTGCGTGTGTTTTTACAGAACACAATCCAGAAGAGTTAAGAGTTTTGATGGAGCAGAAATACTATTCTGCCTCAGCATATTTGTGACATGTAGAGGTTTCGAGGATCATCACGCCTATCTTTTAGTGACCATATTCGTTTTGGTTACCCAAATAAAACGTTTTTATCTACAACTCACATTGTTATATCAAACGTGAATAAGTTTATGTGAAAGGTGATGAAATGTTAATAGGTTATTTTCAGATTGCAAATGTAATGTTAAAATCCAAATAGACATTTTTGTCAAAAAGTCAAATATGGGATTGGTTGTGTTTTTCTTTGTTGTGTGACATAAGACGAGCAGACATAAAAATAAGTGTTGTTCAAAATATTTTAATAAAGCTTTCCAACACATAAACACATACAAATGGCCCTCTTTACCATTTATGAACTAACGTATTTACAATAATCTTCAGTTTGACCTGACAACGCGCCTGATCACTCAAGACCTCAACCTTATGGTTAGCACAATATGGAAGAAACGCAAATTATACAGCAATGTCGTTGATGCAGAATAACAATTTACCATGCAAACAAAATAAACAATAAATTAATAAAGACCAATTGAAAACGACATGGACATAAATACAAGCTTTAAGAGATTCACCTGAACGTTAGGCTTTGTTACAGTGTCGATTGAAAAGTCAGTAGGTTTCTTTTGCTAGATAAACAAGTGATTAAACCATCTTGATTCGAATTGAATGATTTCATACTTGCTTTTCCTTATGACATTCGTCTTGGGTGCTCAGTAAAAAAGTACACGAAATATAGCGTGATAGCTAAGTAAACGGCAAACGTCTCTTTTAAATTGAACAAGTAAAATAAAAGCAGCGATATTCTGGTTTATTAGATCAACTAATGTTCCAGGACGTTGTCCCTCTATTCAAGTGAAATGGTCACAAGTTGTCAGGTCGTACTAGTCTCCATAGGGTCCACATCTGCGCAAGTGATAAACAACTTCAAACTGCAACTCATGCAGCCACTCATATACTTCTGTTTGGTTTTCTCTGTCATTCACACCAGCACTTAAAGTATGCTTCGTATACACAATCAAGTATTGTCTGAACAAAAAGCGCTTTTTGAATGCATTTGTAAATGTTATAAAAGTATTCATCGGCATTATTTCTCGGTCTCGTTTTCTACTGACTGTAATACAGTAGCCTAAATCTCCTCTCCGAAGTCGAAGTGTTTTAGAAAGTGGTGTAGTCTTCGCATGTGCTTCTTTGAGTCTCTCTTAATCGGTCACTCTTGTGATGCAGTTAAGGCTTGTCAGTACATTGTTTACACAGACTCGAGGTGACATTGTTGAAAAGAGCACATTTATCGGGACAGGAGGATGCTGGCACTCCGGTGGGAAATACCGGAGGGTACCCAGGCGGCTGCTCGTACGCACTTAAGTTGGGTGCTGCCAGTGCAGTGGTGGCGGGTATTGAAGCCGCAGAGATGGCTTGGCCTTGGTTGAGATAAGCCACTAGCCTCCGCATCTCTTCCAGCGCCTGTGCCTGCATGAGGATGTAGTTTTTGGCGAGCAGCAAAGTGGCGATTTTGGAGAGTTTTCGCACGGAGGGGCTGTGCGCATATGGTATGACGCCGCGAAGCTCGTCCAGCGCGTCGTTCAGGTCATGCATCCGCCGTCTTTCGCGCGCGTTGATGTTTAGCCTGAGCGTTTTCTGCTCTTTGTTTTTCTTACCTCCCTCGGGTTTACCCGCTGCCACCGTTCTCCCGTCAGCAAGGAGGACCATCTCACACCTGCCGTCACTGTCATCGTCAGGACTCTGCTCCCCGCCACTGCTCTCGGCCGCCGAGGTCCTGTTGCCACTCTCCCCGTACTTTACACACAAAGATCCGGTTGGCAAACCCAGCGTTCCCCCTCGACCCCCTGCCAGTCCTCCAGGCTGAATTGGGTCCGAATCGGTCTGGTCGAAACAGCTTATTGGAGACTGGCGGTCTCTGACAGGCAGGTCCATTCCGGCTGTCGATCTGAAAGGGTCCATCTTTTTATTGGACACGGCGCTGAGAGTTTTGTGGAAAATGTCCCCTGGCCCGTTCAAGTTCATTCTCCTGTCCATAGCCTTCCAGATTCCACTTGATTGTAGGCTATATGTGTTGTGATTCTGCTGAAGCTTCTTGTAAGTTTGTTGCCCTTTGTGCTGTCAGTAGTCGGAGTTGGTCTTGATAGCTTGCTTGACTCGTCAACTGAGGTGTGGAGATTCGGCGACTCCTTCTCAAAAGTGCTGCCCTGCTCTGCGCTCGTGCTGCTTATCTCGCTCTGATTCACCTTCAACAGATCTCTACACCGATCAGCGTCACGCGCAGGGCGCAGGAGTCTTTTACATCATTATCTCGAGGCGGGTTATTAAAGAGGATTCGCCTATTGGGACAGAGGGCTATCTCCCCCCTCTCTTTACCCAATCACGTTAACGTTTTAATTAATGGGATTTAAACGGCGACAAACAATCCCGCGTGTTATTTCGCTCTCTCCATCCCTCTCCGTCGATAGTACCATGCGCACAATGATACGGGAGAGTACTTATAAGGTCTATTGTCAGAGTAAACGAATACACGCGTTAACATGCTGTTAACAAAGCACCCTATACGCGCTATTAGAAACCCTGTCCCTAACTCTGCCTTCAAAGATAGTTTAGCCTGTGTTGTAAAACATATAAGGAAAATGAAGACATTCAATCCCAGTAAGATTAAAACAGAGCCACGATAGCTTTTTATTAACTGCAGAAACAATCTTTTAATTCAGTTTGTTCTTCTATTGCTACTCCATCCACTTCAACTCCATCAGTAGAAAAATATTTTTTTGAAAATTATATTCCTGACCTGATTCCACATGTTAACAACCAAAGGTATAAGAATACTGTATTAACCTGTGGAAAAGAGCAAAAAAAGTCCCTGAATTGATAAAAGTAGTAATTTTATAAAACGTTTGGCAGCACTTTGCAGTGAGGTTGTATGTAATTAACATGTAATTAGAGAACAATGCCTTAAGTAAAACCCTGTACAGGAATTGCTGTGTAATTCCATGGCATTACGTTTCAGCAGCATAGATTATTACAAAAGTGAAAAAAGGCACTCTCCAGGGACGTGTGTAAGAGTTACGGTTCAGTGAGAGGAGAAAAAGGAGCAGTTGAAGGTTACATAACCAATGCAAGATTAATGTCAACATCCACTTACTCCTGGAAAGCCCAACTTCCCACATACCAAAATACACTTCTGTACTGCTAAACTACATAAACATTTTATTACGTAGCGGTTGTTCAGAACCTGCAAAGTTGTTACAATGCCGTATGCATGGTAGTTAATGTAACCTTATTTTAAAGTGTTGCCAAATAAATCTCTAGGTTAGTAACTCTCTTGTTTTTTAATGACAGGTTGCTCTCTGTGTCAATCCCACCCATCCCAAGACCAGCGCAAATGCACTGGGGAAATTGTAGAGGTTAGTAACCATGCCGGGAAACTTCTCAAGTCAGAAATTACTTGTGGATGTACTGCCATCTACTGGGTAGATATATGTTTTACACTCCTTTCTATATTACTACATTGGATTGGAGGGACTCTGTTTGTCTATACATTCAGTAAGAAAGATTCAGTCTTTTACAGGAGAACTTAAGTCTTTCTTACATTAGCGATGAAGCAGCCGTGTATATAAATCTCATCAGACGGTGTACCGACACAGCCATGGAGAGAGAACATCTCTCTAAATGTAGCTATGTGCACTGATCCTGTGGTACGTTTATTGTACTACTCAACAATCAACAGACAAGCTGAACTTACATCGCAAATTTTAAACCCTGGTAACTGATACTAATAACCACAGACACACCACATGCAGCACACTGGGGCTGGTCAGAAAGTACATTCAAAGTCCCTAGCTGGGGTCAAGAGATCGTGCCATGGGCCCCTGGAAGGACGCATATAGATCTGGGAATGTGCTCTGTGCAACCTCTGGAGAGAGAGGATGAAGATAACAGTCTCCAAACTGAGTTATGACTGTATCACCTGTGTGCCATGTCCCATGTGCATCATTCGTGGAATTTATGCTGGTTAAGGGCATGTTTTGTGGTTACTATATTTGTACTGTCCAGCCATACATAAAGGCCATCTGACAGACATGTTTTTCACTCATGTTCACCACTTTGCCCTTGATGGTCACATGATCCGGGCTCGTGCTAATAAACGAAGTGAACCCTTTTTCCCCAATGTTGTGCATCCTTCGCCTACCTTCCGACAGAAATCTATCTAACAGTCATCTATTCTCCTGCTTCGACCCAAAAATATAGTCAGACCGTGCTCACAAATTGTCCACAGACCCTTCCACTCATAAAGTCCCACAGTTTCTCTATGCGGGGCAGTACACTTGCCGCCATGCTGCAACACTGAGGAGTTATGGTGTAGAGAGGAGGAGACTCTCACTGTGTCCTGAGACCGCAGAGGAGCACCTTCATGGCCAATCAAGCCGGGGCTAATGAGACAAGATGGGCCAGGCCGATGTAACAGCCGTCACACTCTCAGCCTGAATGACTCCTCGGCACAAAGTCAGCATTTTTCTAATAGAGCCTGGGTTCACCATGCTGGGGTATTAGGGAGTGAGGGGGGGGGGGGTAATTGTATCCTAGCTCATAATGGTGTTTGTCACGTTCATATTTCATTTAGTGTATGTGCTGCGTTTGGTTCATGGAGAAAAGGCAGGCTTTTCACTCTGGCCCCACGTCACTCAATTAATTTAAGTAAAAAAAAAAAAAGAGGTACTGGCACTTCACACTTCGAGAGACAATATGAGGCTGAATCTGCTGAGCCTCGGTGAAATGGTGCGTCTTAGCAACACTCGTGGCTGTGTGTCCTCACCATGTACAAAGCACATGACATGTGCTCCATAGGAAAGACAGCTCATAGTTTAAATACTTTTTACTGTCTAGAATTAGAAATGAATCCATTGTTTTACTATGATTCATTTATTTATCCGTTTGGAATGTAGTTTCTGACTTTAACCACAAGATGGCAGACAGCACCTAAGTGTTTACTGTAACAACTCTGCACGCAGGAGAGTGATCCACTTTTTACTTTTCCGAGGCAGTAACTAAATATGTGAAACACTTTCAGGCTTTGCAGTGGTTGTATCAGTGGGGCATTTTGGGGTGACAACATTATTACATGTAATAAGTATCACATTAAACAGCCCATAACATTAAAAGCTGAGCAGCTGGTCTGAACCCACACATCCTGACAAACTAAACTGTTCTTCATGAATGGAGTAGCACAGTCACTAATATTTTCCTTGTAATTTGACAGGATAGAAGTTAGATCATCTCAATAACCTTGTGTTTCCTATTGAGAATTTCAAAATCAGAGCGTATTGCGTGCGGGATCTCAGTATTGACTGTGTTGTTACTTATCTGACTTCAATTCCCTTTTTGTCTGCTCCACAGATAACAGTGTTCCATGGCAACCCAATCCCATCATCTGGTTAATACTAAGTGGCCATTTATTCACTGAAGAAGTGATATCTTCATCCTAGTTTCTGTGTATATCCTTGTCAGGGAGTATAAAGTATCATGTAAGTGGCTATTATGTTTGCAATAGACTTACCTGACGGCGCATGGATACAGTAACCATCTTCTAGCAATGTCTGTTTTTTTTTTGTATATCTGTTTTGTGAGTGTGTGTGCTATGGAGATACTGCAGTATGATGACAAAGTGTTATGTGCTATACATGGAGGGAACCACAGTGGTAGCAAATAGATGACTGCATATTTATCTGCTATAAGGCATCACATTAGGCCTGTTGACAAGTGGAGGAACTGAGAAACGAAAGTGTCTACCTGTTATATTATACATAATAACGTATTATATTATCTCCTCTTTGTGATATTGGTTTGCTCTTGCCAGTTCTCACATGCACTGTATAGGGAATATGTGACAAGAATAGATCTCCTTTTCTCGTCCATCTGGAAATCTCATTCCATCCACCTTTCCTCTCTTAATTTTAAGTAATGACATTCACAAGGTCATGTGATTTATGTTTTAAAAAATTGTGTAATTCATCATATTTCATATCCCTCAATGAAGCCGTAGAAAACTTGATCAGACAGCATTGTTGATGTGACCAGTGTTCTAGGATCTCCTAAATACCCATACAAAGTAGTTTGCTTTGTATTTTTTATGACATGAAACCTTTTAAGTTCGTTTGTAGTCAACGTTCAATTTTTTGCATGGCGTGGTTACATAATGAAATGACCGGTAGGTGGCAGGCAACACAAGAAAATGTAGAAAATCCACAATGCTCTGCGCAGAAGAGGCCATAGCATGCCTTTGCAATTCAGAAGAATCCACATTTTTTCAGCTTGATTCAATACTGACTATTAGGCCAAAGCCATAGCCTAAAATAATCTATTACATTTTTATAATAAAAGGAGGAAATGTATTGCCTTTATGGCTTTGCAGAGTGAAATGCTTTTCAGCTAGGGAAGAAATGTTACATAGCTTACGACTGGTTGAACTTGTCCATGTAAAAGAATAAAAGCCATTTGCCTATTACACTTCAGCTGAAAGAAAAAAAAAAATATATATATATATATATATATATGGCTTTCGTTTGCGTGCGTTTGCGTGTGTGTCTTTCTGTGTAAAAATGCGCTTTTACTATAGGAATGTATATGATTATAAAGTTAGAAGGTACATGTCACCGTAAATAACTGATACGATATTTATGATGCCTTGTCTTTGGTGCGCGTTCCTGAAACAAAGGTATGGTCGAAGGCTTGCATTTCAGCACCAATGGAGGTGGACAGCGCTTTACAGGCGCGCAGCTACATTCGGTGTGTCTACAAACGAACCAAAGGTCATTTGTGAACTCTTGAAAATGTACGTACTTGAAACTGATTCACCGTTCCCCACTGTATTCACAGTGTTCATCTACATTTCAAATAACAGCGCACAGAGTACAGACAACGGCTAGAGATGTGTAAATTAGTTTTATTCTGAAAAACATGTACATGACACAAAAACTAGACGTGTAAACCAAACCTCAACAGTCCCCTTGTTTCTCCTTAGTTACGTGCATAACGGAAGGTATAAGGCTCCGCTCTTGGCATTCACCGCGTGCCTTAATTGTAAGACATTAAATCAAGGTCCGCTGTGAACACGGAGAGACAGAACCCCGGATAATTTGCACCTGGACTTTGAGTAGTCATTGTGTGTGTGTGTGTGTGTGTGTGAGAGAGCGAGAGAGAGAGAGAGAGAGAGAGAGAGAGAGAGAGAGCTTAATGTACTTCACCGCTATTTCGATTCTTCCATAGCATGACAGGATTAATATGGATTAAATAATGTTGAATAATGCTTTGGCCTGAATCAAATCAAAATCACGTCCTGAGATGTCACGTTGAAAAGCTTATACCTTAACTTTTGAGACCTAAAAGCAAATGCGACGGTTCGTCCCAATCCATGGTTTGCAACAAAAAGGGAAAAGGTCCTTTACATTTCTACTATTTGGTCCATAAAACGTCAGACTTGGACGTCCTCCATCATCGCACCAAACACCTATAAGAAAAGACAAAAATGTTTCATAAATCTCAAACTATAATTTCAGTCCTGCATCGTCAAGAAAGAATACAAACAGTTGATATTTTATATGGCGCACATTTATAGATCCATATTTAAAATGATAATCCAAAGAAATGCTAAAAATGTCGTTGTCCATATCGAAAATAAATAAATAATGGCCCTTAAGTTTTAGAGCGCAATGCACTGCACAAGTAGCCTGCGCACGGGTCACGTAAAAATACTGCAAAGCGCGAGGATCGACTGGAGAGCCTCAAAAAGGCGACCAACCCGTTTACAGTAGCCTTGTAGTCCATCCACGCACCTTGAAACCACCAAAGGCAAACAGGGTTCTCCCGCAAAATCCACAAGAGTCACACGACAAGCAGAGCTATATGTGTCCAGTTCCGACACCGCTAAATGGGACTGATCTCCCTCCGTCCGGTCTCTTCCCCTCGCCGGCTGACTTTGGGATTAATGGCGCTCTAGCCAAACAAATAAGGCATCTGCCTTCAGCACAAGAGGATTGCATGGGGGTGGTGACGTCACTAGGCAAACAGATGTTCTCTGTATATAACCAACGTCCTGATTGTCGTCCCGTGTCCTTGAAATAAGGATAATTCATTTCCCGGTTCCAGTTTAACGTAAGCTTACAATTTCTTAACTGATGGAATTATTCCACTCCCTCGTTTCCCATCTATTAAATGTCAACATTAGTCAGAAGGCAATAAATGAGTTTTTAACATTTTAATACACAGTACAGTATTAAATGTTAGCCTACGTCTATTACCATTTCCCCCTCCCAAATGGATTCAAATACACATTTGGCAATATGATCAGTTACGCAATTGTTAGACTATAAATACTCCCTCTCCCTCCAAACACACACGCACACGCACGCACGCACGCCTACGAACACACACGGGGAGTTGCTGGGAGTTGGGGTGGGGGGGGGGTATCTTATTTTTGTGTCCCCGTTTGATACAGGAATTAACAGTAGCAGTTTGGTTAATCGAATGCAAGATCTTATGGAACTGGAGCTAATTCACTGCCCGTGGTTTTGAAATGGTCTGTGTGGACAACATTTGATTTAGGTTCTGTTGCCATGAAATATGCAAGGGATCGCTAACTGATTGTCACATGATTTGATGTGGGTTTTACAGTAGGTTATGTCAACTATACATCGCATAGAGGCATCTATGTATAGGCTGCGAAATAGATGCTTGTTCAGTTGCTGACCTTCATATTTTAGGCAACAGGATTTATAGCTGAACACAATGGAAGTATAATCTCATAAACGGAAGAGCTGCCTAATATTACAACTGTCAACCGTCTATTTTTGGTTTTATTCCACAATGGGGATATATTCTTTTCTCTACTGAGTCACACCTGTCTTTCATTGATTTGCCACATAATACCGAGACAGAACAATCATCTCTAATGTAGCCTTGGCTATAACCTATTGAATCTGCACTGATGAGTCAAGGCTCCTAGCGATTAGAGTATACCACATACCAGGCAGCCCCGTCACAGCCTACATTTTCTGCATGCACCTGCTAATGCTAAACAGCGATGCTATTTGGGATGGGGCTAATCTATAATCTATAATCATTAAACAGCATATTTGCATGCTGAAAAGCAATACACCTCCATAGGGATGCTGAATGTGATTGTTGCATTGCATTATTCACTCAACATTCTGGATATGGAAGGGGATGAAGAGACAAAGGGAAACGCCATTTTAGATGTGGAAAAGACTCCCCCCCCCCCCCCTCATTAGTCATAATTGTTCCCCTCTTTCAACAATCATTTTGAGTTTTAGAACACAACGGCACATCCTCATATTACCACCTTGCATCTCAGACCCAATTGAGTCAGCGACCCAGTTGACCCAATGTGCGCGGACCCATTGTCCTAAAGCGCCGCGCAACGAGCAAATGCAGCAATACTCAATATCGATTATGCAACTGCCAACATAAACCTTGAAGGTTTTCATACTAAAACATTTGGATGAAATCCTGGCTTTGTCAGCACCCTTAACCTTTGTCCACTATGAGGGCTTTCCCATACGCCCGCAATAACAATGGCTGGTGAAACACTGGATTGTAGGTCCGTGATCTGTCTGTGTGACCGTCTTTTACGGCGATTCTTTATCACAGCACATTCAATGTGGATGCTTTATATTGAAGGGTGGAGAATGTAAAGTGTGATTCCTGGCTATTTACACGAAATCATACAAGAATGGGGTTGAATCTAAAGATGGATGTGGTATACTTACAATCTCACGTTCCATGCCATATGGTCGCCCGCATACACTGGTCTGATTGTGTATCCATTTGCTGTGTATCTTATTTTGGCGCTGTCTAGTTCGTTGCTTGAGTCTTGTTTAGCTTCAGCAGTCGCTTGTATTCCCGTTCCTTTGGTATGGAGGTGGACAATCAGATGACTCTGTTAAGCAAGAAGCTGATACTACCAATGAGACCGATGCTAGCCTCCGCAAAGCATGGCTGCGTTTTTTTTTCTTTTACTTTTTTTCAAAAGAGGGCAGGTCTGTGCATTACAATGAGTTAAATCTCTCCCTCTCTCTCCATCTCCCTGCCTCCCTCTCTCCCCCCCCCCTCTCTCTCTCTCTCGCTCGCTCGCACACACACATTAGACCCACACACACGCACACACACTCAGAATTCGAAGAAAACAAGTAGCCTAATTTGATGATACGTCTATGCCTTTTTATTATTATTCTATAAATACTGATGTTAAACACATCACCTGCAAAAAAAAATCGTGGACTAAATTTGTTACATACAGATAATCCTAGCCCCCAGATTAGGAATATGCGCAATCGAATCATGTGTCTTCAGAGGGCCATTAGCACGTTACAGTTTCACGCATTATGCCGTTCGACCGCATCTCAATCTCAGTAGAACCCAATGGTTGACCCGATGGCAATGCCCGTAACTCACGGGCAAATAAACGTCATATTACTTGACATTAAAATAGTAAAATGTTCTGTTTACAACTCACAGCGATCTGAGCCTTCAGTGGGTTAATTCTATAGCAACACCTAATCCAATTGAACATTCCAAAGATCTCAAATAAATGGTGGTCTAATGCATGTTGTCATGTCCTCTAAACTGTAAGGCATTTTTAGGACATGGACACAACGCTACAATAGTCTATAATCTACCTTTATAATTCTGATGGACACTCTCGCAGGATACAAGTTTAAAAATAAAACTGGCTTCTGTACTGCCGAAAGTCGTGCCTGACATCAACTGTGCAAATCTACACTGCAGCATTTTGCTTCTTCTTTTTTAATTGGGTCAGAAGAAGATTAGCTGACGAACAATTAAGAAATAGCATACTCAGTATAGTGGCTTTTGAAATGCTAAATCTTTTTGAAATTCAAAGCATCATGTCGTCTATAATCTATGGATTTTGCATTGGCTTCACGCTGCCTCTTATATTTACAAACATTTCTTCTGATGCAATGTCTTAATGCCATATCTAATTCACTGACACGTCAACACACCCTTTCTTAACAAAAAATATGGCCCTGTGATTCTTTGGTTTTACAAGGTTTAGAACGGGCATAAGAGAGTTATGTGAGGCATTCAATATTGAATTAATAATTGATTAAAGTGAGGCCCATCCTCGAGCTCCGTTCTACTGGTTTGTATTCCCTTCACTTCCTGCCGCGATCGACTGAGGAGCGAAGTATCCAATCGAAACAACGCGGTGTTGAATCACACAAGAGGCCCCACGGAAAGATGATGTCATTTGAGTAACCCCACTAACCCCGTAGAATAAGCAAGTAGGCTATAGGCTACATAGGCTATATGTCACACCACGTAAGAGAAGCATTTTAACACTTCCACCAACCTCATTAATTGCTAACATTGAAATTCTCTCGACATTCTTAAAACTGTATATATATATATATATATATATATATATATAATATGTTAATCCTCTCCCTCCTCTGCTCGGGGTGAGGATGTTGTAGGCCTCCGTCCATATGCCTTTCTACCTCATGTCTGACTGCTCTCTTTACAATCACCCCTTCAACCAAAGGCGGTCCGTTATCTCTTCTGATGCAATAGGCATACGGTGCTGGAATGTGAATTGATTAACACGGAAATGATTTAGCTTGATCAAATTATTTATTTTTTAAATAAAGATTGTAGGCCATAATTAAGCTTTTTTAATCCTTTATCAGAACGCAAATTATTCCAGGCTGATATTTAAACATTTATGAGTCCATACATATCTGGCTACAACGTTGAAGTGGAATTGTAAAGATCAGTTTTGCCCCGGGAGTGGGGGAAAGCTATTGTTCCTGCTGAAACAATGGAAGCTGCGGGCGACATGCAGCGGTGCGCGCATGAATAGCGAGGCTCTGGGATGTGCGCGGGTCAGTGCCTGAGGTCTCTGTCCCAAAGCCTTTTCTCAGCGTGTTACAATGAACCTGCACGAGGTCGCTGCTCCTCTGGGTCACAGGCCATATCCTTTTGTCCCGCACTTCAAAACAGATAAACATTTATTAATCAAGAACCAACCGGAGGGCCTCTGTTTCACAGTGAAAACATAACAGAGAGAGGGGGTTTGTGCTGAGGAAAACGAGAGAGGCTGAGAAAGGGACAGAAATGTCTAGTCCTGCAGATGCACTTTCCACCATAGGCTATGTGAAAGTTGGGCTAAATGTATAATGTTGCCACGAAGGTTGTTAGGAAAGATCTGCCGATTGTTAATCACCGTGGACTGGGACGAGCAAGCTGCAAATGCAAAGGTGGCTTAATGGACCATTCCACTGTGTGGTTGGATTTGCAGAGGTATGTTCAGAAGTAGAATAGCCTACATGAATGGCAATGTTTAGGATAATAGGGATAGTGTTTTCTGTGGAGGCAATGGAAAGTAAACGTATTTGTCTTCCTGTGATTATAAACGAATTAAACGGATTGTTTACAATAGGCTATCTTATCATAATAACAAACACTAGTGGTTTATGAATGTGCTATGCAACATTTTGTACAATAATAGCAGTATCTAAAAACTAGTAATGTGGTCTGTTTGTGAATTTGTTGCTGATGTTGCGTCATTGGTATTTGTTGTGATTTTTTTTCCTGTATGATTTTTGATCCTTCCTTTACGTTGAATAATAATGATATTTTGAAGTCGAACTCGTTTATTTAGCTTGTAAAATAAGTATAGTAAATTAAAACACTTAGCAAGAGGGTTAGCCTTCATAGCCGTCAATATAAGGCCCACACGCCATGCTTCTGTTTCAACAGTGAACACCATGTTGTCGTGTTTGTTTTAGATTTACTGAACGTTTCTTTATGAATATATTTACATTGTAAGTGAAGAAGACTGTTGAAACATTTTGTGAAAACTCTCTGATGTAAATGTATCGATTATGAATATTTTTTTGAAGAAATACTGAAACGAAAATGTCCAAAACAAACGAAATTTGTGAAGCAATGTCCGTGAAAATAATGTTCGACTACATGCCCCCTATTGATGGTTGAAGCAATCCGTTTTACAATTGAAAAACCATGTAGTCACCTGCACACATTTATCGACTTTTACAACGGGTCGCCTAAAACTATGACTCCACTTTTCCCCCAGCTTACACATTGACACAACACAATACAATACAAGTGTCCATATAACCTTCTAATAAATATACAGTATGTATTCTAAAGCCTATTTTAAGCTCACTGAGATGCATGTCACAGTTGACCAAAGCTAGGACATCTGTCCTTTCCTTCTGTCTTTGGTAAACCATGCAATTGTTATGTTAACATTTTTTGGACAACAATAGCCTCTCATTAGCATTAGCCCAGAGTTATTCCATTGTGATGTTGCAGTTTAATAGCAGTACTCTGATGCCATATATACCACACCAATTTCAAGCACCAAAATTTGACTCTCTATGCCAAGACTTACCATATATAATACATATTAACATACACCCATTTATATTGTGACAGTTGTCATAATGACAGTGTGACATTTTTAGGATCTCACTATTAAAGGACAGTTTAAAGAAAAGGCAAAATCGTACAATTTATGGTCCAATATACGTAGAAATATCTTTAAAAGAGGCACAATCTAACTACTATGACTTTTGTGACGTGAATCCACATGCTTTATCTTGAGGTCACAGCCAAAGACATAGACTTGGTTGACACTTGCTGTTCCGGTGAAACTGTGTTCAAGAACCTGAATGAGTACACCAAGCTAAATGGGTAAAGTACATAAGCTTTGCCGTGTTCACAGTTATACATTCAAAACAAAGCATGATGGGATTGTTAGTGGATGGAAGCGTGATTTGCATCGTCAAACATAAGGGTGTAGTCACAGGAGTTATGTTTCTGAAATCAGTTTTTGAGTCTGTTTACCAAGGCTTTATGTATTATGAACTGGGTGGAGTGAGATGGTTTCTCCGCTTTGATGTTTATTTGCTATTACCAGAGCAATAAATCCCATAAATACTAATAGGCATATAGTATACTGTATAAAAGCACCTTACACCATGTAACCGCATGCTTTAAAAATAAAACATTTCAAGATAAATCGACTATAGAAATATGCATTACCACCAATTCCTGACCAGGGTCTCTGCATGCACCCATTATGCAGATATTGGATGTTATTAGCAGCATTAACTCCCAACACCATACAGTTGTGGGTGATGTGTGTTTGCGTGCTGGCACAACCAGGTCATGTGCAGTACAAGCCTTCTGGCTGAGTTTGTGGTGTGCACTATGTTCCACTTTCTCTGATGTAACAAGCTCAGTCGTTTGACATTAGTCGGATGTTTTCTGACATAAAAGCAACCTGGAATCACATTTAGAGTTTTGAGTAGATTTTTTAACAATTTTGTTGGTAGAAGTAGAAGAGATGGTGGATGAGTGTCATTCAATATATAATTGATTTGGCACATGGAGTTTGTTTTTAGTATAATACATTAACTGGAGTGCTTCACAAAAACAGGTACTTAATCACACACAGTTAGATAAATTATTCACGGACATTCTTCAGTAATTCAAATGTATTTTGTTTATGTAAGGTAATATGTTTTAGCCTTCCATCACAAGCTTTGATATTTCGGCCAACACTGATTGCATGTTTGGCATACGGTCAACATCAGCATTATGACTATTCTCACAATTCTGCCTCAGAATACCCAGTTTTCTGTGTGTGAGAGAGGTTTAAAGAGAGCGGGGTTGAGTGTGAGGGACCTCCGCCCCTTCTGACATTACCGGGGGGTCAAACGTGCATGTAGGGCACCTGGTTCTCCTCCTCCTCCTCTCTATGTGATGTTAAATGTCAGCAACAGCGACGGCAGCACCCTTAAAAATAAGCCAGCTGTATTATCATACTTCTGCTAGGAGATCATCACATTTGACTCTCTGTGCCATGTTTCTCTTTTGTAGGGCAATTAAAGCTGCGAAAGAAAGCAATGAAATTTACACTGATTTGTTAACCCCTGGTTGTGATCCAGCAGTACCTACTTTTGAAATTACTGTACATAGAAGTGAGCTATCCTGGAATGGTGAAGGACCTCTCTCTCTCTCTCTCTCTCTCTCTCTCTCCTCCCTCTCTCTTTCTCTCTCCCTCTGTATCTCTCTCTCACTCTCTACCCTTCCCCTCATACAGAGCAACCTTTTAAAATATCACTTTGCCCGAAGGTACATTTTATTTCCTTTCAGATGTGAGCTGATGTGATTTGTTTAAACATTGCAGAAGTGATGTGTAATATCACCTTCTGTAAATGGAGCCAGTATTCACACACACACACCTCATGTTGTTCAAACTCAGTGCTTTGATTTAATTAAACAAATAAATCAATTTTCTCTGTAGCCAGGTGTTAATATTTGTGGTAATTATCTGTGCCTCAGTAACGATTGCAGTGTTTCAGGCTGAATCTCCACAATACTAAATCCACATTAAAACACTTGCTAACCCACTGGTAGAAACTAACACTTACTTTAAGTTAAAATCCTTTGCTGACTCAGTTATTCAGTTGTACCGGACAAAGCAGTTTGTTTGAAAAGTAATACTGGTACTGCCTCTCATTCACAGTGCAGGCAATGGATTCTAGATGTTAGCGGCCGGCTGTGATGCTACAGCAACTCCGAATGTCAGCAGTCAGAATCTAGGCTCTGTGCTGTTGCAGACCAAATGCCCATTGAAGCCCAATCAGAGAGCCTGTTCTCGCTTGTAAGTGGATTTCTCCCATACCCCCAAGGGTTGCGAAATAGGGGTCAATGGGTCTGTTATTGTTTTTCTATGCCTCTTTATCACAGTGCATCTCTACGATGTCAGCTGTGGATTGACAGAGAGAGAGAGAGAGAGAGAGAGAGAGAGAGAGAGAGAGAGAAAGAAACAGAGACAGAGAGAGAGAGAGAGAGAGAGAGAGAGAGAGAGAGTATGTGTGTGTGTGTGTGTGTGTGTGTGTGTGTGTGTGTGTGTGTGTGAAAGAGACGGGCATGAAGACCCCCCGAAAAGGAAATAACTGTTATTACGTTCTATGTGCATGCATGTCTACTCTCAAACACAACGACATCGTAAAAAGGACTGCAATTTTTCCACAGGGACACAGACACATCCCTGTGAGGAAAAACATTAGAAATAAGTAAATATCACTTATCCTACACAGCTCAGGACATGAGGCAGGCAGCATCTGCTGCTGAGCTGCTGAAAATATTGTCTGTTGAAATTGTAAACTCCTCTCTAGCTATATACACAAGCACGAATTTAGTTCCAATTATATCTCTGAGCTCTTTATATTGACCCTTACAATTGTAAGAAGCTTAGAACTGAATACTTCTAAATATGTGGGTTAGGTTTTAAATGTTTTCTTATATGGGGGAAAAGAGAGTTATATGTTATATATAAATGTCACTGGTAGGTTTGTGTTTTCTGCACAATACAAAATGTCATGAATTATTTTAACCAAGGAATATGGTGTAATTGTGTGTTGTAGCCAACTACCTATGAGGATTTTAACGTAAAAAAAGAAGAAATAATGAATGTATGTATTACGTGTTTTGTGATTTATTTGAATATATGTTAGTATTTCCTTCTGTAAATATGTTTCCACCCAAAAACATATTCTCTGCTATAACCCCATACTATTTCTGAGATTTAAACTTGGGTTCAGCCATAGGAAGGAATTTTTCTCTTTTGTCTCTGCCTGCAATGTGATCATTGCTCCAAAGCACAGCCATACATTTATTTTGATATAATTGTATTAATGCAGCGAGTAATGGATGAGCATATGTTTCACGTTGATTGCCATCCCTCTGACTCGATATGTCCTAGTTTTGCTACCTTACGCCTGACTATCGGAATGAGAATATGTGCCTTGAGTTAATGCTGATTGCAGCAGCTGCCAACACGTGAATCTCCATGGCAACAATAATGGTTGCCAGGCAACCGGGTTCTTTTTATTGACACTGAAAGAATATGTAAGGGCATAACGCTCCATGAACGCTTCGAATGTACGCGCTATATGCATCGAAACAGAAAATAGGACAGAAAGAGGAAACCAACCATTTTCACCGGTTTAAATATGTCCTGTGAATACCTTACATTACAGTTAAATACTGGTGTGGGTAATACAGTTTATAAATTACTGCATGACAAATGTTCTGTTTCTTACAAACACCAAATGAGTAGACCCGGCCATGACAAATACACGTTTGCTTCCAAAGGGCTGTGGGCTCAGGAATGGCTTGGACTGGGAACATAGCTGTGTCTTACTCACACTCGGATGAAAGGGCAGGGCGTCGGCCATCTTGGTTTCTGCAGCAAGTATTCCCCTGCAGCTCAGCCAGACCCAGGTGGCATGCGCACACACAGCGGAACAAAGCATTCCATCAGCTCTGGTGACATCACTGCAGTCAGCTCAGCTGTTTCTGCCAGAGCTATAAATAGTTTAATGGAGAGAGAGAGAGAGAGCGAGAGAGAGAGACAGAGAGCGAGAGAAGGAGAAAGAGAGATCAGACTACCTATGCAGAAAATATTTAACTCTCCTGACCCTCATCTTGACTGCACAGTCCTCTTTGTTGTTTTCCCCCACCGAAGAGACTAACTGTATTTCCAGCCGTGCACTAATCAACTAGCAGCCTCTTTTGCTTGCGCTTGTGCGTGCGCTTCCACTGTGAATCTTGAAACAAAAGCTGTTTTTTGGGGGGAGGGATTTTTCAGATTTCGTTTTTCAGATGTCACTGTTGATACAATACACGTTCTTCCTTTTCAAATATTTGTCTTGTTTGCGTGGTCGTCGAATATTCTGAACTAAAACGATGCACTGTACGTGCATCACTTGCAAACACGCGTTGAACGGAGAGCGAGAGATCGGCAACATGGATTCACCCAGCACACAGTGTACTATACAGCAGTCTGTCTTTCTGGGAAGGAAGCAATTATTAGTTGTGAAAAGAGAGTTCACATCAAGACTGTCCCCTCTCATTAGAGAGATGCAGTGACTGAGAGAGACAGAGCACCTGTGTGCAGCGGCCAGGAGTTCAGGCCTCAAACCACAGCTCCTGCTCACCCAGAGAAGACAGGCGCTAAGGACCTGTTGTTTCCTGTGAAAAGAAAACGCAAGGTAGTCACACGGCACTCAGTGTTAAGGTACTAAGGTGTTTCAACCGGAGACAACAAGCTGTTTGATGCTCATAGAACCCCACAGAGATCTGCAGAGGCAGACGTGTCGACAGGAAGGATGGAGAGGGTGAACGTGGAGGAGAAGAGGAAGCGAGGGAAGGGTTAAATTGACCGGAGACCCCCCGTTTTCTAATGCCGCAAAACCAAGTGCAGCGAGTGACAGAGCTGCCTGGATCCTGGCTCCCTGCCAGGCTGTCCACGTGCCCCGGCCCTCTCTTCTCACAGCCCAGCTGGTCCTCACAGGTGCTGAACAACCACTGCTCCAGCACTGCTCAAGCACTGCAGCCAGCCAGCCAGCCGGCCAGCCAGCTTCATCCCAGTCAGTCAGTTTGCATGTGAACCAGTCAGCCACACCAACAACTACGCCTGCCTGCCTGCCTGCCTCCCTCCCTCCATCCATCCTCCCGCTATCCAGCCAGCCAGCCAGCCGGCCAGCCAGCTTCATCCCAGTCAGTCAGTTTGCATGTGAACCAGTCAGCCACACCAACAACTACGCCTGCCTCCCTCCCTCCATCCATCCTCTCGCTATCCAGCCAGCTAGCCAGGCAGAATCTGGCCCAGACCCAGGGTTGCGGTGTGGCTGGCCAGGAGCCAGGACGTGTGCAGGGGGGTGGGGTGCCATGGCCACAGCCCTAGCAGGTTGGCAGCATTGAGGAGCGTAAAGGCATTCAGCGGCGTGAATGTCCCTTTGTCTCAGAACGGCGTGCCAGGCTAGCCTCTAATGAGGCAAGCTCTTTGTGGCAGGCCTCTCAACATCAAGTGGGCTGGTGGACTCATTAACCTGACTACTGCAAATAAAGCAGGCAGGCTCAAGAGACGCCTATGATAGCACACTTAAGGCCCCCGCTGAATCCCCCCCCCCCCCCACCACCACCCCTCCTCTTCCTTCTCCCGCTCCTTTTCTCTCCTGGTCTCCCGGGCTCAGGGTGGGAGCTGTGCTATGAGGACGTCTGCCTCTGGCCTAATTCAGGTGTCCCAAATAAGGGATGAGGTTGGTTTTCATGACCATTTCTCTGCCTTGTTCATAGAGAAACCTGGAGCTTTTGACAGACTCTCTTCTGTAACCTGGTGTTGGAAACATGTCGAGACACAGCCCTTAAGCAGCACCGGGGTGAAAGTAGGTTCCTCAGTAATACCCATATCCCGAGTGCAAGTCTCACAAATCTGGCTACCCTCCCAGTGCTTGCGTGTGAAATTTGGGGTTTTAGAGAGGAGACTGAATGCTGTAAATACATTCTCCTACGACCCCAAACGATATATACAGGACACTCTCCGCCTGGGAAAATCTTTTTAGTATCCATGGATACAACTATAGGTTACTGTAAGAGAAAACCCTGTATCTCTGTAAGGTTCTGCATTCTGAATGCACCCACAAAGTGTTCTCTAGCCTCTGAAGTGTGTTCTGTATGTAAGTCAAAACCGGCGGTCCGGTGACCGTGGTGACATGGTCGAGTCGGACACTCATCTGACATTCTATTCCTATTTCATCCAACAACGTCCAACGATGCTGCACTGTTTCATTATTCTCCCTGATTGTTTATCTCTACTAACGCTCTAGGTTATTAACATGCTGCATTATGGCTCATGGGCGTCCACTGCCCCGATATTGATTCGATGTTAATGTCATGTAACGTTTGATGTACGGTCTTTGAAATCGCTCAAGCATTTGATCAGGTGGCTCGTATGCAGATTAGATTCATTAGATATTCCCCACACAATTTTTCATGATGTTTTCCCCTCATACATTTTACGACCCTCCCCCCCCCCCCTCCCCCCAAGCTTCCCTTCCATCCATTGTCCTACCCCTCACAGTCATGATTTTAATCTGGTTATACTGTGAACACTCCATAAGTCGGTGCACAGATTCATACAGCCAGCAGTGGAGAGTGAGTGGGGGGAGAGAGATGGGGGAAAACGTTACAATGCACGCTAGTGTCAGAGAGCCTCATTTTCTAAAAAGGAATATTCATACCAACATCAAAGGTGTTAGCACTCCTGACACTGACAAATTGCGGATGAGGTTTCATTAATTAAGTAGGCCGCTAATGTTTATTTAAATGAAATTTACTGTTGCATTATTGATTCGCTGCCGCAAAAATTATCTGACACGATGCACATGGATTGCGAGCGGTGGCTCTCTGATGGCTCAGGCAGGCAGTGGGGGGTTGTGTGTGTGTGCGTGGGTGTGTGTGGGGGGGGTTTGTGTGGGGGTGTGTGTGGGGATATTTGTGAAGGAGGTGAGGAGGGGGCTTAGGTATGGCAAAGGACTGAGGATTGGTGAGGGGGAGGAGGAGAGAAGGGGAGAGGAGAGGTGAGGAGAGGGATGTGTAGGCACATTGTGTCCGTGAGAATGTGATGGTCCTTGCTCTACGTCTGTGATGAAGAGAGCTGAGTGTTGTGGGCTTGTGGATGTGTCTTTGTTTGCATTTAAACTGCAGATGATGGGGCTGTAATGTGACGGTACAGAGGAATCACACACTGTGAAGTGCAATTTGCTTTGTTTTATATTCGCCTTGCTCTTCTCTAAACGCACAAAGAACAGACCGATTCTCTCCTTCCTCTTCAGCTGTTAGCTCATCCTATTTTGCCCTTTACGTTTCTGCAAATTTGTCAGTACTTTTAATGTTTTTCTCTCTGGTAACTGCCGTTTTTTTTCATTTTCCAATCACTTTTGCAATCTCTGTTAACATTTTTCAAATGAGACATGAAGAGCAAACCTGTGTGTGCATTCTGAGGATGTGACCTGCATTGCAGTGTGAATTCACAGGCAGGATTTAAAACATCTGTGATTCTTCAATAGCCAAACGTCTTTAAAAAGGCTTGGTGTATTTACAGGATTGTAAAACTGTTTCATGAGATTTTTTACTCCCATTTTTCCCAAGGGCGAGATCAAGGAGAACAGGTCTAGCCACACATCCCATGATACCCTGGGGGTTCTGCTTAGTGTGTGTGTGTGTGTGTACAGTGTGTGTGTGTGTGTGTGTGTGTGTGTACAGTGTGTGTGTGTGTTTGTGTGTACAGTGTGTGTGTGTGTGTGTGTGTACAGTGTGTGTGTGTGTGTGTGTGTGTGTGTACAGTGTGTGCGTGTGTGTGTGTGTGTGTGTACAGTGTGTGTGTGTGTGTGTACAGTGTGTGTGTGTGTGTGTGTGTGTACAGTGTGTACAGTGTGTGTGTGTGTGTGTACAGTGTGTGTGTGTGTGTGTGTGTGTACAGTGTGTGTGTGTGTGTGTGTGTTGTGCTTAGTGCTGTATATGAGGCAACACAGCACACTTTGTCAACACACACACACACACTTGAATGAATTGTCACTATTGACAGTTAACAAAGAGCACCAAGGACACCCAGACAAGAGACAATCAAAGTGAAAGATTAGGCCTGTTGAGATGCTTCCCCTTTCTAACTGACTTTTAATGCTTTAAAATGTGATTTAGGTTGAAGGGGCTGGCTTTCAGTAGTGAGTCAGCTGTAGTGTACTATGTTCCTTCCTGTAGCAGAAGGAACCAGAAGGAACCAGATTCTCTCTCAACAGGGACGAGCCTTCATAATTCCTTTCACCCCCTAACTGCTGCGTGTTAAAGCAGAAACCACAGTTAAAGCTCAGAGACATGGCAATATATAAATCAACATGATTTAACTGAAGCTGATTCTGGTGAAATACAGCCTCCACCAGTACTGCTCTACAGATTTATCAGAGACTGAATACAATTATATTATCAGTGTAGTGAAACTGCAGCAGGATGACTAACAAACTTAACTGGTTTTTAAATAGCGATAAAACGTCTAGTTATTCACGTCAAGTCTATCACTTTTATACATGATGCTAACGGAATTAGAGCAGGTTAGTTATTATCATAAAGAAAATAGTAATTAATAACCAAAATGAACTGGTAATACAATCAAACACTGTAACTGAAGCGGCACAACATTATACATATATACAGCAATTAGCATGTGCTAACAGTGTTTTTCAAATGAAAAAGTCAAGTTTATTCACCATTCAAATCCATTCTAAATTAAATTATTATTAAATTTAGATAATAAAAACAATAAAAATAATAATGATTCTTTATGCTCTGAAGTTCATACAGCCCCTCAGTTCATTTCAACGTGCCACACATGACAGTGAGCTCTTTACGTCGTGTCTGTGAGATGGTCGTGTCTGTGAAAGGAGACAATTAAACTGTTTCTCTTCTGCCCTTCCTGCCAGGGTGCTGAGTGACGGCAAGGTCCAGGGGGATGACTGCATGCCATCTGTGCAGGTACTCTGCTGTGCAACCCTCCACCCCCTCAATCTCTGCAGAGGCGTGTGTGTGATAGTGTTATTGCTGAGTGAACTTTGTGTGTCTGTCATCTAAACTGTAAGTTGCCAGAGTTTGTTTCGGCCAGATTTTCACATCAGATTCAAGACCCTGGTACTGACCTTCCGAGCGTTGAACGGGACTGCACCTGAGTAGATCCAGTCTCTTCTCCAGCCTTGCACCCCCACCCGCCACCTTCGGTCTTCTTCTGACAACCGTCTGGTGGCCCCACCTCTCTAAAGCCCTCGCTCACAACCCAAGATCTTCTCCTGTCTGGCCCCCCAATCGTGTAATCACCTCCCCACCTCCATCAGAGATACTGACTGTCTCTCCACCTGCAAGAAAAGGCTAAAGACGCACTTGTTTTCCGGGAGTACAACAGTACTTAAGAAAGATTTGTTGGATCAGATGTTAATTTATTTCCTTCAGCAGGAACACAATGACTCTTATTGAGGGACTCGCCGCAGTTGTTAGTTAGTTGTAACTGATTTAACTGCCTGTATGTTTATCGCTGTGAATGATATTATTGTTGTTTGCTTTCCTCCCGGTACACTCTAGCACTTTAGAGGATCATGTTGTTTAATTGAAATTTGTTTAACTACATGCTCTTCTGGTTCTACCCATTGAAATTGCTTTTCACAATGTATGCTTTATGTTTTGGCTACCCGCACTGTTTTCTTGTTGTTTATGATCATTGACCTATGCACTTTTTGTAAAGATCTCTCTTGTAAGTCGCTTTGCATAAAAGCATCTGGATCTAAATGACTTAAATGTAAGTGTAGTTGTGTGTGTGTCAGCTCCATATTCACAAGTCACATGTTTCACCAAGGCGAATGTCCACCCCAAGTGTCAGCCCTCATCTTTAAGCTCAATTCTCGGTCTCTCTCACTCTCTTCCCTGTGAACACACACACACACACACCTGTTGAACGCCCATTCCCCATCTGTCCATCATATAGCTACCCATGGCCCTGGCAGACCCAGCCCAGCCCACTGCCAAAGGATACGCCTCTGTGAGTGAGTGTGTGTGTGAGTGAGTGTGTGTGAGTGTGAGTGTGTGTGTGAGTGAGTGTTAGAGAATGACCGTGTGTGTGTTTGTATTAGTGTGTGCCGGGGACGGTGGATGACATTGTGAGCCAACAGGCAGAGGTCATCCTCCATGGGCACAGGCCCAAGCTATATTATCGACTGGGGAGTTGGCAACCAGCTTCACCACACTGCTGCTGCCCACTCTTCTGTTCCCCGCTCGCTCGCTCGTTCGCTCGCAGTCCCTCTCCTCTCACACACACACACGCCCACGCATGCACAAAGAGACGCGCGCACGCAAACACACACACCTCAGAATGCACGTAGACACTCACTCATGCACTGACAAGCACGTACACACATAAATGCACACAAACACACTTCTGCATGGACACACACACTCTAAGTATTGATTTTACACTGCACAAGTTTTCAAAAGAAATATAATGGTTTTATTACTAGTAGCTACAGCATTTAATTACCATACTGTAGAAGACGGAATGTGGATTGCCGTTTTTTTTACAAACAATATTTTTGTTATAAATTCTTATAAATATCTGCCTATCTCAATCAAGTCTGTGTCTTTGAAATTTCATGACATCCATGCAGACTTTGTAAATAAATATTGAATGGCTTACTTATTGTTGCATTACCAGGTGGTGTAAAATAAAGAATGTTCTCCAAATTCTGTTTATAATTCAATAAATAGCAATAATAACAGTAAGATAAGAAATATGTGTCTTAAATGTTTTTTTAATAAGACACACTTCCAAAATGTATGTTATGATTACGACATTATAGTGGAATAATATAACAGAAAAAATTCAGTGTGAAAATAAATTAAAATATGACCAAACAAACAGCATACTGTACTATCATACATGCACTCATCTTGAGCATTCAGTCTTTTTCTCATTCCCTTCTCCTCTCCTCTTATACTGCTGTGTAGCAAGTCATGCTTTATCACAAAGCAACAATTCATGACCCACTTTCTTCCAATGTCACGTTCCCCGTGCGCTTTCTGAGATAGAACCAGTTACCATGGCTCTTATAAAGTACGGCGAGGGAAGAAGCCATTTTGTTACACGCTGATTTCGTCTCCAGTGTCCCAGTTCTGACCGCCCTGCTGGGCAGTGCTTACCTCACAGCCTCACCCTGACACAAACAACGATTACCGTACGCATCAGTCATAAACACAAACGTCTACACATAAAAGTGCTATGATTATTGCTTTTTATTCACACGTTAATTCACATGCTCTGCGTTGTGCGCAATCATGCGCTTCAATGATCTTATATCAAGCAATAATGCCATCCTACTGCTGAAATTGCAGGGCTTCCCCGAGTGTTTGTGTGTACACACGCAGTAAATACCTGGCAGGTTGTCTTCTGTGGTTCCAATGGCTGGGGAGTGATAATGAACGGGACATCTCCAGCAGATGCTGATGATCTGTACTGATTTGTTTCTGTTTCTAGAGATGTGACGGAGGGGGGGGGGGGGGGGGGGTTAGGGGGGGGGTTAGGTACTGAATCTGACAGAAACACTTTATGAAACACCCCCCATCTTCTCCCTGCACACCTGCCATTGGCTCTTTAGCTTTACCAAAGCCCCCCAAATTCACACACATGGTCTGAAGGGAGGAAGCAGGGATGGAGAGATGCGTGATGAGAGAGGGGGAAGGGATGGAGAAAAAAAACTGAGAGAGATCGAGATAGGAGGGAGCATGGGGGGAGCGCGGAGCGGTGAGTGGGGAGGGGGGGGGAGCGGGGGAGGCGGGGAGGGGGGGAGGGGGGGAGGGAGGGAGGGGGGGAGGGGGGGAGGGGGGGACAGCAGCTGGCTGCTTTTTTCCTGTCATTATCCCCGGTCGCTGTCTCAGACAGCCCCATTTGATGAAAGTCAAACAGTAACACTGGCCGTGATTATGTGACGACTGGAATTCACCTACTTAGTTAATCCTGCATCGGGGGTTAGATTTCAATTAATATCTCTCTGGTTGCTTCCCCCTCCCGGGGCTGGGGGTCTGTTGGATTGGGGGGGGAGGGGAGAGATGGGGGGTGCAGTGGGGGGGCAGGAGGGAGATGGGGTTGTGCTGTGTGTGGGTGAGCAGGAGATGGCATGATGTAGAGGATTGGGGGAGGGATGACGGAGAGAGGGAAAATGCCTGCTCCGGCAGATTCCGTGGGCAACATGCGAGGCACATGGATGGTGCGCCTCTCATGTGTCAACTTGACTGTTCGGTAATGCGAGGGGAATATTCAGCAGGGTGTAAAGCGGCGAGCGTGCACGGTCGCACACGCGCGTGAGCACGGGTTTGGGAACATGTGGGCGCGTGTGGGCATGCGTGTGCCTTTCTCACACACCCAATAAAGGCTGCATATTAAGCAGGTCTCCAAGCCCCTTCAGAGGATGAAACCCCCCAGGTTGTGATTTTCCACCATTAGTTTTACGAGGCAGAGGGGACCAGGACTGTGGTGAGCCCAGCTGAGCCTGCCTCACTGAGGAACAATGCTACTGTAACGCACCCAACCCCCCCACCTCCAACCCCCCCACCTCCAACCCCCCCTCCTCCAACACCCCTCCTCCAACACCTCCACCCCCCCCTCCACCCCCAACCCCCCCACCTCCACCCCCCCTCCTCCACCCCCCCACCTCCACCCCCCCACCTCCACCCCCCACCTCCACCCCCCTCCTCCACCCCCCCCTCCTCCACCCCCCCTCCTCCACCCCCCTCCTCCACCCCCCCACCTCCACCCCCCACCTCCACCCCCCTCCTCCACCCCCCCACCTCCACCCCCCACCTCCACCCCCCTCCTCCACCCCCCCACCTCCACCCCCCTCCTCCACCCCCCCTCCTGCACCCCCCCCTCCACCCCCCCACCTCCACCCCCCTCCTCCATCCCCCTCCTCCACCCCCCCACCCCCAACCCCTCTCCACCCCCAACCCCCCCACCTCCACCCCCCACCTCCACCCCCCTCCTCCACCCCCCCCTCCACCCCCTCTCTGCGCTCCTGTTCAATCTCTCTCCCTCTTCTCCCTGCCATCGAATTTCAGCTTCCCCCATTCTTCTCTTCGCCTTTTTTTGCCTCTACCATTTTATTACTTTCCTTCGTACACCTTCTTCCCTCCCTCCTTCCTACATCCCTCCCTCCCTCCTTCCCTGTCTGACATTCCTTGACATTCCGCTGAGGGTTCTGAGATGCAGGCTCCTCCCTGCGTCGCCATGGTAAATCTTACGCCATATGGCGTTGGATGGCATACGCAGGTTATGAGCGGGAAGCGGCAAGCAGAGCAGCAGAGTATGTGATGCATCATCGCAGGTCTGTTTAACACTTGAGAAGGTGCATTTCAATAAGCTTCAGTTTAAAGATGATAGTCCTTCATTGTGTTTCCTTATTGTGTGTTTATTTTTTTATTTGTTTTACACCAAATATGCCTTTGTTTATATTAACAGAGGTATGGCACTGTGAAACTACAGTAGGGATATGTGATTTCATTTCCTGTTTATTGTTCATATTTGGGAAATGTATTTGATAATGGTGATAAAATCACAGTATGAATCAGTCTATTTTGCATTTACTGTAGTCTTGTACTGATTTAATCTGACATATTAATCTTTGTTTTTCCCATAAATATTAAAAATAATTTGATGTATCAGACTTAAACTATCTGTTTAACTATCTGTTTTATTATCTTTTGTGCCATTGAGATGGTATGGCCAAAATGCAAAAGCAGGAAGTGTAAAACATCACCCAGTATTGAATTTAAGAGTCGAAGAGTGGATTTTATATAATTTCCCACATTATTAATGTAGTTTTCTACATTGTCTTTTAATTAATCTTTAGTGTTTAATTGGTTAATCGTTGTGTCTGTGTGTGTTTGAAAGGAGAGGGGGTGAAGGGCTGCACAGTCAAGATTTTTATTCAAAATATTAAAACAGAGGTTTTAAATACCCCTGGGCTTTCCATTTTTTTCTTTATCTAACCCCAACTCTAACCCGTCCCTGACTCTAACCATGTCTCTAACTCTAACCCTGTCCCTGACTGACTACTAAAATATGACTCATCATAGGCATGACATGCTTTCACTTGCATTATGTTAGCACACACATTGACTTATCATTCAAGGAACCAACCAGGGAGAGAACTACTCCTAATGAAGGTAATCAACTCACTAAGAGCTTGTCCAAATATTACAATCTTCATATTCTCAAACCTCAAACATGTAGGAAACCCAAGTGCTTCTTCTAACATGGTAATGGATGCAACCAAACTCCCCTTCTTCCTCTCCCCCCCCTCCCTCTGCCTCCTCTCCCTCCTCCTCCTCCTCTTCTTCTCTTTCCTTCTCCCCATCCTCCCCATCCTCCCCTCCCCCTCTCCTTCCCTCCCTCTGCCTCCTCTCCCTCCTCCTCTTCTTCTCTTTCCTTCTCCCCATCCTCCCCATCCTCCCCTCCCCCTCTCCTTCCCTCCCTCTGCCTCCTCTCCCTCCTCCTCTTCTTCTCTTTCCTTCTCCCCATCCTCCCCATCCTCCCCTCCCCCTCTCCTTCCCTCCCTCTGCCTCCTCTCCCTCCTCCTCCTCCACCTCTTATCTTTCCTTCTCCCCATCCTCCCCATCCTCCCCTCCCCCTCTCCTTCCCTCCCTCTGCCGGCTTCAGATCCATGGACCCACCATGCACGGCCTCTCCGTTCAGACATGCATGGAGTCCAGCCTCCTTCCCTCTCTGCTTGCCTCTTGCACCACTCCGCTTGCTATTTCAAGGAAAGTGCAACGTTTGCCTTGGGCCTTAATTATGTTCAATTTGCCAAGCCGGGCCTGAAACCATTGGGGGGGGTGGAAAAGCTCTCTGACCTATTTATCAATGCAGCCTTCCTCTCTCTGACAGAGAGACATCAAGGATCACGCAGAGGGGCTGAGAAAGAGAAAGAGAGAGAGAGAGACTGTGCTGTACTGTGTTCACATCAACACAGGAAGACCGCAGAATTAACTGACTGACACATTGGTGCACGCGTGCGTTTCTCTTGCATTGGTATCCATCATCAGAAAGGTCCCTTTTTTACAGCAATTTATGCATTTATAGCCATGATATTTTTTGCATTGTGTCGGTGTCTGTGTGTGTGAGTGTGTGTGTGTGTGTGTGTGTGTGTGTGTGGGGGGGGGGGGGTGCTGCTGTCGTAGTCTTACTCCTGCATCAACTGTGCCGATCCCATGGGCTAAACCACATAGTTTCTCAGTCGGAGACACTGCAGGTTATAGTTTTAATTCATTTATAGCTAATCGTTTTCAGAATGCATAATGTAATCAGATGCAATCAAATGTCAACAGTGCACCTATTAAATGGGAGGCTGCTAATTCAGTAATGTTCATTTTCATAACAGTGGGCTGAGGGTTACGAACCTGAAATGTCATCGATTTTCCTTCAAGGTGACGAGAGAGAAGGAGAAAAGAAGAGAAGAAAAAAGAGAAAAGAAAGAGACAGAAACAAAGGAGAGATAGAAAATGATGAAGACGTAGGGAGAGAAACAAGGAGAAAGGAAGAGAGAGAGGCGAAGGAGATAGAGAGATAAAAAGAGATAACGACAGAGAGAGAGAAAGACAGAGAGAGAGAGAGAGAGAGAGAGAGAGAGAGAGAGAGAGAGAGAGAGAGAGAGAGAGAGAGAGAGAGAGAGAGAGAGAGAGAGAGGGCAGTGACACAATACAAAGTGGTGTGTTTCACCTGTGTGGCCAGCCTCTCTGGATGATCTCCCCAGCAGGCCGGTGCTATCTCAATAGAGACTGAAGGAGCAGCTCCTTCAAAGCACATTACCGGACGTAAACACCGAGGAGGCCATTGACCTTTCATTAAGGCTGCTGATAAGGCCAACTCTCTCCCTCACACTACGTTGCGGGCCAAAATGTCAACTCACTGTATGTGTTGCAATTAAACTGAGTCTACTTTCCTCCTCTTTACATGTCAATGCACGGAATGAGAAACAGCCAAACATTGCTGTGCCCGGGAATGGGCCTACTTATGGCGTGACACGTATAGATTGTTTGTTTGTTTGTTTGTTTGTTGGGTTTGTTTTTTATGGAAATCAATGCTCCTTGTGGCATTTGTGTATTTTTGTAATAGTTGGTAGGCATCTTTACCAGTGAAAATGAACCTCCCTTGATTTGAGAAAGGCTGTATAATACATTCTCATTAAGCAGTTTTCACAGGCACAAACAAATACGCTTAGAAAGTCCTAATTATTTTCTTCCACAACAAATTCAAGGACTTTGAATATTCATCATTTGACCAGACAAGTTTTTGCAATTATTTGAATTTGCATGTGTATTTTAGGACTTGCTCTTACGTTTTTTGGTGGGGAAAGACAAACTAATTTACAGTTGAAGATAAATAAAAAGGCACATTTATGATCATAGCAGTTGCTGCCGGATACTAAAATCCCTTGTAAAGGATGTCAATAAAAAAAAGTGTTTTTCTGATAAGGTTTGCGTTGTTTGGCTTTCATCTGGGGTGAATACAAGTCATTTAGAAGAGCAGCAAAACATTGACTCAATACAATGCATCATATTTTGGCGTTATTGTTATTCGGTATGAAAACATTGTGCATTACTAATGCAATTTGACTTGCCAGTGCAATTGTGTGGAAGAAGCCAGGCCCATTTCCTTGTGCTACGAGCAAGGCTTTTAAACTGTCACCTCGCTCTCCCTCTCCTCTCTCGAGAAACCTTTTAGCAGTCCTCTCCCTTGGTTTGGACAATGAAGCCAAGCCGCCTCTAACACTATTCCCTTCCACAGATTTCTGCAGCTGAGATGGAAGTTAAATTACGGATAAGATTTGTGGTTTTTAGTATTTTCTATGTGTGTGTCTGGGACAGTGTGCATTGAATGTTTTAAAAAAAAACAAAACAATAGCTGTTGTGAAATAACAGTGCTGTGTACATTGTGCTGTGGAGGCTCCTTTCTGGAGGTAGGTGTGGACGAGGTCCAAGATGGCTGCAGTCTTTCTGCTTCCTCCCTGCTGTGTGTGTCAGAGCTCTGTTCACACTAAGTCACCTGTCCTCGCCGTGCAAATCATTGATTTCTGACTGGTATGAGAAAAAAAGGTAAAATGTTTCAACCTCAGGAGAAACAAAAATAATTCAGGCATTGCGGCATTCGTATTTATTTTTTGGTCTATAGTTCAGCCTTGATAAATAACCCAGTGGTTTTGAATGAGAGGTTTGTCTGTGCTGTTCAATGCAAGGACTTTGATTCTGTGTTTTTTAGCATCCTTCGCTTGAACAATTAGAGATTTAGAAAAAAATTACTCATGATTTGTGATGACAAAGCTGAGATGGGTGCACATGCCAACGACTGCTAAAACTCATGAATAATCTAACATCAGCCATAGGCTATAGATTAAGTGTGAATATTCATTAATTATCTTGGCTTTGGGGAGGGGTGTGGGGGGATGCATATTCAAACAAAGACAGGATCAAGACCCTGTTTGCCAATCAGGATACCTCAAACCCATGAGAAAACATGACTGAGTGACTATTGAATTCCACCAGCCATTTATCTATAACTACCAACACATGCCCAGCTTGCCTCCTATCGATGGACACAGATACATCTCTATGAATGATTACATCGTTTTAACTGGGCTATTCCCCCCCCCCCCCCCCCTCCGAAGTAGTGCCCCCCTCAACCCTCCCAGTTCTTAAGTGCTAAGTCACCGGTGCAGGGAAAGCCCATTAGCGCTAGGATAGGGGTGGCAGGGCAGGGGGAGGGGGACAGGAGTTTGGGCGATTAGGCTGATTGGATGTAGCAGCGCTGGGTTGCTCAGGTCAGGACTAATCAGCCTCAAGATTGGAGGATGGGCTTTAACAACTGACTCGGATGCTGTCCGATGCAAATGGATGTAACGTTGTCTGTGCGCACACACACACGCACGAACACGCACACACACATGCGTGCACGCACAAACACAAACACAGGGATACACGCACGTGCTACACGCGCACACAGAAACACGGAGAGAAACGACTGAATCAGCAAAAGAAGTGTGTGCGAGCCTTGCACTCTGGTGTTGATCGATAACTGTTTTGCCCTTGTCATGTTGCCTGTCCTGCCCAGGAGGACTGCGGAGCCAGATCTAGTCCCTAATCGCACGCTCACGGGGCCTCCTCTGCCCAGGCAGAGTGTATAAACATGTTCCACCATCTATCTGTCCTCTACGTGGTCTCCCTGCATCTCCCTCCGCGCCCTCCTCCGCCCAATCCCTCGTCTTCTCCACGCCTCACCCTTGAAAAACGGGATCTTAAGACGAATAGGTGTTGTTTAGGGGGATGATGGGCACATTTACTCTCACTTTACCAACGACCTCTACGCGCACGCTGTCACATCATAGTCCAAGGGGAAGCACCCCGATTGGACGGAGACGAACGACTCATTAGGCCCAGATTGATCACCCGGCCGTACGTTAGCGAGGACATTTCATCATTAATATTTCAATGTAATTATTTGCGCGCGTGTTGACTCCAGCGTCCTAATGTACGTGCCGCCACTGTGTGATGTATGAATTATTCTAATGAACAGGGTTTGTAGTGTCTCTATCTCCATCAATGTTGTTTTTTCTCTCTATCTCTTTCCCTCCATCACCGTCGACATCAGTCAGGCAGTCGATCAATCATTGAGAAAGTCAGTCAGAAAGTCAGTCGGTCAGTCAGTCAGTCAGTCAGTCAGTCAGTGAGTCAGTCAGTGAGTTGGCCTGGGTGTTATCAGTCGGTCGTGAATCAGACTGGTTTTGTTCCAGACAAGCTTTCCAACAGCCATAAAGTATGTACCTGGTTTGGAAGATGTTTTTTTTGCAAGTAAATAGACAGTGAAGGGACAGTAAAGAGACTGTAAAGAGACTGTAAAGAGACTGCAGAAACAGAAATTGCTACCCGTCTATAGGAGACGTTGTGTTGGAATGTGAGAATGTGAGAAGAAATCAGGACAGCACAAACAACAACAGTGTCTTGAGAGGCCTTCTTGCCTTTTGTGTTCCTGTTTGCCTCACTTGAGATGTTCTTTCTGTGTTTGCCCAGATTGTTTCCACTCTGTTCTGGTTGACACTTGGCGTCAGAGGAGTGATTTTGTCTCGGGCAGAGAGGTGGAGTTTCTGCCATGTATTGTCTATCTCGTCCCCGATGCCCTCGTCACTTGTGCTCAGTCAGATAGCGATGACAGGAGAGAAAACTTTCATTTCCGCTAACCAACCGCATTCAATGGGCTGGTGCCTCCCATAGCCAGGCACGCATGCACACACACACACACACACACACACACACACACACACACACACACAAGCGGACGCACAAAAAAACACACACTCACGCACATGGAAAATTAGGTCTTGAAATTACATTTTGTCAACAACCCCCAAAAATTGAATTTTGATTACTGCTTCTGTGGGTTAGGACGTGTTCTGTGCACAGGTCTCCTCAAGTTGTGAGTTTAAACTAGATGAATGGAGGAGTTCAATCAGATTGGAATTGGAGGTGAGTGCAAACCTGTGCATCAGCATGTCTTAATCCCAGGGAGGCCTAATCTGGGATTAGTGATCCCCGGTGGATCCAGATTAGGCCATCTACTCTTGCTATAGACCTGTACCAATGATTACTGCTGGGAAGGATGTGGGAGGAGCTTGGCTATGCAGTGGTGGCGCTTGATTGGGGGAGGCTGTTGGTAAACTCGGGGGAGGGAGGGTTGCCAAGGCAATCAGATGGGCTTTGCAGTGATAGGTTGTGACACAAGCTTAGAATGGATGCTTGTCTTTAGAGTAGCATTAGGTCACACAGTAAAGTGACAGTTACACAATTTATAGATCCGTGTGCATGCGCGCAAAGACACGCAGACGCTCAACAACATGCTCACAAACTACAAGCAGCCAATCAGTCAAGTAAATCAATACTAAATGGTGAAAAACTAACAATGTGTATCATGTCAAAGTAGATATGTTAGTCTTGAGATTTTACAGTATGTTTTTTATGTGTTAGTTGGTGTGCGAGTGTGTTCCAGCATCAATGTGCATGCTTATTTGTGGAAATGTGTGTCTGTGTGTGTGGGGTGCGGAGGGAGGGGGGGTTGGGCATACATGTGTGTGTATCTGCGTCCTTGTGTTTGTCCGTTTGTGTGTGTGCGTGTACATACGTACATACATACGTGTGCGTGTATGTTATAATTGATACCTGCTGGATGTTAGTCACCGGACAACACACACACACTGAGGCAAACCCAGGTCAATCTTATCCCTCTGCTCAGTAGCACATGGCAAACCCATAATCCCTGGGGTCAAAGGTCAGCTCCATGCTGCTTCCCTGGCTGAAAGGGCAGATGGGACACACACACACACACCCACACACACACACACCCATGCACACACACAGAGGTCACCCCCATGCTGCCTTACTGGTTGAGAGGGCAGATGGGTTGACTGTGTCATCATGTTAGCTGGGGCCCAGCCTGGATCTCCAGTGGCCATCTTGTCATTGGGAGGACACACACACACACACACAGGGTCAGGTGTATGGGGAAAGAAATCACGGTGGCAGAGAGACCAAGGTCTACTTAATAATGTGCATTATTATATGGCAACCACGGAACGAGCTTTCTGATTGGCTGATGGGTCGTCATGCCAGACGCGTATGCCCTCCTCGGCGGTCAACGCGGCTCCGTATTGCCCTCTGACGTCATCTTCAAAATGAGCGACGAGTCAGCTGCTGAGTTTTACTATCCAGATGATGCTGAAAAGATTTTTCATCGAAAATGAGGATGAAGACTAGACTCACTTGTGTCGTTATTTTGTGTTGAAATTAAAGCCATTTTAGCAGAACCATGTTGTCCGCTTTCTATCAAAAGTAATGAGTTGCTAGGCAACACATGAAACACAGCGTGAGAAGACTTGAGAGCTAGCTACAATTAGCCTAGAGGTAGGCCTACCATTTATTTTCGTTTACAAAATGAAAAGAACCTAAAAATGCCATATAATAAACTACTTACTAACCTCGACCGTTTGGTCATGCCGGGAAATATCAAACCTCGGCTTTGCCGTATCAACCTCGCTATTGTTCCGTCGATACGTTCCAGCCTCAGTTTGATATTTCCCGGCATGACCAAACTCTCGGTTAGTAAGTAGTTAGTAGGCCTATAATATAAAATCAACAAATTGTATCTGCAGCAAGTTTAAGGATCACATGTTGACAAACAGTGTCGAGGTTTGGTGCTGCATAGATGTACATTTTGGGCTGATTTCCTTTGAGTTCCACGAAGATCTAGTCGACTGAATTATTTTTACATCAACAATGGATGATGATATATTTTTAGACGTAGTTTAAAAAGGATTTTACAGAAATTACATTTGTTCTTGATAGCATTGCCAGATATTGTTTCTGCTTTCCCCTTGTCCTTTTCAGACAAACCTTTGGTTAGATATTTGGTTGTTGTTGTTTTTTTGTAGGTGTAATCTTCTTCGATTGCCAGTGCAAATGTGGTATTAAAATACTGCAATTTTATGGAATTTAATACATGTATAATCTCCTTTTCTGGATTAGGCTCCCACATTAGAACACATCAAAACGACAGAGGCAGAGACCGTGGTGGTAGGAGGGGGGAGGGGGGCTTTGGTAAATATAGTTCCTTTATCCCTTGCTGCATCAGGGCTGGGGAGATGCGGCTGTGGTGACTGGTACTAGTGGCTCTTTGGGTTTTTACTACTTGGGACAAAGCCTTGCATTACATTACTGTAAGGGTCTCTGAAAGAGACACAGAGATGCAAGGCTGTAATTTCAACCTCAGAGAGTCAATGATTCCCATCCCATTTTATATAATGATAGTAGGAAAAAGATGGCTAGCATTAACAAGCCTCCTTATAGAATTTGGGAATTGTATACGCCTGCAGGTGTGTCAGTGGGTCTATCTGTGTGGGTGCTTGTACCTGTGCATGTACCTGTGTGTGCGTGTGTGTGTGTGTGTGTGTGTGTGTGTGCGTGTGTGTGTGTGTGTGTGTGAAGGGTCTGTTCTGCAGATGTGACGTGTCGTGACAGTCTTCCGTTAGGCCTGTCAGACCTGGGGCCGCAGCAGGCTGTCAGTCCCAGGATGGAGCAGAGAAAATGGAATACGTTTTATCCATGGACCCCTGCAGGTCAGCTATGACAGGGCTGTTCCTCAATTACTGAGTATCAGTGATCCCTCTCTCCCTTCCTCTGTCCTCTCTCTCTCTCTTTCTGTAAAGCACATGGCAGAAAATAGAAGAGGAGTGGGAGGCAGGCTTGAATATCAACTTGAATACCAACTGTCAAATGGCTGAGCAGATAGAGAGTTGGGCTAATAATCAGAAGGTTGCTGGTTCAATTCCTGGCCATGACAAATGAAGTTGTGTCCTTGGGCAAGGCACTACACCCTACTTGCCTTGGAGAGAATGTCCTTGTACTTACTGTAAGTTGCTCTGGATAAGAGCGTCTACTAAATGTAAATGTCCCAGTAATGACTAGTGGTCTTAAATATACTTGAATAATTCTTTATTTTTCAATTATTACAGTGTGTTCTGTTCCATGCAGTGCTGACACACTGTATTAACTTGATAGTGAAATAGATGATGTCATAAATATCAGATGAATGTGGCACTACATTTAGCTTTATGTTGACTGTCATTACCTTAAACCGCTGCTATATATCTTAGCATGCCATAAAAGTTCATGTTTTATGTATTTACCTCTAACTAATGGGGTCAAGAGGTAGTGAAAAGGGATGACGGAAAGCCATGCATTTTAATGGGCCCTCAGAACAATGGACACGTGTCCAACACAATAGAGTAGATTTGAAACCCGTCGATACTGAGGTGGGGAGACCAGCTGGACCGCCCTCTCCCCTGACCTGAGGGTCACCAACCGCTACACCCCTCCCTTATCCCTCCCTCACCCCCGCTCCATCTTCACTCATGAAAATGCATGTGGGGGAGAAGTTGCTTTGTCATCCAGATCCACCTGACACACACTGAGGTCTGACGGGGCATGTCATCAAATCACCTCTCTCTACAGACAGGGGGAGGGAGAGAGAGAGAGGGGAGGGAGAGAGAGAGAGGGGAGGGAGAGAGAGGGGGGGAGAGAGAGAGGTGGGGGAGAGAGAGAGGGAGAGGGGGGGAGAGAGGGAGAGAGAGAGAGGGGGGGGGGAGAGAGAGGGAGGGGACGGAGAGAAAGAGAGAGAGAAAGAGAGAGAGAAAGAGAGAGAGGGGGGGAGAGAGGGAGAGAGGGGGGGGAGACAGAGGGAGAGAGAGAGGGGGAGAGAGAGAGGGGGGGGGAGAGAGAGAGAGGGAGAGGGTTTGGAGAGAGGGGGGGGTAGAGAGAGAGGGGGGAGAGAGGGGGGGAGAGAGGTGGAGAGAGAAAGAGGGAGAGAGAGGGGGAGAGAGAAAGAAAGAGAGAGAGAGAGAGGGAGATAGGGGGAGAGAGAAAGAAAGAGAGAGAGAGAGACAGAGAGAGAGAGAGACCACCACTCCCCATTGACCCCGGTGTCATCTCTCCTCTGTCTGTCATGGAGAGCAAGGTGTGATCCCAGAGATGGAGGCAGGCGTGTGGGCAGGATGTTCACCAGGCAGGCCTCTGGTTAACCTTGACCCTGGTCAACCCTCAACTCAGACAGCATGGAGTAATGTGGGCAGGATGTTCACCAGGCAGGCCTCTGGTTAACCTTGACCCTGGTCAACCCTCAACTCAGACAGCATGGAGTAATGTGGGCAGGATGTTCACCAGGCAGGCCTCTGGTTAACCTTGACCCTGGTCAACCCTCAACTCAGACAGCATGGAGTAATGTGGGCAGGATGTTCACCAGGCAGGCCTCTGGTTAACCTTGACCCTGGTCAACCCTCAACTCAGACAGCATGGAGTAATGTGGGCAGGATGTTCACCAGGCAGGCCTCTGGTTAACCTTGACCCTGGTCAACCCTCAACTCAGACAGCATGGAGTAATGTGGGCAGGATGTTCACCAGGCAGGCCTCTGGTTAACCTTGACCCTGGTCAACCCTCAACTCAGACAGCATGGAGTAATGTGGGCAGGATGTTCACCAGGCAGGCCTCTGGTTAACCTTGACCCTGGTCAACCCTCAACTCAGACAGCATGGAGTAATGTGGGCAGGATGTTCACCAGGCAGGCCTCTGGTTAACCTTGACCCTGGTCAACCCTCAACTCAGACAGCATGGAGTAAATGACTAGTGACTGAGAAAGGGAGATTATAGACTTTTACAACCTGAGGTTTTGGCTGCGAGTGATAGAGGAACAACAACCACCCTTGATTGTCACCAGGCCTGAAAGATAAATGTAAATCTTGCACGCTATTATTATTTCATTTCAAACCTCAGGCTGAGTCCAAGTGCACCATATCTGGCCTTTATTTGTGTGTTTGAGAGCTGTGGATCAGGCTTTGTGGTCCAGCTCTTAAGAACAGGCTTCTCAGTATCCTCTTTAGAGCTGTTGTCAGGACGCCACTGCCCCAAGCTCTGTTTCTGCCAGAGTTGCATTTTTAGGCTGAATGGTACGGCCATCCGTCTTGCACTGTTGTCAGCGAGGGTGCACATTTGCTCGCTTGCTTACACACACACACACACACACACACGTACACACACACACACGCACACACCTGCCACCCTGGTCACCCCTCACATTAATGACTGTATGAACCATTAGCAGGAGATGTATCTGACATGGAGGCACAGAGATTGGTTGTGGAAGGGCCGGAGCCTGGGACCTCACTGTCAGCTAGTAGCATCTGACTGGAGTCTGGTCATGCTGCCAGTCAAAGAGACAGTCACCCACACCCACATTTACACCCCCATTAGAGACACTTTCTGACATGTGTGTGTGTGTGTGTGTGTTTCTGCTTTATCTACCTTTGTTTGTTTGTTTTTCTGCCTGACACACTGAACTGATCCAGTGAAACTAAACGGATTCCCGAACGCAGCACAAGCTTGATTTACTGTATCATAGTGCAGTCACTTTTTGCAGTATGTAATAACCACATGTCATTGTTTTCCATTCTAATGGAATCTCAGGTATCATGATCAAAATATTGGAGTCATGGTGTATTGAATTTATGCCCTTATCTTTCCAATCTGGTGTCCTGTCTGTAAACTCAGTCTGTGTGTTAGCTGAACATTGTCACACGATTGAAAGAGCATTGGTTGTTCACGCTAGCTCCCAGAGTGAAAGAGAGAGAGACAAAGAGAGAGAGAGAGAGACAGAGAGAGAGAGAGAGAGAGAGAGAGAGAGAGAGAGAGAGAGAGAGAGAGAGAGAGAGAGAGAGAGAGAGAGAGAGAGAGAGAGAGAGAGAGAGAGAGAGAGAGAGAGAGAGAGAGAGAGAACCAGGACAGGCATCCATAGATATGACTGGGGTTCTCCACTGTGGCTCTGGTTAAAAATCAATAGCTGCTGATGAAATTTGCTGCATGAGTGCGCACCGAAGTCAGCAACGAGTTTCTCTCTTTGCACTCACTGGTTCTCACTTTTATTTTATTCTGTTTCTCAAATGCAAAGGGGATTTCATTTCTTTCTTCCCTTGCCGTTATACTTTTTTTTGTTGCTCCAAATCCTGCTTTTGGAGGGCCCAGGGGCTGAGTAAATGTGATTGATTTCCAGGGAGTGTGTCATCTAGGCCGCCCTTTTAGGGGCTGGTTTCGTAACCGCAGAGGCACAAAGGCGCGTGGAGCCATCATTCAGGCCGCTCCGCCATTGTTCACTTAATTCATACTGAAGGATCCAGGGCAGCCTGGGAGCACACTCCGCAGGTTAGGAGTCAGGACTGGTCTCTACTCACACACACACACACACACACACACTCACTCACACACGCACACACACTCACACACAGCTGATTGTATCCTACAGAACTCAAATATTGGTTTCATTTTGGTTCAATTACTGGATTGAATTGGAGAAAGGATAATGCATGAGAGAATGTGCATTATTTGGTTTATTTTGGTCGTTATTTATAATTTTGAAAAATCTCCAGCCCTGTAACGACCGTTTGGCCACATCTTCATTGACTCAACTCACTTCTGGTATGACTCAGAGTCCACTGAGCACTGAGAGCTTCCATGCAGCCGTCACGCACCCAGCCTCTCCTGTGAAGGAGGATTAATCTGTTCCAAACAACCTTTTATTTGTTCCAAACAACGACATGTCAGCCCAGACTAAAAGCAATTTGTTTTTGGCCCACTTCTCTGCGGCAGCTCCGGAGGACTGTGAGAGCAGTGTGGCATGTTGTTTCAGAAAAGAGAAGGGAGGGGGAGGGAGTCCGGAAAAAAACGCTGCTTTAATCTGATTAGGCCTGGCTAAAATCCCAAACCATGGTTGAAGTGCAGTGCTTGTGGTTTCTGACCGGCTTATGCTAAATCTGTTCCATGGAAATAATCTAGTCTTAAAACCCAGGAAACAAATCAACTATGCTAAGGACGTAAGTCGCTGTCATTAGGGAGTGATTAGGATAACATTGCAGGTCGGCCTGGCTGGCAGGAGGGGGCAGTGTGTGTGAATGAGTGAGTGAGTGTGTGTGAGTGTGTGTGTGTTTGTGTGTGTGTGTGTGTGTGTGTTTGTGTGTGTGTGTGTGTTTATTCACATTTGTGTTTGCTTGATCACTAGTTGGATGACCCAATATGTGTTCCATAATAGTTTCTTGTCATCAGGCTGAAAAATCTATAAAGTTTTTAACATTTTCAATACACTCTGAAAGCTAAATCAAAGTCATGCAGTTTTACACTACGTGATTTCAGAGTTTGAGTGATGTAAAGAAGTGTTAGTAGTACACATTAAAAAAATAATAATTTAATTACTATGACTTTATCTTGGAAAAACAAAACATGTGGCATACACAGAATATATAAGTCTCATATCTCTTGGGGCATGTTTTATAAACCAGAAATCTCTGTTTTTGGATGGAATTTAAGATCTGAGGAGTTCTGAGTGTGTGTGTGTGTGTGTGTGTGTGTGTGTGTGTGTGTGTGTGTGTGTGTGTGTGTGTGTGTGTGTGTGTGTGTGTGTGTGAACATTCCTACAGTGTGTATGTGTTTGCCATGCTGCTGTGGGATTGCAGGATGGCTCATAGAGTACTGAATAATTAATCAAAGTCTGGGACAGGAGTCACAGCAATTGTCCCTCTCTCTCTCTCTCTCTCTCTCTCTCTCTCTCTCTCTCTCTCTCTCTCTCTCTCTCTCTCTCTCTCTCTCCCTCTCCCTCTCCCTCTCCCTCTCTCTCTCTCTCTCTCCCCCTCCCTCCCTCCCTCCCTCCCTCCCTCCCTCCCTCCCTCCCTCCCTCCCTCCCTCCCTCCCTCCCTCCCTCCCTCCCTCCCTCCCTCCCTCCCTCCCTCCCTCCCTCCCTCCCTCTCTCTCTCTCTCTCTCTCTTTCCTACTCAGCACTACTCTAAGCTCACATCAGCCTCAGCTGAATGTATAAATACAACCTTAAAGGAGCCAGCTCAAATCAAACAGTCACATATCTGCCACCGACGCCTCCATCTTTAACACCCTTAAAATACTGTACCAGCACAAACCTGGTAACCCCAGCCTCACAAGGATGAACACACATGCCACCACCTCGTTCACTTGTCTGTGATCTGTACGGTCTGTTCGTGTCTGCAGCGTCTCTAGCTGACTATTCATTCATAAACATGCACTTAAACAGATCAATCATGAGTAGGAAGCAGGGATGGAAACTCAGTGGTCATGTTCATTTGTGGTATGTTCGCGCTGGTGTCCCTTGAAGAGCAAGTATATGGCCTAAACCCTGTTGTTTAGGTACATCAATTTGGTTTAGTAGGTCAAATAAATTAAGCTGGTTTTATGGTGTAAATCTTGTGGTTTGGGTACAGTACATAGTGTACCTTGATGATGATATCGACATGCAGGTGAGTGTTTGGTGAGTTTGAGGGATGCAGTGATGCAGCTGCAACCATTCTCCCACTAATGGGATTCCAATACAGGCTGATTTCAATATCAGTTTGCACTAATTATCTCTCTTCCCTGATACCGTTTCATTTCGTGCGAGGCTAAATTAAATGTAAAAACCATAACGCAATTGTGCAGGAGGAGTACACGCCAGCTAATGGCATTAGGCTGAACCGACAGTGGCGTCGAAGGCAGGAGGCAGCTAGGTCGTCTCCCTCCCTCCCTCTCCCCCTCTCTCCCTCTCCCTCCCTCTCTCTCTCTCTCCCTCTCTCTCCCTCTCTCTCCCTCTCCCTCTTTCTCTCTCCCTCTCTCCCTCTCCCTCCCTCCCTCCCTCCCTCCCTCTCTCCCTCTCCCTCCCTCTTTCCCTCTCCCTCTCCCTCTCCCTCTCCCTCTCCCTCTCCCTCTCCCTCTCCCTCTCCCTCTCCCTCTCCCTCTCCCTCTCCCTCTCCCTCCCTCCCTCCCTCCCTCCCTCCCTCCCTCTCTCCCTCTCCCTCCCTCTTTCCCTCTCCCTCTCCCTCTCCCTCTCCCTCTCCCTCTCCCTCTCCCTCTCCCTCTCCCTCTCCCTCTCCCTCTCCCTCTCCCTCTCCCTCTCCCTCTCCCTCTCCCTCCCTCCCTCCCTCCCTCCCTCCCTCCCTCCCTCCCTCTCTCTCTCCCTCCCTCCCTCCCTCCCTCTCTCCCTCCCTCCCTCCCTCCCTCCCTCCCTCCCTCCCTCCCTCCCTCCCTCCCTCCCTCCCTCTCTCCTCTCTCTCTCTCTCTCTCTCTCTCTCTCTCTCTCTCTCTCTCTCTCTCTCTCTCTTAGCAGCAGGTGTTGTTTTCCCCCTGCCAGCACTCCAGCAGATTATCTCAGCATCGCGCTGTTCACCGCTTCGCATCCATCTCGTTTAGAGCTCCACCATGGCTATGGTGATGTATATATAGACCCCCAATTACATTACTGAGGGACATACAGATGCAGTGTGTGTGTGTGTGTTTATGTGTGTGTGTATCCATAAATGCTCAGAGTTAAACTGTGAAGGTCCTGGCAGTGGGGCTAGCTACCTGTAACTGTTACCTGGGGTTTAGAAGGTCTGTTTTGGAGGGGGATTGTTTTACTGCAGGACATGGTGGTATGTCTCACACACACGCACACACAAACACATGCACGGGTGCACACACACACACACTCACTGCAACCTCAACCCAGCAGCATTCCAGCAGACAGTTGGTCTAATCAAATTAGAGATCAACAAGAACTGAATTACCTCTCCACTGCACCACACACACAAAGATACACACAAACACACACATGCAAAAATACACAAACAAGCACACACACACTTACATACTGCTTGAAAAGAAAAGAACAGAGCGAGGGTCAGCAGTGTTCAGCAGTCTGTTTTTGTGTGTATCAATCTGTAGACAAAATACTAAATAAACAATTATATTGACAATTAAGGCTTCAGGCCAAGAAGATCCTTGTACATACAATACCGCACTCGTGCTTGTGTGTGTCTGTGTTTGTTTGTCCATGTGTGCTGGTATTTGTCGTGGGTTCTATTGGCTCTCTGGCTGAATGGTTTCAGAGAGGCCAGCCCCCCAGCCCCCCAGGGCCCGAGGGCCCGAGGCCATTGACAGGCGGCCCAAAGCAGGGAACCACATTTAGAGACTGACACACTGCTGCAGAATGGCTCTGGCAGGCCTGCAGCCAATTACCAGGACAAGTGCCGAACAGAAACCCAAACACACACACGCACGCTTGCTCTGCTCCCTACTCTTCACAATCTCCACAAAGAGCCAACTGAGTCCCTCAAGTCCCATTAATTCTCCAGTCAATTTGTAAACATCACAGGCATTAAGTTGGACGCCCACGAGTCACCGACATCTTTAAGCCCCAAAGCAGACAATGCTGAACAGGCCACTTCTGAGAAGGAAAGAGAGCCCATACAACACATGACTTGTGTGCCTTCACAATAGCCAAAAGAATGAAGTTGAAATAAGATCATACATTATGCTGTACTGTCTACTCAAACGAAAAGCTGAAATCGTTTGTTGGCTCTGATAGCCAGCCTCAATTCCTGCAAACTGCAACGCTTCGAAAATAACTAATAGTACTAATATTTTCAAAAATCTTAGTTGAGCCTTGGAGGACATCATATTTAATGAACGGATGCAAAATGCTAATAACGGCCACAAGAAAACGTCAACAGCAAACGAACGGCACACACATAACCAATAATGCAATCAAAACAACAATAAAGGTCTAGAGTCCTAATAACAGCAGCAGGGTCGTCTCCACACTAAGGCCTTACGAGGCCATGTTGTTTTGATTACATTCTGCGACTGGCGGCCGGCTGGCTCCCATGGCGACGGATTGCTCCCTCTCTCTGATGGTTAATTGCTATGGCCGCTACTTCGTGCTTCGTTCGCTCTGCCTAGCCTATATCTGCTCCGAGTCAATTTGCATCTTATTATGTCTGAGTTAGCACAACCACACACTATGTCAAACGGAGGGGAGAATTTCCCCCCCTCTCTCCAAGTTTGGGCGAAAAATGTTTTAGCCGACAGTCACTGACGTCCAGCCGAGTCATCAGTGACAGATGGATTATCGTCTTTCAATTACACAAATGTTTATTAGTATTTCTACATAATTTCTGTTGCAGTATTTAAGAAGTGTATTTCAGTTGTTGAATGTCTGGAAGATCAGGCAGAATACTCCAACGTTCCAATCATTTATAGAAAGCACCATTTGCTAGATATGTAGGTCACTGAATTCTGGCTTTTTTTTTTTTGTCTGGCACAATACAAAACATGTAGCCTATACAATGTAAGGATTATTACAACTAGAAGTAGTTGGATAGAAAACAATTGACCTTACAGTCAGGCTAGAGTAGGCTACTAAAGCCATCAATGTAAATATGAGTCTTTTGTTTGACATGTTACTGTACCAATCAGCCTTTTAATGAACTTTAAGTTCATAATTGTTCTCGTGCATGACCGGCAGTAATTATCCCAGCCATAAGGTTAACACTGAACCTCTCTGTTTCCCTTAAGAGACGCCATTTAATCAGAGCGGGCCTTGTTCTATTTTCTGCAGGTCTCCATGCTCAATACAAACTGCTCTGTGGGATGTTACATACAATGAAAATACTATTGTGGATAGGAGAGTCTACATGTCAACCTGTTCAAATGAATCACCACACAAACACACCACACACATTACTGTACAGTTAAAAAATATATATCTTTATCTTTAATATGGTTTACTATGGATGCATTGTCTGAGCGACAAACCAGCCCCCCACTCCAACCACTTTTACTGATGCAAAGCCTGTATCTATTGCACCTGTCAGAAATGTATCTGTTTTCTCAATCGATCCCTCCTTGCCTATAGTGAAGCCAGCTACATGATGCATCGTAATGAGCAGAGAGTCCTTGATGAACAGGAGACCAGGATTGGCTATCAGGCACAATAAGGTCAAGTCAGCAGCCCACAGGATCCACAGACAAGACAGAGCCCCACCTGGTTCGGCTCTTTCACTGACAGAATTAAAAGTGTTGTTTTCTTCATCGTTTTAATTGATATTTTCTGTTTGCAATTGATCCATTTTTGTGCTCCAGGATGCAATTTGGATGACACTAAATCAATCTGATGCTTCAGATCAGGACGGTTTTATTGCATCGAGGACTGTGAGTACAGAGAAACTGTAGTTAAGTAAGATAATAGATAATGCTATTATACAGTGTTGCTACAGCATCATGTCTGGAGAGATCACAGGGCTGTATTTTACATTGTACAGCACACTGCAGTTCACCTTGTCCCCACCAGCCCAGCCCCCACCCCCACCTCTCTTTCTCACTCTTTCTCACTCTTTCTCTCTCTCTCTCTCTCTCTCTCTCTCTCTCTCTCTCTCTCTCTCTCTCTCTCTCTCTCTCTCTCTCTCTCTCTCTCTTCTCATCTACATGTGAACACATCAGTGCTGAGATGGGACCCTCTGATTCAGCAAATCAAAGGCTTCTGCTGTTCTGCTCTCCTCTCATGTCTTCCTCCACTCCTCCTCTCCTGTCCATATTATTGATGCTAGTGGAGGGCCAGAGAGCATGGAAGACGCCTTGAAAAACTAGGAGGAGAGAGGAGATGAGGAGAGGAGGAGAGGAGGAGAGGAGGAGAGGAGGAGAGGAGGAGAAGAGAGAGGAGAGAGGAGAGGTGGGGGTGGGAAGTGCCAAAGGATTTGTGGGGGGTAGGGCAAGGCTCGAGCTGCAGATTATTCTGGAAATTGCCGGCTGCAGTGTCTGCAATCAGGATCAAACCGGTTCCTCGGTGGGGGGATTTCGGAGTCACTGTCGATTTTTGTCAAGGCAGCCCTTCCCTGCGTGTCTCTGGACTGAGTGGGATGACATTCACCGGGGTAGCAGTGGAAATGTCTCACCACCTCATACTCTTGTTAATAATTCATCCCTCTCTTCCTCTCTTCCTCTCTCCCTCGCTGCCTCCTCTCAGCAGAGCAGTGGCCAGACCGCCCCGCATTTAATGGAGCCTGTGATTACCAACACTGACGTCTTAACATTTAAATAATACACACACACAGGCGGCAAATGGGCCACAGGAAGAAGAAGAAAAAAAAATCAATGAGTACATTTGAAGCGTGTAGTTCAGCACGGCCCAACAGGGAGCAGCCATCTTGGCTGTCACAGTCTGTGCAGAGCCAGCAAGCAGAAGCAGAAACGTACACAGTCGCAGCCTCCCCTCAGTCCCCTCCCCCCCCCCCCACCCCCAGTGGTAAAGAGGAACCCCCCCCCCCCCCTTTCGCTCCATCTCTTTATGTGTCTAGGCTCCTAAAATGCGAAGCAGTGCAGAGTGCCCTGGGACAGGCCCTGATTAAAACTCTCTGTTAATGACAAAGGCCCCCAAATGCCGCCTTCTCTCTAATCCTAATCTGCAGATGAATTTGCATCCCAGAGATTTCCTTCTCTGCTGCTATCTTCCTTCTCCGTGACATCAGGCAAGGCAACACAAGGCAGCGGCCATTTTGAAACAGCTGCATGTTGTAGTGGAAGTAAAGCACAGGCACGCTTTCCTCGGCTGTCATCCTCTCCCTCCCCATGCCTCAGGCCTCAAAACTCAGCTGCATCTGAAACCGGAAAAAGGATTAAAAAAAATACTTAAAAAAAATACTTTAAAAGGTACAAAAGCAAATTGTGGTTTCACAGGACTTCTTCGAATTCATAAATGTCAAATAGCGATTTAGTGGTAATATTGGAGTCATGGAAATATGAATCCAATATTACCTTATCTTCCTGATGAAGAGCCTGGAAGTACACAGAGAAAACACCCTATTCTGCTTACCTGCCACAGGACATTCAGTGATGAGGCAGTGGAGGCAGGGAAGTGAGATGGGTTTCTTTTAGGGGCTGGGGGGTCCAGTTGACTCCAATGAGGCAGGGGTGGGAGGGTAGGGGAGGGGAGGGGAGGGGAGGGGAGGGGAGGGGAGGGGAGGGGAGGGGAGGGGAGGGGAGGGGAGGGGAGGGGAGGGGAGGGGAGGGGAGGGGGGGGGGGGGGAGGGGAGGGGAGGGGAGGGGAGGGGAGGGGAGAGGAGAGGGGAGGGGAGGGGAGGGGAGGGGAGGGGAGGGGAGGGGAGGGGAGGGGAGGGGAGGGGAGGGGAGGGGAGGGGAGGGGAGAGGAGGGGAGAGGAGAGGAGAGGAGAGGAGAGGAGAGGAGAGGAGAGGAGAGGAGAGGAGAGGAGAGGAGAGGAGAGGAGAGGAGAGGAGAGGAGAGGAGAGGAGAGGAACCATTAGAGAAATGAGAAATGTGAGTAGTCGAGTATATTTAGCATCCGTGAGAAAAAGACTACTGTGGCGTGCCATGCTGTTCTGTGCAGCTCAATGCTAACGGTCACAGCTGCAGGTGCAAATAGAGGCAGAAATAAGGCAGTGGAACACGGCAGAGAGAGACAAAATAAACAGCAATAAAGGGAGCTGAGACGAGCTGCGCTGATTGTGTGAGGCGATCGTGAAATATTACGACCACAATGTGAAGAAAAGACTAAAGAAAGGGGATTAACTCTGTGTCTGTTTATAGAGAAGGGATCCAACATTGCAGCAAATGGCTGTTCAGTGCAAAGGAATCTCATAGGACAGCCTTTCTCTCTTTCCCTCTCGCTCGCTCTCCCTCTCTCTCTTTTTCTCTTCCCTTTGATGATAGACTGTGCATGGTTTTCTCAGTAATCCCTCAACATTTTAGGCCTGCTGTTGACTCTCCTAGTCCCTGTTCTGCCAGTGACCAGCACGGTCTGATCCCACAACACCCCTCCCTCTCTCTCTCTCTCTCTCTCTCTCTCTCTCTCTCTCTCTCTCTCTCTCTCTCTCTCTCTCTGTATTGCTACCTCTTAAACTCTGGTAATATACTGTAATTTTTCATGTTCTGCCACTCCGATGGTTTAACAGTTTTTTTTATGTTCAACAATTAGGAGCATTTGAATTATGCAACATTTCTAACAAGTAACTATTACAGTAACAACTATTTTATTATTTGCAAAAGTAAAAATAATGATGTAACACAATAACACAATATGTTGATTATACTAAATAACTGTATTCGCAGGTCTTTTTTTTCTTAGTGTGCATGTACAATATTGTGAAACAAGCTTCCACTCTTTCGAAAGGCATTTACGTATAAAAAAACGAGATCTATTTTTTACTTGGTTATGCTTTTTCCTTCAAACACAGGGGTGAGATACCACATGCAATCTCTTGTGACATATTTATGACAAAGAAAGTACGTTTGTTCAAGAAGATAGAGAGACGTGATTGATGGCGGTTGGGGGGGAGAAATGTCCCCTCCCCCCTCCTCTTCCATCCCTCAAAGATATTGAAATGGTAATTACTTCTTTGCTCATTACAATTTTAATCATAAGAGCACATTTGTCAAAACTGGCTGCTCTGCAAACAGATAAGCTCTCTGTGTCCTGACCTTTTATTGCTATTTAATATAGGGCTACAGGTTTGTGAACCAAATCAATTTAATTCAAGTCTATCATTCAGCAATGCGTTGCAATCACTGAGAGAAACTATCTAATCTATCAAATATGAATTCATGGAAATCTAATAGTCTCTAGTCTAAAATGACTTAAATCTGAGACAGTCTATTCGACTGTGAGGTTCAACGATAACTATGATTGCGGCACAATGGTCAAGCGTCTTGATGTCTCCAATAGATGCAAATATGTGTACTGTACTTTGCGTGTGCATGTGTGTGTGTGTGTGTGCATGCGTGTGAGTTTGTGCAGGCGTGCGTGTGGGGGGAGGGGGTGGTATGTAAGCGTGTGTGTGGGGGGGAGGGGTGTGTATGTGTGTCTGTGTGTGTGGGGGAGGGGGGGTACTGTTCCCTGTAGTTGTTCCCATAGAGAGGTCTTCGTCTGTTTCCGGGGAGTCAGGGAAATCACTGCACGAGCATAAAGGCTCCTGGGAGTTGCTAAGGAAGTGGCAATCACAGAGAGATGAAGGGGTGTGGAATCTTTAGTCTGAGCAATAGGAAATCTTTGTATGACAAATGGCTTTGGAGAATTGAAGCGATTGTAGGCGTGCAACAGAGAGGTGTCATTTCAGCTGAGAGTGTCTGGGGTCTTTTTCTCAGCAGTGAGCGGGTGAGAAAGGCTTCCTCCAGGATGGGGCAGGGGTGGTGGCAGACCTGCTGAGCATCAGCTAGCCGCAACACAGCCAACAGGCAGAGGAGGAAGAAACACTTTTTTTTTTTTTTGCGCATTCTTCTGTTTTAATCATTGAAATGTCAAGACTCTTTCTAGCTAAAACAAGGCTAGTCATTAGGAGAGTGTTGCGACGCGACTGTAGATCAAAGTCCATCACGAGTGGATCTCCGATATCTCCCTCTTAACTGCAAAAGAGGCTAAATCCAATATTGAACTTCGTAATTTGCTGCTTAAATTGCGTGAACTTACAGACGGTCACAGAAGACGAGTCCTTGTGCTGTCTCTTCACGTGTAATTTAAATCAGTGATCGTCATTCTCCACCTCAATTTGCAATCAAGTCAGAGGGCTGTGAAATGTGTTCAACTCAAATGAGGCCATTTGAATATGAATAATACACAAGGTGGAGTGCATTATGATAATAGCTTTCAATTACGGCCATGTATCTACATATCTATTTTCCCTTTTTTCATGGATGTTGTGGAGAGGAACAGCCCACCTCAGAGGACACTCAGGACGTGAGAGCACCATGAATGTTATAAATAATTGTTGTCCCCTCCATGAGCAGAGACAGTAGTATGTGCCTACTTGCTATCTGCTACCATCAATGTCCATTCATTATCGAATTAAAAGCACACTCCGAATGACGAATGCCTTTAACCTGTCGATACACCAATCAATGGCCTCACAATTACCTCAGCAACATTTCTCAAATAATCTGCTCTCGTCAATAGATCAAAAGTTTGCTGTTCACGCGTAACATCATTACAATTAGCAGTGAGAGTTAAAGGGGGGCAAGAGGCAGAAAGAGAGACTGGAAGAGACTGAGAAAGGCAGAAAGAGAGACTGGAAGAGACTGAGAAAGGCAGGGGGAGAGACTGGAAGAGACTGAGAAAGGCAGAAAGAGAGACTGGAAGAGACTGAGAAAGGCAGAAAGAGAGACTGGAAGAGACTGAGTAAGGCAGGGGGAGAGACTGGAAGAGACTGAGAAAGGCAGAAAGAGAGACTGGAAGAGACTGAGAAAGGCAGAAAGAGAGACTGGAAGAGACTGAGAAAGGCAGAAAGAGAGACTGGAAGAGACTGAGAAAGGCAGGGGGAGAGACTGGAAGAGACTGAGAAAGGCAGAAAGAGAGACTGGAAGAGACTGAGAAAGGCAGGGGGAGAGACTGGGGGGACCTGACAGACACCAAGAGAGGAGAGCCAGTTAGCTCTCAGTTCGGTTTCAATTTCCCTTAAATTGGTTGCTTTCGCACAATGGTCATGTCGTATAAGAAAGATTCTCTTCAGTCCAGGCCCTGGTCTGTTCCAAGCAAGTCAGAATGATCTAGCGCTTCAATCACAAACCTTGTTTGCCAGAGAGGAGAAAGACTGTCCGTTTGAATAAACTACGAACTATGCTACGAAGGTCATTGTGTTAGCTGACGTAACGGAGTGAAGTTAGAGGTGACGCTCAAACAACAGGCTGGCAGTGTTTCCTCCTGACAGACCATTGTGGTTCATGGCAAGAGTTACACACCCCCCCCAGACCAACCCCCGCGCCCCCAGACCAACCCTGACCACGTGACATAGCCCCGGTGACCTCATGTTGATGGTGTTTGACCCCTCGGGTCAGTGTGTCAGGGGAACAGTGACAGGTGACGCCTCTCGATGACTAGACCACGCTGACCTCCGCCATTTTAAACAGCTACAGAAGACTGGAGCTGAGTGGCTTCATGAATTCTAAACAGGCACGCCGTTGGAGCCTAAACGCAGCCCATCGAGAGAGAAGCCTACATCGAATAATGTTTTTTGTTTTTTTTAAGGGGTTGACATTTAGGTTTTAACTATGCCACATTTTCTGTTTTGATCAGCATTTTTTTTTCTTTCATGGTGTATTATCAGATCATATCTTAGAAAGTGTTAACAGATGCAGAGCAAGATTACAGTAAGACCAGACATTTGCAGCTGAAAACACGTAAAAAAAATTAGATACTGTCTGTTGGTAGAGCACAACAAAGAGTCACACTATAGTACAATTTCGATTCAAAATTCCAAAATGGCTGCATCTTTTTTTCTTTGTTCAGTCGGCCTTTCTTAGGCCCTTTAGTTTCATTGCATTCCAGGAGTGTATAACATGATTTCCCTATATTAGTGTGTGAGGGTAATTTTAAGTTTAGAAACTGGCTAAATTCACTCAAATAGTTAATGTCCTAAAAGGCATTTTGTGTTTCCCTGTTTATCAGTCCCTATGTTGAATAATGCAGAGACTGTGATTGGGATCGTTTGTGATTTACAGGGGTCGCCACTGCAGAGTGGTACAGACAAAAAAAGTCATTTGGAATCAAGATCTAAGATAGTGTACTGATATGTATAAACCATCATGAATATTCAAGACCTGCAAATGTTGAATAGCAAGTTCAGTTAATATTTTTTAGCGTTTACATTTTTCCGTATAAAAACAGAATTATCTATATGAAAGAAAATACTATTATTTCAGTGGATGGAAAGTTATGCATTAGAACTGAAGAATATGCTTGCTTCTTTTTGCCAAATTGATTTTTTTACTCAATGCATATTTACTTAATTTGAAGGACTGGGTTGTTCACGGACGACTAATTATCATAATTATACATGTTTCTATGGAAACCCACTAGTCCATTAGTTCAGATTCATTATGTTTTACCTTCCAGCAGATTTTAATTGTTGTGATGCAAGATAAAAGGAAATGCCTTCTAGCCTTTTTAAAAGTAGCCCACAATTGGGTTTAAACAGTTTTCTATAATGTTGTGTTTAGTTCATTCCCAGTCCCTTGTTAGAGACCAAAGCCTGGTAAAAAAGTACACTGATCTATACACAACTCAATAATATAAACCAATTAGCTCTGATGGTATTTTCCATCAAAATAGCTAATCAATCAAATAGCAAGTTAGTCATCAATTAATTAAGAGTCTTAATGTTTCATTGGCAAGAACTGCTATTGACCAATCTGTTAAATGAAGGTGAGAAAATAGGACAGGCAGTTTAGGCTTTCATAACACCTTCAGAGGTAAAGTTACCATCTTTGACTCTTTCTAACAACTGGGACATTTAAACAACGACAGCTTGAAATATTTTCCAATTACTGCAATATTTGTGTTATAAATGCATTTATGTGGACCAAATTACATTTCACATTATTCGGCCCAAAATAATGGCTTGTGTCGGTTGAGATTCAGGGGGAAGTCATCTTGTAGCAGTGTAACTGTTGAGCCTCTCTCTTTATGAACAAGGCTCTCTTCCCTTTAATGCTGCCCTTGTGTCCACAGAGTACAGAGCTTAAAAGATAACTGGTCTCAATCATTCACAGCAGCTGTGGTTTCGGAGCTGGGCACAAGCTTGAATGTAACAGTGTCATTGATCACTTGATTGCACAATGTGGGTCAAATCTCTCATGATAAATGACTGAACAAAAAAGGAGAGAAAAAAAGATTGTGCGTATGTGAGAGGGACAGAGTGAGAGTGAGAGGACTGTAGAGCTGTCCACTAGCTGGTGCTGAAATGGTTTTTTAGCTTTCTCTCTTTATCACACACACACACACACGCACTCGCACCCCCACACTTGCACAGACAGCAACGTGCACGTGACTTCCATCTTTTCACCGCCGTGCTGTGTGAGCGTGTGTGTGTGAGCGTGTGTGTGTGAGCGTGTGCATGTGTGAGCGTGTGTGTGTGTGAGCGTGTGCGTGTGTGAGCGTGTGTGTGAGCGTGTGCGTGTCGTCCGGTATGGATGAGAGTCTCACGTTGGAGGACAAACACATTGTCTCTTTCTACTTCCTGTTGAAGCGGGAGACCTGATCCACAGCCTGGGATCAGACCTGACTGGGAAATACAAGCTCTTCTATTTAGGTGCTTCTCTCTCCAATGCTATTTCTGTATTTTCAGTCTCTGTCAGACAGACAGGCAGGCAGGCAGGCAGGCAGGCAGGCAGGCAGGCAGGCAGGCAGGCAGGCAGGCAGGCAGGCAGGCAGGCAGGCAGGCAGGCAGGCAGGCAGGCAGGCAGGCAGGCAGATAGGCAGGCAGGCAGGCAGGCAGGCAGGCAGGCAGGCAGGCAGGGTGTGCCGGCTATATCTCTGCAGCACGCTGTCACGTCCTCCAGATGACCTTGGAGCTGGAGTGTGCCCCCTATCGCCATGCTGCAAACGCAGCTGTGCCCCCTGTGGCTTCTAGTCACTTTATAGCCACCGCTCCCTCACCTCGTCCCACCAATCAATAGTGCATCGGCCCCAGGTCAATGCAGCAAATTAACTGAGCGTGCTCAGTCACGTGGAGTGGGCATCTGGGAAAAATCATTTGCCTCGGACCACTGTAAGCAGGGGTGCACAGAAGTATGTGTGTGTGTGTGTGTGTGTCAGAGGTGGGTTTGTGGGTTGACAGTTCTGTGCTGGTGAAGGCTAAAAGGTCATGACCCTGGCCTGTTGGTTGGTAAACAAACATGTCTGTCTGTGGGTTGCAAGGTCTGGGTCAGGACACTGAGGGTCCAGTGTTAGTGATCTAGATGTTCCTATCATGTGACCTATTACTCCACATTACATCACCTCTTCCGTGGTGTCTTAACGACACCATCTGCTCCTGTAACCTCCCAAAGTCACCTGTTCTGGCATCTATCACACACACACACACACTTCTCCCTTGCGGTGCTCATACATACTTACCTGCTATGGTTTACAAAGGGCCCCACTCTGTTTCCAAGCACAACACAGAGTGTGTCATTCATGAGCATGCACATTAACGCACGTGAAGAGGGTATTTCCATTCCATTCAACCGTGTCACAGTGCGACCTCGGTTCCACAAACCCCTTCTGAGACCCGTGACCGAAGGATAACTAACCCGACCGCGTCATATCAGAGAAGGGGATGAGATAAAAAAAAAAAACAGGAACTGCAAATACTCCCTTCATCTCTGCCGCTGCAGTCATTCCCCTGTTTTCAGGCGAGCCTAGGGCCAGAGTCGGAGCAGCATCAAAACCAGAATCAGGAAGGAAAAAAGCACATCCAATCATGTCTGGCAGAAAGGTCTCCCGTTTACAGGAGTCAGGCCTGCAGGGCTGTCAGGACTGTAGATCTTTATCAGTTGGGATAAACTCAGTCAAGCCTCTGCAATGTGTGATGGTAGACCCAGGTTGTGTACATCTGTGAAATGACTCATTTGTTGGATCGGGGGAGGACAGGACAGCCTGGGCTGGCCAGGGATAGAGAGAAGACTGCCCTCATCTGGCCTGCCATGAAATATGAGCTTGGAGCCGCTTTCTGTCATCACAGTACAGCACACAGGGGCTGTTAGCATGGTAGAGCTGTGTTACAACACAACACAATGGGGTTTACCTGTTCTGACTAATGTAAATGTTAACCAGTGTCAGTGTTTACGGAACAGGGTACATCATCAAATGCAGTTTGGTGATTTATGTTTTTTTTTCTCTCTAAGAATAAGAGGACATCTGACAAGGCGACAAAGTGTTATTTTCGGTCGTCCAAAGATTCAGAGAATGCCAGAACTAGAGGGGAGAAGGGGGGAAAAAGAGACAGAGAGCGAGACAGAGAGAGACAGAGAGAGACAGAGAGCGAGACAGAGAGAGACAGAGAGCGAGACAGAGAGAGACAGAGAGCGAGACAGAGAGAGACAGAGAGCGAGACAGAGAGAGACAGAGAGCGAGACAGAGAGAGATATCGTGAAACAGAGAGAGAAAGAGAGAGAGAGACTCGTCCTCTGTTTGTCGACGGGCCGAGCAAGAAGCAACACCATCGGCCACGCAGACAATTACACATCAGCCGTTCCATCTCACAAATAATAGCTTGGCTCCGCATGCAATCATCACCTCGATTCGGGAGGGGAGAAAGTGTGCCTTGTATAATTGTAGGGTTACAGGCATATGTTTGTATTCATCCTGCTCATTGTAAAAGGCTGGCTGACATTGATTTACCTTTCAGCACGTAATTGAAAAAGAAAATCAATAGAACTCACTTGAGGTGGCAGCCTCCAAGACACAGGGCAGTGTACTGAAATGAACAGAGCTATGCTGAACTTGTAGTAGACAAGGAGTCGGCCTGCGCGCTGCTTCTATAGCGCACATTCACCACGGCAGGAAAATGTCTGAAATGCAGAAAGTAATAGGTATTGACTTTGGAGCTGTATGAAGATGTTCAAAGGGAGAGTGATACAATTATATGCATGGCACATACCTTACATTACGACAAAACATTCACACAGACACACACATATGTGTACACACACATATACGCACGCCCCCTCAGCCAACCAGCAACATATCCTGTCTTGCTGCATACACACATGTTCATCCCATGCAGTCCACAGTCAGTGTACACAAATGTGAACAATAGCTGCAGTAAAGGGCCTCTGTGATTGGTTGAATCGATCAGCAGAAAGCGTTTGATGTTAAAGAAGGAGAGGTGAGGCATATTGATGGGAGGATAATCAGAGTCAAGCTGGCATGGTCGTCTTCAATAATTCAAAGGGAGGATTTGGGGCGAGATTCCCCTGGATTGGAGATGTGATGTATGAGAAGAGTGGAGATGCTCACTCTCTCTAGAGTGACTTTCACATTGTGATGTGAATATTTATTGGTGTGTATGCCTGTGTGTTTCTATACATTTTTGTATGCTCAATACCCGCTCTCTCTCTCTCCAGCTCACCCAGAAGACCTTACACTGCAATCCCTCCATTGATTTTCCACTAACACCGTACAAGCCTGTCTGTTTGACAAAGCCCGCTTTACTGCCCATGTAATTGTTGGGAGAAACGCAGAGAACACAACAGTAGTGGTTTCTATCTATGTGTAATGTACACAGGGATTGAACGATCAGGTGTTGTCATTGGTTGTTCAACAGTTATGTCACTCACAATCTGTTTCTCTCCTCTCCTCTGTCTCTCTTTGTGCATGTGTGTGCAGGGGAGTATTTATATGGGGGGACATGACATAGATTTCAGGAGAAATAGTCCTTCAATATTTAAAGAAGGACAATTGGTCCCCCCCAATATTTGTTCATACTGTATGATTATACGGGCAATATTGATGACTGCTAGCCTACGTCTTTCTTTCCAGCTCCAAAAATATCAAATTCCGGCCAGTCTATTTCCCGAATCCATTCGACTTGCCTTACACTATACATTAACGAAACCTATTTCTCCTGAAATCTATGTCATGTTTTCCCTATACATGCTTATACATCAATGAGTGAGTTAGCAGCAACATCAGACAGACATTTGGCAAGTATTTATGGCTGGTAAGTATCCAGTATTTGGCTAACATAATCACTGAGATAAGGACTAGCTGAATTACACTAGAATTTTGCAAGAATTGTAGAATTAGTGCAAATTTCGATTGCAATACTATACAGCTTGTATGGAACTTTTGACAAGCTAGCCGACAGCAACCTATACAGGCTAGCATGTAGCCTGGCTTTACAGCAAACTGGGATAGGCTAGCAGTCCATGCAGTGACAGGCTAGTCAAACGTACCAAAGCTTTGAAACTGTTTTGGGCTACATTCCTGTTCTCTGAATTGAGCTATCAAGCAAGTTATTTTAGACTCCTGCCATTTGTTCTTTCTTCCTTCATCATTTTCATCCCTAGCGAATTGCGTTGCTGTTGTATTTTGCAGTATAGTGGCCAATGATTAACGAGACTTCAGCAGCCAGCGTCTGTTATTTCTTTGGAAAGAAAAAAAAAAGTAAGTTTCTTAATAACAGAGTAGTTCATTTAAAATGTTTTAAG